>NC_083096.1:136506266-136806266 GCF_949774975.1 Lagenorhynchus albirostris | reverse complement strand
AATGAATGAATGAACACAGAAATGAATGTCACCATTCCTACCCGTCTTTTTTCACATGGTGAACTCCCACTTACCCTAAAGACTTAGGTCAGGCACCAACTCCTCCAGCAAGTCTTCCCTAATTGTCCACCCAGGCTGGGCTGAGCACCCTTTGCTTTTCTTCTGGGCTGGCCTCTATTACAGCCCTTCTTACCCTGAACTGAGACCTTGGGCACTGGTTCCCACCCCAACCTCTAAGCTTCTTGAGATCAGAAAAATCTTATTCACCTATCTCTCAGTGCCTGACAGAAAGTAAGTGCTCAGCAAATGTTTGTGGGATGAATAAAGAATGAATGAATGAAAGAATGATAGCAGAAAATTAAAAATCTGTACACAACGCTGATGTGCAAAATAACATCCTTTCCTTTGGCAATAACTGATCTTATTTTGCTCTTGCACCCACACTGCTAATGATAGTGGAAAATAATCCTTAAACGTGCCAATTAAAGGCAAATCAGTTTGTTTTGGACTTACTTTTTCTGCCAAGGCCAGTCATGTTGGAGTCGGTAATTTAAACTCAAGCCTTTTAACAATACTGCTTCTCTCCTCATTCAAGAAGCCCACCCCGCTTTTCCTTCTTTCCCAAGATGGTGTCTGGGTGCAGGCATGAGTTTAATACATCTCCATGGTCATGGAGGTGGCAGGGAAGAGAGTACACACGGGGAGGGACCCTGGTCCAAGAGCTCCTGTAATTCTGTGTCATCCCGAGGGCTGGTGGGTTGGGGCACTCTGAGTGGATGACTGTTCAGGCGTTCAGAACACCTGTGATCTTCTGGGTGTCCTCCAACCATTTATGGCCCCTGATGCTGAAGGCTTTGTCCCTGCTTTACTCTGTAAGTTGTTAGAGTCCTGTTCACTGTGGCATCTAGCTCCTGACCCCAGCCCTGGGATCCAGGAACGCCCTGTTTCTCTATCTCCCTCAAGCTAGTACGCAGCCTCTGTGGCATTGCCCTTAGACACCTCCTTGTCCATTACTGCTTATATATCCGTAGCTGTGTTGGACGTGGCGCCACGCTGAAGCTGAGACTTGGAATTTCCCAGAGTTAGACCCTGAGAAGCAAGGCGCAAACTATTCCACACTGTTGTCCCTAAGCCTCTCTCACAAAACAGCTTTTACTTCAGAGAGTTCAGCCCTAGGGATGGGCTTTCTTCTTCTCCCTCTGTGTCTATTGCCCCAAACTCTGATGCCAGAAGAGGTTTCCATTACCCATTTGTTTCTGGACAGATATCCCTTTATTTCTAGTTTCCCTTTTTTGTGTGTGTGTGTACTCTATAGCCTTTTATGTTCCAGGTGGTTTCATCCCTCATCTTACTTGGGCAATAAGCAGCACCGCCCAACCATATGGTGTAGGAATGTGGGCGATTCAAGGGAAAAGAAATGACACTGGAGATAGTCTATTCAGATGACAGATAGATGGATGGTTGGATAGTAGATGACTTGTCCCATATCATCAGCTCTTTACATACAGAGTTAAGGACTCCAAGCCAGATCTTCCGACCACTCTTTCCATTGTGTCTTTTGTATTGAAAATCCAGTTCCCCAACTTCCCAACTTTCCCAAACTCCATTCACCCTGGAAAGCTTTCAGAGGATAATTATGTGCCTTGGGAACACTGAGCTGTTCACATGTAAGGATACACTTTCCAAGGTGCACAGAGCAGTAATTTGTCCTCTGGGTTTCCCAGTGCCCAGCGGTCTGTAGAGCCAGTTAATTAAAAGCCATATTGCAATTACAGAAAATGACAAGGCAGCAGCTTGATCAGAGTTTTACTGTGGAATTCTATTCTCTACATTTTTGCCCCAAAGTTCTGTTTTTATGATTAATTCCCTCTCTTCTGAAATCTTGATACCTGAATCCAAATGCTCAGTCAACACTAGGATGTCTACTTGCCACGTCAGAATTAACATGTCCAAGCTGAACTCCTGATTTCCAACCTCCTTCATATTCCTCTCCTAGCCTTCTTCATCTGGCAGTACATTCTTCCAAATCTTGGGATCATCCATGATTCTACTGTTTCTCTCATACCTCACATTTACTAGACCAGCAAATGGCATCTCCTTTATCTCCAGATAAGGAGATATCTGTAAGAGATATCTGTAATTCTACTGTTTCTCTCATACCTCACATTTACTAGACCAGCAAATGGCATCTCCTTTATCTCCAGATAAGGAGATATCTGTAAGAGATATGTGTAATATCTCCAGAACCACCTGAGCTTCTCATCACCTCTGTGAAAATTAATAAAGGGAAACCTCACTAAAGTGGAGTCGGGAGGCCAGAAGGAGGATCTCTCACACACGTACCACTTGGTATCAATACAGAACCCAACAGGAAGAGACATATCTTGCATCTCCGACAGGAAGTGACACTGCTTTACTCCTGCCAGCAGGAAGAAGAAAGATTTTCTCCTTGCCTGGCATAGCTCAGCCAATGAGACTGTCACTACTCAGCCAATGAAAAGCCACTATACTTCAAACTCCCAGTTTCCTCCAAAAGACTTTTTGTTTATAACAGCTCCTCCCATCTCCCCCTCCTCCTCTATAAAATAAAAGAATTTCCTCTCCTTTGCTTTACTGGACTTGCATGTCATTTTACAGTTGCATGTCCTCAATTGCAGTTCTTTTCTGCTCCCAAATAAACCAGTTTTGCTGGTAAAATTCTAATCGGTCTCTCTGTTCCCATTTTTCCCCACTGTATCAGGTAGTATCGAAGGGGAGCAGTTTGTCACCGCAAAATATGCCTCTTTGGCTTAAGGATTATTTTAGGCTGGTTATTCTTAAATTGCAGACAGAGGAGAAGCTCTGAAAACCAAGTATAAGTTAGCCATTTTGTAAAAGGCGTCTACATTTACAGGGGAGATCTCTGTTTGTAAGGGCGTCTCCCTCTCTGTACCTGGAAGAGGAGGATGACTGTAAATCACTAGAAACTCTTTATCAATGGAGAAGGTAAGAACTGAAGTCTGCATAACAACCATATCCTTGTTTATTGTGCCTTTCCTGGTAACCTCCCATAACTGGTCTTCCCCTTCCCCTTAACATCTTTTGTCTGTAGCTGAAGATGATATTTAAGGTATTGGCTTGGGCCATTTCAGTGAGTTTTTACTCAGTTATCCTGGGTCTCTCCCATGTATACAGGAAGTATATGCATTATTAAACTTTCTTTTTCTCTTTCTTCTGTTGATCTGTCTTTTATTACAGGTGATGTTTCAGCCAAGAACCTAAAAGGGTAGAGAGAAAATTATGTTCTCCCTCCCCCATAGTTTATACATGTAAGTTTATACATGTATCGTATGGCCTATGGTTAGTATATACATAAGCACATATAGTACATAGCTGGTATATGTATATATATTTAGTTACTGTAACAGAGACCCAAATAAACAGTGGCTTAAACAAGCCAGGGCTTTGTTTCTCACTCACGTAGCCACCTGGTTGGAAGCGGTCCAGGGCTTGTGTGGCAGCCCCATGGTGCCAGGCTCCTTGATTTTGTGGCCCACCGTCCATGGGGCATGTTCTTTGACCCGACATGGCTCACCGCCCTGTTCACATTCAGTTCCTCCAGTTGGGAGGAAGAAATGGAGAAGGGGAGGACACACGCCTTTTCTTTAACTGGGTGACCCACACATTGTGCCCACTTCCATTTAAACGCATCGGTCAGAATTTAGTCAAACAGCCACACCTAGCTACCTGGGAGTCTGGGAAACATAGGCTTTGTTCTGCGCAGCCAGGTGTCCAGCTAAAATCAGGGCTCTGTTGCTGCAGAAGGAAGGTTGAGTGGATGTTGGGGTTTCTGTCATACACATACCCCTATGGTCTGATTTCCCTACAGCAGCCAAAGTGAACTGGTAGGGCAGCACTCAGGGCATGTCACTCAGTGAATGATGTCATGGCACTCAGTAAGTATTTTAGTGGCTGACTTAATAAATCCCAATCAGGCCTGGAATCTGAATCTGTACTAGTTGGAAGGAACCCCAGTATATTCAGCACAATGGTTTCCAAAATATTTTAGACCAAAGAGTATATATATATATTTAGAGGAAGTCTCA
Source organism: Lagenorhynchus albirostris (assembly GCF_949774975.1). Classification (NCBI taxonomy): domain Eukaryota; kingdom Metazoa; phylum Chordata; class Mammalia; order Artiodactyla; family Delphinidae; genus Lagenorhynchus; species Lagenorhynchus albirostris. The sequence goes on along the minus strand of NC_083096.1, from coordinate 136,802,181 downwards.
TGAGGAAACTTGTAGGTAAAATGGATTAAAAGTAGTGGTGCTCTGGTTAAAATCAGGGGCAGCACAGGGATCTCTGTGCTTTCTCTTTTCTATCTCAACCCAAACCCGGTTGCAGATGCAAACTGACAGCCCCAAAGCTCTTTGGATCACAGTTTGAAAACAAGTGATTCCAGGAGAACACCATTTTCCAGATGAGGAAACGGAGGCCCCGGGAACAACAGGAATTGCCGCTGAGTGTCTCTGTGTCTGGCACAGAGCTGAGTGCTTCACACGTAAGCTCACTTCACCCTAGTCTGCCAGCGAGTGACAGCTGAGGCCGGAGGCCAAGGCTGCTAGTTTCTTCAGGACTCCTCAGCTGGAGTGATGAGAGATCCCTGCGCGCAGAGGAAAGCCTGCCTCGGAACTGGCCGTTCTCCTGGGAGCACTGGGGTTTGTGCAGGCTAGCAGGGATTCCAGAAGATTGATACTAGCCATAACCTCATGCCTTCTTTTTTCTTTCTCTTTTGGCCGTACCACGTGGCATGCGGGATCTTAGTTCGGGGACCAGGGATGGAACCCACGCCCTGAGCAGTGAAATCACGGAGTCTTAACCACTGGACCGCCAGAGAAGTCCCCCCTCATGCCCTCTTTTTTAAAAATATGTACTATACTCATGTCTCAGTACCTCCGAACTGGCGGTGTGGTTTTCTTTTGGGGGGAAGATGTGAAGAGACAGGAGGCTTGGGAGGGCTTCTTATCTTGATCTAAACTAGCTCTGAAAACTTGGGCAAGTCTCTTGTTGACTTTGATAATAAAACCCACTTTAAAGAGTTGCTGTAAAGCTCAGAATGAGATGGGGTCTGCAGACAGCAGTAGAGCAATGGAAGGGGTTGATTTTGCTGTGTGGACAGCAGCTGTGAAGGAATGTTGGGATAACCTAGAGGCAGTGTAGGACAGGATTTCTCAAATGTAAAGGCATTCAAATCACCTGGGAATCTGGCTGAAAGGCAGACTCTGGCCAGGAGGCCAGGGGCAGGGCCTGAGATTCCTCCTTTTTAACAAACTTCCAGGTGAGGTTGAAGCTGCTAATGTTGGTGACACTTTAAGTAACGAGCATATGGAAAACAGACCCCACGAGGGCAGGGGTCAGGCCAGCCTGAGTGCCAGCCCCTCATCCACACCCCCCAGCTGTGGGCCTCAGACAGGGCCAAGGGCTCTTCATAAATGAGCAAATAGTTGCTCATTTATACCAGATTTGCACCCAGACCTCCAACAACCAGAATTCACCTCCTTCCTCCTTGTGGGACAGAAGACAGGACACCCTTGGTATAGAGAGGGTGCCGGCAGAGTGGGTAAGTGATTGCTTCCCTCACCCTTTCTCCTTAATCCTCCTTCACCAGCCCCAGATCCTACTCAGCTCCTCCTGTCGCCTGTTCGGTTTGGTTCTGTTTCAGTACCCTCCCTTCACTTCTCTGAAGAGCAGAGCTAACGCTTGCCTTTCAGGTCTGCTGGGAGGACTAAGGGCCACATCCCCGGGGTTCCAGGAAGAAGTTCAACCCACCTCAGCCACTCCATCGCGCGTCCCTCTCCCAGTCTAAGGTCTGTCCTTTGCTCTCTATCACAGGACCCCAGTGTCACCTCTGCTAAGAGAACCCTCCTTCCCCCTTTGGCATCCCTTCCAGGCTCAGACACGGGCAAGGCACCTGACTGGGCCAAACAAGCACAGAGAGAGGAACCAAGCTCCCAAGGAGGCGAGATAAACCGTCAGCCTGTTTCCTGCCTAAGGCACGGGCCGTCACTCACCCAAATCCTTAACCTGGTGCCTTGTGTACCAGCTGGGAAGCTCACCCCCTTCTCCTGTGTCTGTCCATCTCTGTGATGGGGGTGTTATTATGTCCCTTGGTAGGTGAGTAAACTGAGGCCTTGGCCCAGAAACCCACAGCCGGCAAGTGGCAAGATCCAAACCCAGACCCTGGAGATTTGACTTCCATCCTAGAAATGAGTTTTTGCCTTAGGGGATGCCGTCTGTCCTGTGGTTTGGGGTAATTCGTGGATTTGCTTACGTGTTCTACCTGAGGCAGGAATGGTCTGAGAGTCTGGAAGCAAACGGAGGCTTTGGAGGACAGATCCTGGTTTGAATCTCAGCCCTGAGCTGGTGACCTTGGCCTAAATTACCTCCTCTACAAAACTGAGTTAAAAAAAAAAACCTACCACATAGGGTTGCTGTGAGGATTAGATGTGTTAATGTACTTATCCCAGAGCCTAGCACATTATAAGCACCTAAACAAGTCTCAACCTAATTATTAATAATACAGTTGAATCCAGGCTCTCTCTACCACTTCCTTGATTTGCAATGTCGGGTGAGTGACTTAGCCAATATGAACCTTGGGTTCGTGTTTTGCAAAATGGGAATAATACCTACCTCTCTCTGCCTCTGTATGAATTGAACAATCTAACATAAGCAGAAGGGTCTAGCAAAATGTTTGATACTGTCAATGAAAAAAATTCATCAACGGTTGATCTAAGAAAGAAATGGAAACTTTTATTTGCCAACCTGAGGATTATAACCCAGGACAGTCTTTCAGAAAGTTCTGAGGACTGTTCCACCCATTAGAGGTCAAAGCACAGTTATGTAAGTTTTTGAGACAAAGGGTTATATGTCAAATGACATATTGCCAGCTTACGCAATCCAGATCAGCATGTAGGAAGTATGTAGTGGGTCATCGTGACCCCTTACCAGGTTAAGAAGGAAGGTTATCTCCTAAGGAGTTACCAAGTAGTAGGTCATTCTGACTCTTTACAAGATTAAGAAGGAACGTTAACCTTGCCTACTGGCTCCTGATGGCCCCTCACCTGGGTGGGCAAATGCCTAATACTATGGTTCCCTGACAGACCGACTTGGCTCTCAAACTAAGCTACGTCCTCCAGCAGAGCATCTAGCACTACTAAAGGGGATATTTGGCTTGTGTTTTTACTCTTGACTTATTTCTCAAGTTGTTCAGAGAGTTATTTATTGGGACTCTCCTTGGAAGGATCTGATGGAAATGTTTATTCAGTCAGCCTTTAACTTAGCATTTTTTGGAATCTATTATGCACTGAAACTGAACTAGAGATTAAGAAGTAAATGAGGCAATGCCTGCCCCTAAGACACCCACCATTTACTGTGGGGAAGACGGGCCCGTCCACAGTGATGGGCAGTGTGTGAAGTGCTATGGGAGAGATATTTATAGGATACCAACTGAGCACATAAGAGAGTGCCTAGCCCAGCCAGGAGAATCTGGAGAGACCGCCCAGAGGAGGTAATGTCTAAACTGAATTTAAAAGATGAACATCTATGTGTGTAAAATGTGTAATATAGCATCACACTTTAGTATCATTACGTACTTTTGTGTAAGGTGTTAGGGAGTGTTCTAATTTCATTCCTTTACATGTAGCTGTCCAGTTTTCCCAGCACCACTTATTGAAGAGGCTGTCTTTTCTCATTGTATATCCTTGCCTCCTTTATCAAAGATAAGGTGACCATATGTGCGTGGGTTTATCTCTGGGCTTTCTATCCTGTTCCATTGATCTATATTTCTGTTTTGGAGCTAGTACCATACTGTCTGTTTTCCCTGCTGGACTTGTGAGCTCCATCGAGGCAGAAGCATATCTACCTGTTCACCACTTTGAGCAAGTGTCTGACCCATAGTAGGTACTTGATAAACACTGTTGAATAAACAAAGGAATAAATCAATAAATAAACAAGATATAATGAAGTTAGAAATCAGAGGGGTAGGGGGTAAAGGGAGCAGGAAGAAAGAACTAGAGGGTAACGGGGGGCGGGGCGGTGCTGTCCCCACTTTGATCCGAGTTCCTGAGAAGTATGGAAGATGGGCTCAGAGATAATACTGGCAGGGAGGGGGGAGGGGTGGTGTTTCCAGTGCCAGGGAAGAGTGGAGAATGGAGAGTCACAGGCATCAAGAGGGATGCATGACGCCACCAACATGGGGAGGGGCCAGAGACAGAATCAAATCTCCAAAGGGAGCACAAATGCCCTGAGGACACAGCTCAGGAATGAGCTCCTTGACAGCAGGACACCATAGGTCCCCCACTTGTCCCCATCTAGCCTCCAGAGAATAAGAGCTTTGAAACTGATATAAGATTGAGGTTTTAAATGAATAGAATTTCCCTGTGTTTTGTACCTGTTTGAAAATTTCCACTAAAAATTTTATAGATGAAAGGTATGCCTTTGAAAAAAAACTTGGTTTTTGGTTTTTTTTGTTTTTGTTTTTTTTTTTGCGGTACTTAGGCCTCTCACTGCTGTGGCCTCTCCTGTTGCGGAGCACAGGCTCCGGACGCACAGGCTCAGCGGCCATGGCTCACGGGTCCAGCCACTCCGCGGCATGTGGGATCTTCCCGGACCGGGGCACGAACCCATGTCCCCTGCATCGGCAGGTGGACTCTCAACCACTGAGCCACCAGGGAAGCCCAAAAAAACTTGGTTTTTAAATAAGCAGAACTGAATTTTTAAAAACAGAATTAGACTGTGCTATTAGTCAAAAGTTGTTGAAAATTAAGTAATCTAGCCAAGATGCCATTAAGGGAGCCATTACCCATTGAGAGAAAGGAATCATCATAGCAGAGTTTGGAAGTAACACGTGGGAAAAATAAAATCATTCATGTGTATACCCAACAATTTAAGACTCCCTCTAAACCAGTTACAAACTGAATTTCTATCAGCAGAGAAATAAAGCAGCAAAGAAAAAAGCATGGTAAATTGAAATACAAAATAAGATGTAAGAAAGGTGGCCAAATACCTCAGTATTCAAAGAAATGTAATTGATTTAAATTCTCCATGAAAAGAAGAGGTACTTGACACAGTGACCGTTTTTATTTCTTAAAATGCTTTCTTTTCTTGGCTCCAACAACCTCCTCTCCTGGTGTCGTCACCCTGCCCGCCCCCCAGCCCCGGCTGCCCCTTCTCAGTCTCCTTCTCTGTATGCAGTTTCCCCATGGCTAAACCTCACATCTCTCCTATCTCATCTATACCCTCTCTAAATAACATCTGATAAGTCCAGATTCGCATCTCCTGCTCACACCTTTTCCTTGAGCTTCAGACTTATTTATCCATCTTACTTGATATGTGCACTTAGTTATCTAACAAGCCTATCAAAACTGGTGCAAACAGAACTACTGAAAATTTGTACCTGTCTGCATTCTTCCCGAGTCTTCCCCACCTGATAGATGGTACCACCATTTTCTCAGTTGCTCAAGCCCAAAGTCACAGGTCATTCTTAGTATCTCTCTTTTTCTCACGTGACTCTGGTCCACACCTACCCCTTAAACCCATCTCCTATGATTCTTCACCTTACTCATCCCATTCCAGCCACATAGGTCTTCTTTTGGCTACTCGTAGAACACACCAAGCTTATGTACACCTCAGGACCTTTGCACGTATTCCCCCTCCTGCTTAGAATGGTATTCTGCCTGATCTCACATGGCCCACTCCCTGACTTCCTCCTCAGAGGATTCTTGCCCAACTCCCCTAAAAAAACAAAATAGAGCTCTCTGCCCATGCCACTCTCTATTCCTTTGGCCACCTTTCACATTCCCTTAATAACTTTCCACAACCTCAAGTTGTATTTCATGTGTATTTGTTTATTAGTTTTCCAGTCATTTCTCCCAATGACAATGTAAGCTTTGTGAAGGCTGGGACTTTGTCTTGTTCACCATCAGATCCCCAGTCACTGCAACAATACATGGCCCAGAGAAGATACTTCAATGTTTTTCAGATGAATGAATATGTGGGCAAATAAGGTAACGAATGAAGAGAGGCAGAGCTGTTAGGAACTGGAGAAATAGTCCAGGTGAGAAATAATGAGGGGCTAAATCAGGTCAGTTTAGAAGGGTTGGAGAAGGGAGGGAAGGTGAGGGAAATGAAGACAACCTAGGAGGAATCATCAGAATCAAGTTGTCTGGCTTGGATAACTGGGTGTTGGATTTTGTGGCAATGTGTGGGCCTCTCACCACTGTGGCCTCTCCCGTTGCGGAGCACAGGCTCCGGACGTGCAGGCTCAGCGGCCATAGCTCACGGGCCCAGCCACTCTGCGCCATGTGGGATCTTCCCGGACCGGGGCACGAACCCACGTCCCCTGCATCGGCAGGCGGACTCTCAACCACTGCACCACCAGGGAAGCCCGGTGCCGCATTCTTAAACAAAAAGCTGTCTTGCAGGCAGTTGGGCTCATTCATCCATTCATTTATATGTTTATCTGGTCCAACCACCTGTTCCACATATAAGATATCTGAGAGCCAAGTTGATGAGAGGATTTTCCTAGATTCACACAGCACATTGCTTAAATCTGAGAGTTCATTTTTTAAAAAAATTACACGTCTGCTAGGGAATCCGGTTTTCTTGGTTTTGCCATCACTCCAAAGAATAAGGTTTCAAAGGATTCAGCATGTGCATGTCAGTTAAGACACTGCTCAGAGAGCTCCCAATTCCTGGTGGTGGCTTTTCCTTATTACTTTCCATAGACTCGACCTTGCCATCCCCATAGAGGTGAGGCCAAGCCTTCTCCTCCCGGCTTTGCTGCTGCCTGAGCTCAGTTTCTTCCCCAGAAGCAAAAGTGCTATTGAGGCTGTGGGTGTGTTACGATGTGTATCTGGACAATGATGGCCCAGAACTTTGGAGAGGCAAAGGCTCTGTGAATTACTATTATTGGTCCTTTTTCAGAAGTGTGAAGAAAGGGATGCTATCTCACTGAAGAAGTGTGGGCTGCACCAGGTAGATTGTCAGAGATGATGACGTAAGCACTATGTAGAAGAGATCCTTAGCAAGTGGAAAGTCTATTTCTTTACAATGCAGTTTACAAAGTGTTTTAAAATATAGCATGGGACTTCCCTAGTGGCGCAGTGTGGTTAAGAATCCACCTGCCAATGCAGGGGACATGGGTTCAAGCCCTGGTCCGGGAAGATCCCATGTGCCGCGGAGCAACAAAGCCCGTGCACCACAACTACTGAGCCTGTGCTCTACAGCCCGTGAGCCCCAACTACTGAGCCCGCGTGCCTAGAACCCGTGCTCCACAACAAGAGAAGCCACCACAATGAGAAACCCACGCACCACAACAGAGCCTCCGTTCGCTGAAACTAGAGGAAGCCTGCGTGCAGCAACGAAGACCCAATGCAGCCAAAAATAAATAAATCAATAATTAAATTTATAAAAAATTTTTAAAAATAATAAAATATAGCATCCACTGGAGCCTTACAACTATGCTTTGAAACAGATGTTATTATTCCAAATTTACAGTAAAAGAAACTGAAGATCAGAGATATTAAATAACTTTCCTAAGTGTCACACCTAAAAATTTACAGAGCAGAATTCAAACCTGTGTCTTCTGATTTCTTACCTTGGGCATTTTCCTCTAGAACAGCAGATTCCAAACATCAGAGCTGGGCTATCTAAATAGGAATCACTTGTGGAGTGTGTTAAAAATACAGATTTCTGGGCTCCTTTACTAAAAGGTCCTGATTCAGTAGGTTTTTGAAGCCCCCGAATAAATGTATTTATTAAACACCTATCTTAGTTAGCTTGGGCTACTACAGCAAAATACCATAGACTGGATGGCTTAAACAACATTTATTTCTCACAGTTCTTGAGGCTGGGAAGTCCAAGATCAAGGTGCTGGCAGATTTGGTTCCTGGTGAGGGCCAGCTTCCTTGTATACATGGCCTTTCCTCTGTGCTTGTATGTGGTGAGAAAGATATCTCTGTCTTTCTCTTCTTATAAAGGCACTAATCCCATCATGAGGCTCCCACCCTCATGACCTCATCTAAACCTAATTACCTCCTAAGGGTCCCACCCTCAAATACCATCACACTGCAGGTTAGACTTCAACATATGAATTTGGGAAGGAGGAACACAAATATTCAGCCCATAATACCCTATAAAATCTCCTGTGCAGCCAGGATTGATAACCAGTTCCCTACTATGTATAGTAAACTATGCTGGTATGGTGAACTATAACAAGGGACAAAATAGTATAGGGAACAAATTTGACATAGTTTCTACCCTATAAAAATTTTAGTCACTTAGGTGAGATAAATATACTCAATAATCATAAAACTAAATAGATATTTAAATAGATAAACATATGTATAGAAGAAAGAGGTGGTTAGAAAGTTAAAATACCTGATTTTGATAGGGGCAACAGGGAAATTTCCTGCAAGAAAATGACATTTAAGAAGAGATCCAAAAGGATGAGATGGGTTAGCTAGGCCAAGGGGGAGATAGGGATTGTTTCAGTCAGAGAGAAAAGTGTATGCCCATAGCCTGAAGTAGAAAGAATATAATGTGCTACAGAAATTGGAAAAAGACAAGTGTCAGGGAAGACTGATGAGCAAAGGGAGTGAGGCAAGGCAGTTGCGGTGCATGGAGGCTAGGTAATTCATGGCTTTGTGGACCATGGCAAGAGATTTAGACTTTTAAGTATGATGGGAAGCCAACTGAGGCTTTCGTGTAGGAAAATATCAATCTAATTTGCATTTTCAGACTATTTGCGTGAAGAATGAGGGTGGGAAGAAGGATAAGAGGGGATTCAGGGAGGCTTGTTAGGTAGTTATAGTGGAAATCCAGGTGAGAGAAAATGATGGTTTAGACCAGGTTGGTTAAGTTCATGTGGAGGCAAGTAGATGAATTTGATTTAAGAAGTATTTTGATGGGAGAGTGAACCTGGTTTAGGCAATACATGAGGGGCAGTTATTAAGACTGATCCCAGGTTTTTGTCTTGAGTAATTGGAGTAAATGAGTGGGTTGAGGACTATTTGTTGAGCTTGACCAATGGGGAGAATGAGGTTATTTAGGGACATAGAAAGATTGAGTTTAGTTTCTGACATACTGAGTGTGAGATGTGTATTAGAAATTCAAGTGGATGTGTCAGGTCTTGGCTGGAGATGATTTTTGGAGGTGTCAACGTAGAGATGGCATTCATGGCCATAGAAGTGGATGAGATCATGTGTGAAGAGAGTGCACGGTGAGAACAGGAGAGCTGTAATAGTGCCCTGGGGAATGGAACTAACAGAGGAGGCCAAGAGGGGCCTGCCGCCCACCCCCCAAGACGGGGATGCCATTGCTTCTTGATCTACAAAAGGCCAAAGTGAAGAGAACTGTGATGACACTTGTCACTCTATAGGTAAGTGTCTATTTATTTGTCTCAATTGCCCAATAGACTATAAGTTCTTCAAGGTTGAAGGATGGGATCACAGCTCATTTATCCTGAAAACCTCAACACCTAGCACAGTGGACACCTAAAATGAACCGTGCATGCTGCCAAGACCTTTACATTCGTCATATCACTTAATGCTCCAAAATGATATCTTACTTTGCAGAAGAGGCAACCTGAACTCAGAAAAGTTAAATTATTTGACCAAGCTCACATAGCTGGTAAACAGCAAGGTCATGTTTAGAATCAAAGTCTGTCAGACTGACAAACATGACCTTCAAAGTCCAGGGGAAGAGAAATTTTTGACAATACTCTGTGATAAGTGTCTTTTGGTGTCCATTGGATCAATCTTGATGTTGCGATTTACACACTGTGCCTTATTAAATTAATCTTTCCCTACTCTGATGTCATAAAGATGTTCTTTTGTATTGTCTTCAAAAAGTTTAAAAAAATTTTACCTTCCAGTTCATCTGGAATTTATCTTTGTAAATAAGGTAAAACAAGGAACTAGTTTTATTGTTTTCTTTTGTGTGTTAATAGTAAGCTGTCCCAGGATAATTCATTAAAAGTTCTTGTTAAAGAACTTGCTTCCTCCACTGATTTATAATGCCACATCTGACATCCATTCATTCAATAACTCTATATTATGTGCCAGGCACTATTCAGTTCGCTGAGAAAAATGTTGAAACTCAGGAGATTAGGGAGATGTCAACACAGTCGTGGTAGCTAGAAGAATTTCAGTATACCAGAACAGTTACAAGCATTTTGCAAAATATCTTATCCACTTTTAAACTATATACTTGATAAATAAACATGCATTCTCAGTTTTTAGGCTCAATTTAGGTAGTTCCAGTCCTAGGAAGTCTTCTAAGAATTCCCTAAGTCCTTTTTTGTTGTTGCTGTTGGGGGCGGGGGGTGCTATTTTAGCTTTTCATGAAGTTTCTACTATAGTATTGATCACATTAAGTCATTGCCCGTTTATGTATTTTCCTTAGTGAAAAAACATCTTGAGAGCAGAGTTCCTGCCTTATTGATTTCAGATCATCGGACAGGGCCAAGTCCGTATTTGTTAAATAAATGGATTAGTATGTAATGCTTTGTTTATACTTGTTTAACTTCAGGGGTGTGAGGTACCTTACTAGGAAGCAAACCATCTTGCTTTTGGCCAAATGCAAATACATATGGCATCCAGAGGATGATGGAAAGATGAAACTTACACCCCTTCCTGCCAAGTTCCTTGCTTAAGGATGTGCTCCAGCCAAACTGGGAAGAGAAAAAGACATGAAATCCAGGCAACGGAGGATTCTACCTAGGAGAACAACAAGAGGATCCCCTCCAGATGGCAGCTGTGTGGTAGACCTTGAGAATAACCCCTCTAGGGTAGAGTAGGAGGACAGAATCTCCTGGAGGGATGCCCCCATGTGGAAACAGAAAGAGGAAGTAATAAGGTAAATAGAGTATCTAGTATGAGAATGTTTGTAAACATGAATCAATGAACAGGTAGATGGAAGATCTGATGAAGAGTTTTTAAAAAGTTAAAGAACCATTTACACAGTCATTATAATATAAACCCTGATTTTCAATCTTACTTAAACTATGGGACAGATTGGGGATGGGAGGGTGGTATAAGAAAGCTATATGCTTGGATCATAATAGAAAGACAATAGATAATGTCTAAATATGATAAAACAGGAAACAGTAAATAACCATATTGTTTAGAAATACAGAGGTAACTGTCTGGTAAGATAGCTTAATGAGTTAAATGAGGTTGCCTTTGGAATGTGGAACAAGGATGGACAAGGGCTTGCTGTGTTTCATTAGAAGCCTAGTGGCACTTTTTTTTTCACACATGATCTATACTATTCCACAGTATAGATGACCTTAATTCATTTCATCTCTGTTATATTTCTATATGGTCATTTATCATCATTTTATCCTTCCTACCCTTACAGCAGCCCTTCTGGCATATAGAGATGCCATATAGAGATGCCTCCTGGCTTATAGAGATGAAGAACGAAGACTCAGTTCTTTCTTTGGCATCAGCCAATAATCCTACAAGAGAGGCTTGACAGGAAATACCCACTGTCCAGGAACAACAGTCAGGACTCCAAAAACTGCCCCACAGTAGGCATTGCCCTTCGTCACAGGCAGCTGCTTCACTTCCCCCCAGCGATAGCAGGGCCCAATGCCTGGTGATGTGGGGACACAAAGGCCCAGCCTCCTTTGCCTCGATTTAGACAACCCCAAAGAGCCCTCACAATGGCAAGTTCTCTGTAGTGTCTACTGAGAGCTCAGATGCATTGCATTATGGCTCAACTTCTCCTCTGCCCAATCCAGCTGTCCTCATTTCCTTACAGGTACCTTTCCTGAGAGCACTTCCCAGTTAATCTTCTGCAGGCAATCCCAGGCTCAGAGTATGTCTCCAGGGAACTTAGACTAAGATACTACTGATTTGGAATTTAGATGCATTCATTCTTTAAACAGTTCTCCTTATACATTCTCTCTTTACCTTTCTACATAAGCATTTACCAATATATAATATACCATACATTTATTTATTAATTATTTGCCTTCTTCTGTTCCCAGAGCATATGCTCCATGGAAACACAGACTTTGTTTTGCTCCCTATTGTATCTCCAACACCTAAAACAGAGCCTGCCACTATTTAATAATAAAGAATTTCTAAATTAATTGAATAAGTGAATCCTTTGAGAACTGTGGAGGCAGCAGAGAAAAATGGATAAGATCATGCCCTTTGGCAGCAGACAGACTATTCTAGTTCAACCCAGTTACCAGGGGTAACTTCAGACAAGATTCTTGACCCATCTTAGCCTCAAGTTCCTCAACTGTAAAATAAGCCAAATAGGACCTACCTCATGGGGTTTTTGAGATAATCAAATGAGATAATGCACATAAAACCCTTAGAGTAGTGCCTACACCAAAGTTAGCTCTCAAACCTGTTAGATGGTATTTACAATTCTGGACAGACCTCTCAAAAAAAAGATAATTATAAAAATCATGATTCTAAATTATTTTTCTAGACCATTGGGCTAAAATACCGGGGGAAAATACAATTAGGCAGTAATTATCTCTCCAACCTGCTGCAGGAATATTTTGCCTAATTACAATGTAGATTTCATTAGCTGGTTCTGCAACATTCAGTCCAGGACATAAGAAGCCCATTGGACAAATTACCACCTTGTACTCACTGGGCACAGAGTCCTTCATCTAAGCAACTGGAGCTCTCAGGGCATATCATCATCATTTGTAGCCTGCAATGGCAGGTGTAATTTGGGAGATATGGGAGGTTGAAAAACTGGTTTTAAAGATAGGCAATTCAGAAGTAAGAATATGAAAGGAAGGTTTGGTTTTGAGCATTGTCATTCTGTCTGCTGGCTATGCCATCTGAACAGGGGACCTATTCATCCATCCATCCATCCATCCACCCATTTAACATTTACTAAGCACTTACTATGTGACAGCCACTCTGCTAGACCCTAGAGATAGGGATGAGCAATTCCAGCTGCCAAGGAGCGCTCCCTCTAGTGGAAAAGAGAGAAAACAACAATTCATATCCAAGTATCGTAGTAAGCATTGGAACTCCATCAAATGTGCCAAGGGTCTTAGTTCTATGTTGGGACCAGGGAAGTCAGGTGAAACTTGGTAGAGAAGTTGATGCTAAACCAGTCAGGTGGAAAGAGCAAAATTCCAGGCAGAAAGAATAAAATATGAATAGGGATGGAGTCTTGAAAGATGGGGCACATTAGTGAGCTATGAATAGCTGAGTAAGACTGGGATACAGACTCAAGTTAGGAATAAGAAGTGCTAAGTCCAGAATGGAGAGCTGAGTTGAAAACAGAAGGAGCCATGATAAGCTAAAGGAATTTGGAATTTGTCCTAATGGTAATGGGATATTGAATTGTTTAAAGGAGAACAGGGACGCCATCAAATTGGCATTTATAGAAACCGTGCTGTCAGCATTGGGATGTGTGGTCTAGAAGGCAGGGGAACTAGAGCTGGGATGAGGTAGGAGTGAGATTGACAAGACAGGAGTTCGAAATAGCATCCAGGCTAACGCATTAGCCCAGGAGAGGTGATCAGGGTCTGAGCTAACACAGGAAGAGTGGTTTGGAGAAGAGGGACTGAGAGATATGGAACTGGGAGGAAACTTCACAGACAGATGGCATGGGGGAGGGGAAGGAGAGAAGGAGAGTGAACTGTCTTGCAAGTTTCTGCCTACCTGAGTAGGTAAGTGGTGGTGCCATGAACTGAAATGGGCAATTCTGGAGGATGAGCATGTTCTGGTTTGGATCAATGGGGAATGGGAGCTCACTGAATTCCTCTCTGGATGCATGATGCTTGGAATGCTCGTGGGTCATCCCAGATGTCTGAAACATGGCCTGGAGTGCAGAAGAGCAGTTTGGACTGGAAATGTTTCCTCACCTACAAAGAAGAAAAACAAGACTTTTCTTGCAAGGTCACTGTGAGGATTAAATAGCACAATGGATGTGAAGGTACATTGCAAAGTGAAAAGTACTTTGCCATTGTATGAAATTGGATACTTACTCATGGGCAACTCAGTTTTAAGATTCCCAGCTTTATATTTACTGAAAAGACATTTGCTGTGTGCCTGCCATGCTCTAGGCCCTGGTGGTGGGAAACCACAAAATATATAATTTTCCTGTACCCAGGATCTCTCATAGTCTAGAGGAAGTTATGCATAATATTAACTATAATATGAGATAGACACAAAGCTGGTTATAATAGAAGTGTAAGAGAGTGAGTCTACCAGCTCCAGGGAGAGCTTGCAGAAGGTCCTCATCATACACCAAAGTAGGAGTGCAAGGGCTTTCCCTGCTATGTTTCCTCCTCCCTGACAGGTGTCTAAGACCCCACCCTAGTTCTCTGGAGCTTATATTTCTCCTCACATCTTGTGCACAAGATGTGCACATCTTGTGTGCCTACAAAAGATGTAGAGTCTATCCTTGTTATTCATGGATTTCATATTTGGAAATATTTCGTATTTGATTTCATTTATTTCACATTCATGGATTTAGTGAGCATGAATTTTCCCGCTCACTAAAATGTATTTAGAACTCCAAAAGGAATAATTGAGGTGCTTTTGTGGTCATTTGTGGATATGCATAGAGCAGAAAATAATTTGAGTCGCCCAAACCTCACATTCTCAGCTGAGGTTCAACAAGGCGAGGCTCTGCCTTCCTGTTTCAGCTCAGATTATAAACGTGTCCTTTTTGTAGTCTATTTAGTGCCATGTTTTTAAAATTTTTATGCTTTTAACTGGTGATTTTGCTGTTTAATATAGCCCCCCAAGTGTAGTGCTGAAGTGCTGTCAAGTGTTCCTATGTGTAAGAAAGCTGTGATGTCCCTGACGGAGAAAATACACATGCTAGATAAGCTCAGATCAGGCATGAGTTATAGTGCTGGAGACTGTGGTTCACTGTTAATGAAGCAATAGAATATGTTAATAAAGTGTTTTTCAATAGAAACACACCTGCAACAGTGTAATGTATTGATTAGTTGGCGAAGATGTTGTGACCAGGGGCTCGTAGGAACCCAACCCTCTATCTCCCTTAGGAGCAATGATTCAGTATTCACTAATTCAGTGTACACGGCAACTTTCTTCATCATAGCTACTATGAATAATGAGATTGATGGTACTGCTCATCTTCCACAAGGTGGAAACCAAGTCCGCGTTCCCAGCTGCTCTCCCTGGGAGAGAAATTACTACATGTGAAACTGTATAACCGGGTGGTGGTATTTTCTCAGGTTCCCTGAAGGTCTGAGTGAGCCAAGACATATGTGTATTATTTGCTTTCTTTATCTGGCGCTGCTCTTTACTTCCCCAGGCCTCCCACTGAGCTTTCCGTTCTACTTCCTACCAGTCAAGGTTAATTGGCTTGCACATGAGTATTGAGACTCTGTGACATTGAAGTATTTGCTTCCCAAGACTGTCATCTCCCACATGTTCACTTTCACTCCTGGTCTACTTTCCTCTGTGCTCCAAGTAAGTTAGAATGATGAGTTCTCAACTTATGCTTGGGAGATGTTCCTGTCTCAGCCTTGTCAGGACCCCTCTGCATTTGATTATGTGGTGGCACTTTTACCTGTACGTTCTCCTATGGGCATTAGGCTCACCTTATGGATCACCCGAGCTCCTTTTGCCCCACTGCCCTCCAGAGGCATGAACACCAGTGTGGTCTCTATCCTCCCTTATACGAAATGTGTGTGCAGCTATTAAGTTCTCAGCTGGTAGGTACCAGTTTTACATTGTGTGCTTTCCTTTCATGGAGACAAGACTTAGCTTCCTCCTCTTCCAATTTCTTAAGCAATGGAAATAAGTTTGGCTTCCGTCTGATTAAGCTTAGATCAGAAGGTTCCACAAAGCATAGCCATTGGCCTCCGCTGGTCCAAGAGGAGCTCATTCTCATTTCCCGGGTCTTGCATCCTTGGCCAGTGATCTCTGTACCAAGGATGCCAATAATCTCAATGTTTAATATTGGTTACTCTCAGTAATTGGAGGGCATTGTTTACGGTGACCTTAGAGAAGAGGCTTTCTTCCGGGCAGATCAGAAAATGTTTCTGACTCTGAATATCAAATTCCCTACCACCCATTTTGCCAATCAGAGCTAGTCTAGATTTCTCTCTAGTTTCCTACATTAAAAGGTTGTGATGGGTTCATAGAAAACTTTCCTTGGTCCCATCTCCATCAAGTCATGGGGAGCTGCATTAGAGACAATATCCTAGCATACTTCACATATCTCTGTGTTGCTCTAAAGCAACTGAAGGCCAAGGAAGGTTTCAGTAGCTGCAGGAAACAAATACACACACACAATATTACTTCATAGCATAACATTAAGACCAACTTTAAAAAAAAAAAACAAGGTCATCTTTATTACCCCCTTTTTTCTCTCAGAATTTTATTGATGGTCCTAGACAGCATGATAAGATCAGGAAAGAAATAAGAGGTATAAGGATTAGTAAGAAAGAAAAAAAAGTGTCACTATTTAAAGATGATATGATTTTCTAAAACCTATGAAAATCTATAACTTATGAAGGCTTATATGTATAAATCCATATGTGAAAGTCAACTGCATTTCTATACACCAATATCAAAAATTAAGGTATTGAAAATAAATATATTATTTGTACACTTTAAGAATAAAACGTATGTAAGACCTTTATGGATAAAAGTATAAAATTTAATTGTAAGATATTAACAAAATTGATGTTAAAGTTGCTGTGATAAAGATAGGGACATATACATCTTCATAGATAAGAATACTTAATATTCTAAAGATGTCAATTGTCCTCAACATTTTCTGTAGAGTCAAAGCAATTCCAGTCAAACTCCCAAAGGGTGGTTGTTGTTTTCTTGGTGAAACTTGTCATACTTTTGAAAAAAAAAAAAAGAGGAAAAAAAAGAATAAGGAGAGGAACTTGCTGCACCAACTGTTAGGACTTATAAAGCTCTAGAAACCAAAGTGGTACGGAATTGTCACAGGGATAGACAAACTAATGGGAGAGAATAGTGAGCCCAGAATAGAGCCAGGCAAATATGGGGGTTGGATACATGACAGATGTGGCATTATAAATCAGTGGGAGAGGTCATAAATAAATGGGGTGAGACAGTTAGCTATTCATATGGAAAAAACTACACACAAAAATCACCTGTTATAGAAAATATAAGAACATATTTTTATGGTCTTCGGGGAGGAAACCAGCTTTTCCTACCTAAAACCACAAAAGTCATAAAGAATTGTATATGTAAAAGTTATATATGTGAAGAAGTCTAAGAAAATTAATGGAGAAACTAGAGAGGAAGGTGATTTTGTGCTGCATTCGACCAACAAATGGTCCCTATTTAGCCCAAATATAAAGAACTCTTAAAAATCAATAAGAAAAGCCGAACAACCTCATACAAGAATGGGCAAAAGGTATGAACAAGTAATTCCTAGAGAGGAATAGGCCACCACCCTCCACAAAAAGATGCTCAAGCTCACTAGTAACCAAGGAAATTACAATTCAAAAAACAATGAAATGCCCTTTCCCTCCCATCTGATTGGCAAACATGTAAAAGTCTGACAATACCTGGGTAGGTGTGGGGAAGTAGGCACTATGATGCAAGGCTGGTGGGAGTGTCGATGGGTAATATAACTTTACAGAGAGACTTGGTGATATCTCTAAACTTGGAGCTGCATATATCTCTGACTCCACAGTTCCACTTCTCCAGGTATACATCCCAGAGACACTCGCAAGTGCTCATGGAGATACGTAAAAAGATATTAATAGAAACACTGTGTATAAGAGCCAGAGAAAGGGAAGTGAACTACGTATCCATAAAAAGGGAAGAATAACTAAATTGTGGTATGTTTGTACAATAAGATGCTATCAAGATGGACAAAATAAATTAACACATATCACTATGGAAAAAATCTATAAACCATCAATAGGAGATTGTCATAGTTCAGCTTCCCAGGAAAACAGAACCCAGGACTCTGAGATTTGTCTGCAGGAGGTTTATTGGGAAGTGCTCTCTGGACCAATACTCGTGAGGGGTGAGGGAGGAAAAGTTGGTTGGACACAGAAAATCTGAAGAGATCTTAGCTAGTCCCATAATCATCTCTGGAGCTGGCGTGGCTCTACTTAGTTCTCCTAGCTGTCAAAGGGCTCTGGGCATTTGTACTCCTGTATCCACCATCTTGGTTGCAAGCTGCCCGCAGGAAAGTAGTGTAGCCTTGGATAGGGCAACTTCTTTCCCCAGAGGGCAATTCTTGTACAAGACTCAGCTCTCCTGTAGCTAAGGACAGTATGCCGCCATTCTGAAGGGAATGACTTCAGAATGGCTGTGCACCATGCTATCCACTACAGAGGGAAAATCAGTTCATGAGTAAGGAGAGGGGTTAGTATTAGAGTCTTCAGATATTAATAGAGGTTTTTCCAGGTGGGTGAGGGGGAAAAGGCTCTTCAGACAGAGGACACAGCATACGCAACACACCAAGCTATGAAAAGTTTTTAGGTTACCTGCTCCAGTTGAATATTTCAATCCTATGTTCTTAAAGGAGCTTTTGATATAGTGTGGATATTAACTGTTTAGTTAAATTGCAAATATTTCCTCTCCAACTTTGGCTTGTATTTTTATTTTAGGTTTTTTCTTTGGTTAAACAGGTCCATCTTTTTTCTTGTGGCTTCTGGGTTTTGTGCTTTGCCTGAAAGGAAAGCATTATAAGAACTTTCTCCTGTGTTTTCTTAGAGGATATATTTCTACTCATAACAGACCCAACTTCATGGTGAAGGCCAAGAGAGTGAGACCCGCTCTGCTCATACATACGTGCCTTTTCTATCCTCATCTGGTTTGATGCACCAACATTAGGAACGGTTTCCCCCTTCAGGTGAAGCCCACTCTCTAGACACAGGTGTGCCTTCTACTTAGGATGGTCTTCTCACTCAGTTGCCTGCGTGGATTGTCTCTCCCCACCTCTGTTCCTGTTCCTTCTCATTGGAACAGTTGGAAAATGAGCAACTGCACTTCCCAGGCTCTCAGAGTTTCACATGCAGATTAGGTCCTGCCATTTACATATTTTTTCAGGAGACCTGGCAGGTGGAAGTGAGGAGAAAGCCCTCTTCCTGCCTCTTTGGGATGATGCTGCTGCAAGTGTAGAGATGAGAGTTTTCTGTGCCTTCTGGTGTCTGAGGGCTCCTTTACTGGCATCTTGACCCCTGGGTGGTCACTACCATGGCCTCCCCACACTCAGGGGCAGCGGAAGCAGCAGTGGTGGGATTCTAATTCCAGCAGGCTCCAGTGGCAGCCTCAGAGGTCCTAGCGAATCACCTGGTGGTCATTCCTGGAGGCCTTGGCTGGTGTCCACACCTTCACCCCTTTTCCAGTCGTTTTGTAAGCATCTAAGTTCCTGTGTTAAATCTCCTCTTGCATAAAACACCTACAGTGGTTTCTCTTTGCCACACGGAAACTTGACTGATTTAAATAATATTTAAATAATAGTGATAAATAAATAATAGTATTTAAATAATAATACTAATATAATTTGTAATCATAATAAGAGTGATAAAGGCAATAATGATGATAAGTAACATTTACTGAGCTCCTGCTTCATCCCAGGAATTGTCCTAACTGTTTTGCATGTGTTAACTCATTTATTCCTTTCAGCAACCTTATGAGTTAGGCAGTATTGGTGCCTGAGATTGCCCAAGGTCACACACTGAGTGAGTGGTGGCATGGATTTAACCTGGGCAGTACCACAAAAATAACAACAGCCAGGAAGATGTCTTTCTTAGATGTGTCATCTGTTTCTCTTGCCTTACCCTAGGACTCCCTGGCCCCTCACTGGCTTTAACCTTTTAACAGCACTTATTTTAATTACTACTAGAGAACCAGTAAGATCCGATTATAGGAAATGCAATCTCATTATTATGGCTCATGTGTAGTCTCTCCTCTGAATTTACATTGCAAAAATGGCTGAGCAAGCTCTAGATAGGGCCTTCCCAGGCCTAAATTGGGCAAGAGGAAAGTGTGTCTATTGGCATTGGGAAGAAATCATCAAACTTTTAAGTGCCCCAGAAATCTCCAGAAAGACTAGCCAGGTCTGGGCTAAGCCTAGGGGTTGAGATCCATTTGCGGGTAAATCTGGAGCAGCTGTCTCAGGTAAGGCACACTTCTTTCTCTTACTGCTGAGTCAAGACCTCAAGCCTCCTGGGGTGGAGACGATGTTGGCTACTTTGTCTTGTTGATCATGAATGTGCCTGGGTGAAGCAGCACTTTGGTTCTGGATGAGAGGTGGGTGGGGGGTCTGGAGAAACATCAAAGGGCTTATCAGAGACGATTGGCAGCAGGTAACAGGGATCTAGCTACCAGGTGTGTGTTTTGCCTTAGATTTCAGGCCTTGGTGGAAGGCCCAGCAACATGTGGACTTAGAAGTGTGTTTGGGTAAATTCAAAAAGACACATGCACCCCAATGTTCATTGCAGCACTATTTACAATAACCAGGTCACAGAAGCAACCTAAATGCCCATCGACAGATGAATGGATAAAGAAGATGTGGTACATAGATACAATGGAATATTACTCAACCATAAAAAGGAACGAAATTGGGTCATTTGTAGAGATGTGGATGGATCTAGAGACTGTCATACAGAGTGAAGTAAGTCAGAAAGAGAAAAACAAATACCATATATTAATGCATATATGTGGAACCTAGAGAAATGGTACAGATGAACCGGTTTGCAGGGCATAAATTGAGACACAGATGTAGAGAACAAACATATGGACACCAACGGGGGAAAGTGGCAGAGGGTGGTGTGCTGAATTGGACGATTGGGATTGACATGTATACACTGATGTATATAAAATGGATGACTAATAAGAACCTGCTGTCTAAAAAAATAAATTAAATTAATAAAAATATAGAAGTGTGTTTGGGTAGGCTGGTGCTAGAATTGGACTGTAAGGTGGGGCCTTTTTCACTGGATGGTTATTAGGGTTGAGGTGTGAGTCACAGGGGAATTTATGGCTTCCTGGATGCTAACCGCTCCAGAGCCCAGGATGTCCTGTATCTCACCCACTCCCATTACGTTCGAACTGGTTCTGGTATAGGGAAGGGCTGAGCCTGCGTGCAGGGCAGCAGGGTGTCAAGTGGCTCCACCTTCCAAGGTCAGGGGCACCTGGGGCATTGGGTCAGGCCCTGGTGACACTGCACAGCCAATTGGTCATTCTGGAAAGCTGATCTTTCCCCATGTGCCCTGTGGTCATAGCTCAGAGATGAATCCCTCCCCTAGGAATGGAGCAACGTAACTCTGGCTGATCACCATCGAACCTGTTTCTGATCTCCGACTGCAGATGTCTGCCAATGGCACCCCTGCCCTTCCATCTCTCTGGACTCCTGCCTCTCTCTCAAGTCTGTTTGCACTTTCCAAATGATTTCAAACTGACCTCCAAAATGTTCATGTTTCTCCTTCTTTTTTTCCCCCCCAATTATACAACTAATATGTGCTAATTGAAGGGAATTTAAGAAATATAGAAAACCATGGCAGACTCTGGGTTAAAGATGAAAGATTATGCACAGTTAACCTCCGTTCCCTCCTGGAACACCCGTAAAGCACGGCAAGGTGGTGGTGGTTGGTTTGTACTGACAGGTGTGATGTAGCAGATAAGCAGGAGAGTCCTGACTTAGCAGACCTAGGAAAGTCGGGGGAAGGCGAGAAGTAACCCATTTGCCTTGTAGAACCTCTCCGACCCATCAGGGCTCAGGAATTTATAGCACGCAGCACAGCTGGAATTAGAGATGAAGATGAGGCTAAAGAGGTGCGGACGGGTAAAACGTACTTTTAAGAAGCAGTTACCTCTCAGTGCCTTCCTGCTCCCTTGGCAGGTAACTGACCCTCCCTAACGCCACTAGGTCACTGCCTGTTTGGCACCCGGAGAGGGGGAAGCAGAACTTTTCTGGATTGGGGGGGAAACAGGAGAATTAAGTGAGAGTTTACTTTCTCAATTTTAGGACCATCACTTTTTCTCCTACTTGGCTCCCCAGGGCTCTGGAAGCCAGGCTTGAAAGCTCTGGATGGGAGATTGGAAAGGACACGAAATGATCAGGGCAGCTGGGAGGGCTACGGTGTCTCCTCCCTTCCCCACATCAGTTCTGCTTTATCTGCTCTTGGTTTTGTTTTGTTTTGAGACAAAAATCCACATACCATAAAATTCACCATTTTAAAGTATGGTTTTTAGTATGTTCAGTGGTTCTTAGTAAAGTCACAAGGTTGTTCAATCATCATCGCCACCATCTAATTCCTGAACATTTTCATCATTGCAGATAGAAACCCTATATCCATTACAGTCACTCCCCATTCCTTCCTCCCCCAGGACCCTAGCAACCATTAATCTACTTTCTGTTTCTATCATTGGCCTATTCTGGACATTCCATATGCTTGGATTGCGATTGGCTTCTTTCACTGAGCACAATGTTTTCAAGGCCCTTCTCTGTTGTGTAGCATCTATTGGTACCTCATTCCTTTTAATGGCGGAATACCATTCCACTGTATGGATAGACCACATTTCATTTATCCATTTTCCAGTTGATGGCCAAATTGGTTGTTTCTACTTTGGGGCTATTATCTGTTTTACAGATAATACTTGGTTTATCATCTGTCATAATAGCTTGGTCTTTATGTAAGCTTTTCTTTAAACAGAGATCTCTAGCTAAATAAAAGCCTGAACATTACTGACTTAGTGGAATCTCTTCATTTTAGGATTTGAAGATGGTGGCTGTTGATTGCCTAAATCTTTTCATGAGGATTATGAATACACCTCTCTCTAGGATGGCTCCTGACACCCTCAAGGTCTGACCCGATTTCCACATCTATGTGGCACCCCATGCAGTGTGTACCAGCCGCATGGAATCTTCATGTCACCCCATGCGGCACTGTCTTCTCTTGTCACTGTGCCACTGCTGCCCCAGTACCTTCTACCCAGAATGCCTTTCTCTGACTGTCCAAATTCTGCTCTCCATTTTACAGAGCTATCTTTTGTCTAGAAATCCAGGGCTCCCTCCAAGTGGCCCTCTCTTCAAAATAAAAAAAAAAATACCTGCTATGCGGAACTTTGCAAAGTGCACAGCTGGGTCCTCTGTCTGAGGGCCAGGAGGAAGGACTGTTGCACACCTAAATCTTGGGGAGGCGGTTGGGCTTGACAGGATCCTTTCTTTTCCTTCTGCAGCCATTAGAAAGCCCTCCAGTCCCACAAAGTCCTGTTTTTTCTTTTGTTTTTCTGTTTTTTACTGTAGATGTTCTCTCTCCTACAGAGGAGAGTTCAGTCAGTTCTGGGTCCAGAGATCCCAGTCGGCCTGGAGAATACTCTGCCCTCCCTTTTTTCTTTTGAATCATAATTTCTTTTATTTTTTCAAATTATTTTTTTAACATCTTTATTGGAGTATAATTGCTTTACAATGGTGTGTTAGTTTTTGCTGTATAACAAAGTGAATCAGCTATACATATACATATATCCCCATATCCCTTCCCTCTTGCATCTCCCTCCCACCCTCCCTATCCCACCCCTCTAGGTGGTCACAAAGCACCGAGCTGATCTCCCCGCATCACGCAGCCGTTTCCCACCAGCCACCGGCTTCACACCGGGTAGTGTACACATGTCCATGCCAACCTCCCACTCCATCCCAGCTTACCCTTCCCCCTCCCCATGTCCTCAAGTCCATTCTCTACGTCTGCGTCTTTATTCCTATCCTGCTCCTAAGTTCTTCAGAACCTTTGTTTTTTAGATTCCATATATATGTGTTAGCATACGGTATTTGTTTTTCTCTTTCTGACTTACTTCACTCCGTATGACAGACTCTCTAGGTCCATCCACCTCACTACAAATGACTCAATTTCGTTTCTTTTTATGGCTGAGTAATATTCCATTGTATATATATGCCACCTCTTCTTTATCCATTCATCTGTCAGTGGACACTTAGGTCACCCTCCCTTTCGCCTGGGGCTATGCTGGCTCCCTGGATGAAAAGATAGTGCTGTTCAAGGGCATCCATCAAAGTGGAGAAAGGCCTTGGATGTGAGCTGCCGCTGCCTCACCTGCACCACTCAGCCAGGTCTAAGGATGATGCCCTGTGGTCCCCATTTGCCTGACAGAGAAATACCACTTGCCCACAGAATAGGGAGCCCACTTCGCTGCCTGACCTCAAATTACCAAGGCATCTTTGTCGTCTTGAAATGGAGGCTATCTCACTGCCTGCTCTACCACTCCGAGTTGATTTCTCCATGTGTAGGTGCCACGGAAAAGAACATGATGTGATGGATCAGAGTGATTGAGCACCACCCCTCCCCCCCACCAGCTTTCAGTGATGAAAATACACAGGATGTAAAATGGTAAAGTTACTGAAGCCTCATAATTATCCAAGTTCTGTTGCACTTTTGATGAGAAAATGCAGTTACGTTTATAGTGTTATGATCTCACCTGTCTTTGTGTTTCTGAGGAAACTGCAGGAGGATGTGTCTTCTGGAGCAAGCGACCCTTGCTAATCGGTTGATTCATGTCTCTAGAAGCTCTCAACGCACTTACGCTAATGAAGAGATGCTGCTTCTCCCAGGCCCTCTGCTCCACCTGCCCTCCGCCCCACTCTGGGGCTCATTTTCGGAACAAACATTCCTGCCTCCATTCTTTTTTCCTCCTTATAATAGGAAACAAAAACACCTGGCATCTGAGTGTGAAAAAACTGATTCGCCCCTGCCCCCCGCCAAAAGATCTGCCTTCCGTTTTTTCTTATTGTTTTCTTTCATTCATTCAATCCTTTATTCATTCATCAAACTGCCATTTGGTGCCTTATTAATTCATGCTAGGTATCATAGTAGGCACTGCGGATACAAAGTTTAAAAAGTTAGGGTCCATGCTAGTCAGAAGCTCACAGGACCGTGAACGTGGCAGAAAAGCAGAGACAAGTGAAAGCCAGCGTGCTTGGGGCCGTGACTGAGGTAAGAAGAGGGTGTCAGAGGGGCTCAGCTGAAAGGATCAACCCAGTCTGGAGGGAAGGGTGGAAGAGTAGAATAATGAAGAGCAGGCTTCTAGGGCAGAGGTGGTGTTTGAGTTTGAAGTTCACAAAGAAGTAAGACAACGGTGGGACAAGGGGAGGTGTCGCATGTAGGGGAAAGGCATGGATAGGCTGCAGGGTGGAGCTGCACGTGTTTGGATTCACCCAGTGGTTCAGTATGACTAGAGCAAAGAGTTCAAGTGTGTGTGTGTGTGTGTGTGTGTGTGTGTGTATGTGTGTGTGTGTGTGTGTGTGTGTGTTGGATTGGAAGGGCTGGGGGGCTCGTAAGAGGTGAGGTGGAGAATGGTTAAGGGCACATCATAATGGTCTTCTCAGCTTCCATGTTGGACTTGGTGCAGAAAGCTTGGTGAGCCATTGGAGAATTTTAACCAAGAAATGACATGCTCATATTTGTGCTTCATAAAAAAAATCCTTCTGGCTGCAGTATGGAGGAGGCAGGGGGACCTATTGGAGGCAGAGAGATTAATTACTTTTAAAAATGCAAGGTGTTTTTATGAATTCACTTCTCCCAGGCTTGGCTGTAATGGAAAAGACAGGGAACCATGTTGGAGCAAATTTCTATCCATGAGGCCCATTTCTTCTGTTCTTAGGTAACAGACTAATAATCCCATGGCTTAATCGGCTGTGTTAGGGTACAATGTGGTGCAGAGTCTATGAGCACAGGATTTCTTTGGTTATGCAGAGAAGTCAGGGATTCCCATGAGGTGTGATCCAGGAGCCCTGGCAATGGGAAGACCTTGACTTCCCAATCTGGCCTTGACTGGGTTTGTGACTTGGACAAGTCACTTCTCATCTTTGGGTATTAGTTCTCTCATCCAAAAATGAAGAGATTGAACTAAATTGTTCCTTAGGTTTCTTGCAGCTCTGAAACCAATAACATGATAGTTTGGAGAGCTGATTGTAGAATCATGGATCTCAGTTTGAATTCTGTTTTTGCTACTTCTCACTGCAAGACCTTGGGTAAGTTACCTAAACATTCTAAAGCTAAGTTTATAATCTATCTATCTATCTATCATCTACCTATCTATATCTATCTATCTATCATCTACCTATCTATATCTATCTATCTATCTATCATCTACCTATCTATATCTATCTATCATCTACCTATCTATATATCTATCTATCTATCATCTACCTATCTATATCTATCTATCTATCTATTTATCTATCTATCTATCTATCTATCTATCTTTGGCTGTGCCATGCAGCTTGCGGGATCTTAGTTCCCCAACCAGCGATTGAACCCGAGCCCTTGGCAGTGAAAGCGCCAAGTCCTAACCACTGGACCTCCAGGGAATTCCCTAAAGCTAAGTTTATTTTATATTATTTTTTTAAATTTAATTAATTTTTTTATAGCAGCAGGTTCTTATTAGTTATCTATTTTATACATACTAGTGTATATATGTCAATCCCAATCTCGCAATTGATCCCAGCACCGCCAGAACATGCCCCCACTTTCCCCCCTTGGTACCCATACGTTCATTCTCTACATCTGTGTCTTTATTTCTGCCTTGCAAACGGATTCATCTGTACCATTTTTCTAGGTTCCACATATATGCGTTAATATACGATATTTGTTTTTCTCTTTCTGACTTACTTCACTCTGTATGACAGTCTCTAGATCCATCGATGTCTCTACAAATGACACAATTTTGTTCTTTTTTATGGATGAGTAATATTCCATTGTATATATGTACCACAACTTCTTTATCCATTCATCTGTTGATGGGCATTTAGGTTGCTTCCATGACCTGGCTATTGTAAATAGTGCTGCAATGAACATTGGGGTGCATGTGTCTTTTTGATTTATGGTTTTCTCTGGGTATATGCCCAGTAGTGAGATTGCTGGGTCATATGGTAATTCTATTTTTAGTTTTTTAAGGAACCTCCATACTGTTCTCCATAGTGGCTGTATTAATTTACATTCCTACCAACACTGAAAGAGGGTTCCCTTTTCTCCACACCTCCTCCAACATTTGTTATTTGTAGATTTTCTGATGATGCCCATTCTAACTGATGTGAGGTGATACCTCATTGTAGTTTTGATTTGCATTTCTCTAATAATTAGTGATGTTGAGCAGCTTTTCATGTGCCATCTGTATGTCCTCGTTGGAAAAATGTCTATTTAGGTCTTCTGCCTATTTTTTGATTGGGTTGTTTGTTTTTTTAATATTGAGCTACATGAGCTGTTTGTATATTTTGGAGGTTAATCCTTTATCTTCTGCTTCATTTGCAAATATTTGCTACCATTCTGAGGGTTGTCTTTTCGTCTTAATTATAGTTTCCTTTGCTGTGCAAAAGCTTTTAAGTTTCATTAGGTCCCATTTGTTTATTTTTGGTTTTATTTCCATTACTCTAGGAGGTGGGTCAAAAGGGATCTTGCTTTGACTTATGTCAAAGAGTATTCTTCCTATGTTTTCCTCTAATAGTTTTATAGTGTCCGGTCTTACATTTAAGTCTCTAATCCATTATGAGTTTATTTTTGTGTATGGTGTTAGGGAGTGTTCTAATTTAATTATTTTACACGTAGCTGTCCAGTTTTCCCAGCACCAATTATTGAAGAGACTGTCTTTTCTGCATTGTATATTCTTGCCTCCTTTGTCATAGATTAATTGACCATAGGTACGTGGGTTTATCTCTGGGCTTTCTACCCTGTTCCATTGATCTATATTTCTGTTTTTGTGCCAGTACGATATTGTCTTGATTACTGTAGCTTTGTAGTATAGTCTGAAATCAGAGAGACTGATTACTTCAGCTCTGTTTTCACCCTCAAGATTGTTTCAGCTATTTGGAGCCTTTTGTGTCTCCATACAAATTTTAAGATTGTTTTGTTCTAGTTCTGTAAAAAATGCCATTGGTAATTTGATAGTGATTGCATTGAATCTGCAGATTGCTTTGTGTAGTATAGTTATTTTCAAAATATTGATCCTTCCAATCCAAGAACATGTTATACCTCTCCATCTGTTTGTGTCATCTTTGATTTCTTTCATCAGTGTCTTATCGTTTTCTGAGTAAGGTCTTTTACCTCCTTAGGTAGGATTATTCCTTGGTATTTTATTCTTTTTGTTGTAATGGTGAATGGGACTGTATCCTTAATTTCTCTTTCTGATCTTTTGTTATTAGTGTATAGGAATGGAAGAGCTTTCTGTGCATTAATTTTGTATCCTACAACTTTACCAAATTCATTGATTAGCTCTAGTAGTTTTCTCGTGCCATCTTTAGGATTTTCTATGTATAGTATCATGTCATCTGCAAACAGTGACAGATTTACTTCTTCTTTTCCAATTTGTATTACTTTTATTTCTTTTTCTTCTCTGACTGCTGTGGCTAGGACTTCCAAAATTATGTTGAATAAGAGTAGTGAAAACGAACATCCTTGTCTTGTTCCTGATCTTAGAGGAAATGCTTTCAGTTTTTCACCATTGAGAATGATGCTGGTTGTGAGTTTGTTGTATGTGGTTTTTATGATGTTGAGGTAGGTTCCCTCTATGCCCTCTTTCTGGAGAGCTTTTATCATAACTGGGTGTTGAATTTTGTCAAAAGCTTTTTCCGCATCTATTGAGATGATCATATGGTTTTTATTCTTCAATTGGTTAATATGATGTATCACATTGCTTAATTTGCATATAGTGAAGAATTGTTGTATCCCTGGGATAAATCCCACTTGGTCATGGTGTATGATCCTTTTAATGTGTTGTTGGATTCTGTTTGCTAGTATTTGGTTGAGGACGTTTGCATCTATATTCATCAGTGATATTGGTCTGTAATTTTTTTTGTAGTATCTTTGTCTGGTTTTGGTACCAGGGTGATGGTGGCCTCGTAGAATGAGTTTGGGAGTGATTCTTCCTCTGCAATTTTTTTAGAAGAGTTTGAGAAGGATGGGTGTTAGCTCTTCTCTAAATGTTTGATAGAATTCACCTGTGAAGCCATCTGGTCCTGGACTTTTGTTTGTTGGAAGAATTTTTATCACAGTTTCAATTACTTGTGATTGGTCTGTTCATATTTTATATTTCTTCCTCCTTCAGTCTTGGAAGGTTATACCTTTCTAAGAATTTGTCCATTTCTTCCAGGTTGTCCATTCTATTGGCATAGAGTTGCTTGTAGTAGTCTCTCAGGATGCTTTGTATTTCTGCAATGTCCATTGTAACTTCTTTTTCATTTCTAATTTTATTGATTTGAGTCCTCTACCTCTTCTTCTTGATGAGTCTGGCTAAAGTTTTATCTATTTTGTTTATCTTCTCAAAGAACCAGCTTTTCGCTTTATTGATCTTTGCTATTGTTTTCTTTGTTTCTATTTCATTTATTTCTGCTCTGATCTTTATGATTTCTTTCCTTCTACTAACTTTGGGTTTTGTTTGTTCTTGTTTCTCTAGTTCCTTTAGGTGTAAGCTTCGATTGTGGTTTTTCTTGTTTCTTGAGGTAGGATTGCATTGCTCTAAACTTCCCTCTTAGAACTGCTTTTGCTGCATCCCGTAGGTTTTGGATCATCGTGTTTTTGTTGTCATTTGTCTCCAGGTAATTTTTTTTTTTTTTTTTTTTTTGCGGTACGCGGGCCTCTCACTGTTGTGGCCTCTCCCGCCGCGGAACACAGGCTCCGGACGCGCAGGCCCAGCGGCCACGGCCCACGAGCCCAGCCGCTCCGTGGCACGCGGGATCCTCCCGGACCGGGGCACGAACCCGCGTCCCCCGCACCGTCAGGCGGACCCCCAACCACTGCGCCACCAGGGAAGCCCTCCAGGTAATTTTTGAATTCCTCTTTGATTTCTTCAGTGATCTCTTGGTTATTTAGTAACGTATTGTTCAACCTCCATGTGTTTGGGGTTTTTACATTTTTTTTCCCTGTAATTGATTTCTAATCTCATAGCATTGTGGTTAGAAAAGATGCTTGATATGGTTTCAATTTTCTTAAACTTACTGAGGCTTGTTTTGTGACACAAGATGTGATCTATCCTGGAGAACGTTCTGTGCGCACTTGAGAAGAAACTGTGATATCTGCTGTTTTTGGATGGAATGTCCTATATAAGTATCAATTAAACCTGTCTGGTCTATTGTGTCATTTAAAGCTTGTGTTTCCTTATTAATTTTCTGTCTGGATGATCTCTCCATTGGTGTCAGTGAGGTATTAAAGTCCCCCACTATTATTGTGTTACTGTCAATTTCCTCTTTTACAGCTGTTAGCATTTGCCTTATGTATTGAGGTGCTCCTGTGTTGGGTGCATATATATTTATAATTGTTATATCTTCTTCTTGGATTGATCCCTTGATCATTATGTAGTGCCTTTCCTTGTCTCTTGTAACATTCTTTATTTTAAAGTCTATTTTATCTGATATGAGTATTGCTACTGCAGCTTTCTTTTGATTTCCATTTACATGGAATACCTTTTCCCTCCCCTCAGTTTCAGTCTGTATGTGTCCCTAGGTCTGAAGTGGGTCTCTTGTAGACAGCATATATAGGGGTCTTGTTTTTGTATCCATTCAGCGAGCCTGTGTCTTTTGGTTGGAGCATTTGATCCACTCACGTTTAAGGTAATTATCAATATGTATGTTCCTATTACCATTTTCTTAATTGTTTTCGGTTTGTTTTTGTAGGTCGTTTTCTTCTCTTGTGTTTCCTACTTAGAGAATTTCCTTTACCATTTGTTGTAGAGCTGGTTTGGTGTTGCTGAATTCTCTTAGCTTTTGCTTGTCTGTAAAGCTTTCAATCTCCATCAAATCTGAATGAGATCTTTGCTGGGTGGAGTAATCTTGGCTGTAGGTTCTTCCCTTTCATCACTTTAAATGTATCATGCCACTCCCTTCTGGCTTGTAGAGTTTCTGCTGAGAAATCAGCTGTTAACCTTATGGGAGTTCCCTTGTATGTTATTTGTCATTTTTCCCTGTTGCTTTTAATAATTTTTCTTTGTCTTTAATTTTTGTCAGTTTGATTACTATGTGTCTCGGCATGTTTAACCTTGGGTTTATCTTTCCTGGGACTCTCTGTGCTTCCTGGACTTGGGTAGCTATTTTCTTTCTCATGTTAGGGAAGTTTTCGACTATAATCTTTTAAAATATTTTCTGAGGTCCTTTCTTTCTCTTTTCTCCTTCTGGGACCCCTATAATGTTGATGTTGGTGTGTTTCATGTTGTCCCAGAGGTCTCTTAGGCTGTCTTCATTTCTTTTCGTTCTTTTTTCTTCTGTTCTGTGGCAGTGATTTCCACCATTCTGTCCTCCAGGTCATTTATCTGTTCTTCTGCCTCAGTTATTCTGCTATTGATTCCTTCTAGTGTGTTTTTCATTTCAGTTATTGTACTGTTCATCTCTGTTTGTTTGTTCTTTTATTCTTATAGGTGTTTGTTCTTTAATTCTTCTAGGTCTTTGTTAAACATTCCTTGCATCTTCTCGATCTTTGCCTCCATTCTTTTTCAAGGTCCTGGATCATCTTCACCATCATTATTCTGAGTTTTTTTTTTCTGGAACATTGCCTAGTTCCACTTCATTTAGTTGATATTCCTGGGTTTTATCTTGTTCCTTCATCTGGTACATATTCCTCTGCCTTTTCATTTTGTCTATCTTCCTGTGAATGTGGTTTTCTTTCACAGGCTGAAGGATTGTAGTTCTTCTTGCTTCTGCTGTCTGCCCTCTGGTGGGTGAGGCTACCTAAGGGGCTTGTGCAAGCTTCCTGATGGAAGGGACTTGTGGTGGGTAGAGCTGGGTATTGCTCTGGTGGGCAGAGCTCAGTAAAACTTTAATCCACTTGTCTGCTGATGGGTGGGGCTGAGTTCCCTCTCTGTTGGTTGTTTGGCCTGAGGTGACCCAACACTGGAGACTGCAGGCTCTTTGGAGGGGCCAATGGCAGACTCTGGGAGGGCTCCTGCCAAGTAGTACTTTCCAGAACTTCTGCTGCCAGTGTCCGTGTCCCCATTGTGAGACATAGCCTTTCCCTGCCTCTGCAGGAGATCCTCCAACACAACCAGGTAGGTCTGCCTCAGTCTCCTATGGTGTCACTACTCCTTCCCCTGGGTCCTGATGCACACACTACTTTGTGTGTGCCTTCCAAGAGTGGAGTCTCTGTTTCCCCCAGTCCTGTCAAAGTCCTGCAATCAAATCCGTCTAGCCTTCAAAGTCTGATTCTCTGGGAATTCCTCCTCCTGTTGCCAGACCCCCAGGTTGGGAAGCCTAACATGGTGCTCAGAACCTTCAATCCAGTGGGTGGACTTCTGTGATATAATTGTTCTCCAATTTGTGAGTCACCCACCCAGCAGTTAAGGGGATTTGGTATTATTGTGATTGTGCCCCTCCTACTGTCTCACTGAGGATTCTCCTTTTTCTTTGGATGTGGGGTGTCTTTTTTTGGTGAGTTCCAGTGTCTTCCTGTCGATGATTGTTCAGCAGTTACTTGTGATTCTGGTGCTCTTGCAAGAGAGAGTGAGCGCACATCCTTCTACTCCAACATCTTGTACCAGTCTCCTAAAGCTAAGTTTAAAATGGGGATAATGAAACTTCTTTCAGCGTTGATGTGGGGATTAAATGTTATACTGTTTTGTATAGCATTTAGAACTGTAACTATAAATGGATGATGCTATTATTATAATACCTTCAAAATGAAACCTTGAGAAATGAAAATGGCTACACTGTAGATACCATGAAACAAGGATGCTCACCCCAAGATCACACAATGTCAAGGCACTAGGCAACCAAATGATTTACAGTGTTTACACATTCAGCCTGATGTACAACCTTCTCTGACTTTGTAAAGCCAATCAACACTGCAGGGCTGAGATCATCGTGCTCATAGACTGTGATGGAGGGCCCTCTAATGGCTTTAGATATTAACATTTTCATTAAAAAGATTGAACAAATGTAGCTTTGTGGATTTATAAGCTAACAGCAAAGATTTGGGGTTCGTTAATCTTAGATAAAGCTAATAAAGCTAATCTTAGATTAAAGCTAATAAAGGGCCATTAATTATATCACTTCTAATAGTAATTCTTTAGTCAACTTTTCCATGAAAGTCATGTTCTGGGCATTTATTAGATCTTGCAGTTCTGAAAGACAAAATTACATTTTAAATTAAAACATAAATTATATTGAAGATTTGAATTGCACATATCTTCAGAGTAGTTCTTTATGCCATGAAATTAAAAATAATTTGGAATCACTCAAAAGAATGGTGCAATAGCAAAACTGTGGTTTTTCTAGACGTAGCCTTTCTACAAACTTGACTGTATGACTGGGCGATGCCTTGCTTCATTTCCATGGACCTCGGTTTCTTCATATTAGAACTCTAAGCCTAAACGTTTCCAAGGTCCTTTCCAACTTTTAAGATTCTTTGATTTTAGGCGGATACGTTATCCATTTTCTTTTAATACTAGGGCTCTGGCACAGTAATTTAAAGTCCATTTGAAGATGAATTCATAACATTTTATAAAACCAACCTTAGCCATCTGTAACAGAGATGGCTAGTCACTAACAAAGATTCGTGTTCTCCTTCCACAGTGTAGAATCTTGTGAAGCAGCTGTGCAATCAGGACTCCATTGAGCAGCCCCTCTTGGCATCAACGTAGGACCATATGACTAGTTCTTAAAGAAATGTGAGCAAAACCGATGTGTGTACTCCAAGCCAAGGTCAATTATCATGTGTGATTCTGTTTTTTCTCGACCTGTCCTCAAATGGATTACACCTGTGCTACTTAGAGTCACAAGATGCCAGAGCTACATGTGAAAGGAATCTGGGTACCCGAATTACCTGTGGGAGTTGAGCTGCTCAGGGGAGCCACCCAATCAGAACAGCTGCAGTGCACTTTGTGTGAGAAATAAACCTACAGTGTTAAGACACTGAAAATTAGGGGTGGTTTGTTCTAGCAGCTAGCTTTAATTATCCTAACATACTCTCCAAATCTGTGACGTTGCAATCCAGAGGTTTTGCCTGAAAGGAATCTCCCTGTCTCTCTCTGTCTGGCGGTGCGGGGGGTTGGGGGTGGGGGCGGGGGTTGTGACAGAGAGGATTAGTCTACTCATTGTTTTGTGATTAGGAAGATGGTTCTGAAAAAGGTCTTATCAAGATTTCCTTTATTTTGTTACACAAAGGGAGTCTGATGTGGACAATCTTCTGGTTATTGATGGTTCAAGATGCCACAGTTACTGCTGAGTCCTAATTATGAGGTGTTTTGGAACAAAAGAATGTTCAATGATCACTAATCTAGGTAAAATGAACTAAGCAGTGAACTCGCTTTCAGAAACTGTCCAATTCTTCCGCATTTTGAGGTGAACTTGTTAATGGGGGAAGGTGGGAGAGGAATCATGGATTATACCCAGTAACAGCTATCAGAGTTATTAACTGATAAGGTTCGTTTTTGATAGCAGGGAAAATATGGAAGACAAAAGCAAGTTTTTTATTTAGCTATATCTCTTTGCAAATATTGACAATATTGTATTTAAGCTAGCATTCTATAGGAAGATAATTGAGAATCATTGATGTAGAAACACATCAGCAACAGTAAGAAAAACCATTATTACAGTACAAATTGGATTGTGGGACAATGCTGGTCTGGAGCTACAGGCTATGACGCTGGCCAATCAGAAAATTATAGCAAATGCTTAATTAGCAGGAATCCATAACAGCTGTACAGCCTCGTGGAATTGGCACTCCTAGGATTTTATTATACTTTGCCACCTAAATTACTTTCATTTAGGAGCCTGAATTCAAATTGGTTCTGTAAACAAGATGATGAACGTAGCTGTACTACTATGAGAAAAATTAGCTTGTGGAAATTGAAATTCTTTTTTGTAGATACTAACAAAATGTAAGGGGTACATAGATCTTTATCTAGCAATTAAGCACCTAGGAATCTATTCAGAGAAATTTTAGAAGTGTGCAAACAAAAGTTATTTTTCATAGAGAAATGGGAACATCTAAAGTTCATCAGTTGAAAACTGATCAAATTAATTATGGCAAATCTATACTACAGAATGCTATGTACCTCTTGCAAAGAATGAACAGATGTTTATGTGCTGAGACGGAAAGAAGTCCTCAATAAAAGGACAGACATTGAAGATACATGTGTACTGAATATACACAAGTCTGATCCTGTTCTGTTTTTGAAATTGATAGGTTTTGCAGAAAATAAGGACTGGGAAGTTAAAGACCAGTTAATGAGTTAATTCTAAGGTGAGAATTTTCTGTTAATTTATACCTTTCCTATCCTTAGTTGACTGAATGTGAATTACCTTCATAATTAACATCTTCATGTACCCTACCCTCTGGCCAAAGACTCGCCACTCTAAATCTTTTTTCATTCCTTACCTCCATGCCTATGCTCTAAGATCACTTCCCTACAGAACATCTTCCCCAAATGTCATTTTGGTTTAAAGGCAATCTCTTCCAAGCAATTAATCTCACTGCTTACATTCTAGAGAATTCTCATTTATCTAAACACCTCTTACCCTTGAAGTCTTACAGGCATTTATAATCAGTTCAGTTTGTATCCTAGTGTCTTAGCTACCTATGTTAGGTTTTATGTTGCCCACTTATTAGGTAGTAGGTAGTAGGATTCTTGTGGAAAGAAAGCAAGACATTCATCTTTGTGCCCCTACAATGCGCAACAAATGTTTGCTGAATTAATGGGGCATTGTTTGTAATTCAGTGTCCATGCTGCTGATGATTTAGAAAGCAACCAAATGATTCACCACTTTACTTTCAAAATTTTATTTATATAGAATCTTCAGAATGTTTCCCTTTAAATTTTACAAGCTAAAACCCCAAAGCTCAAAATGATATATTTTATGTCACAGTACATAAAATAAGTACAAGGAGGAGAGTTCAATCATTTTGAAGAAAAGCTTTAATAATTGTACAAACATTAATATTTACAATATTCTTTATTACAGATATAGACAACATGGCATATTTAAAAGCACAAAATAGTTGAAATCATTATATCTTATTACAGAACATTCCAAAATTCAAACTAATAAATCCATAAACACTGATAACATTTGGGGAAAACAAGAGCAACAGGTTTACCAATAATCATAGTAAACTTATACATAATACACAATTTACACATCAAATCCACAAATTTAAAGATATATATGACCTATCTATTTAAATCATGCTACAATCTAAATACTATTTTATAATCCATAGGTTGAAACAAATGTTCTGTGGTAACCTATGAAACAGGAATACAAACTA
This sequence comes from Lagenorhynchus albirostris, assembly GCF_949774975.1. NCBI lineage: Eukaryota > Metazoa > Chordata > Mammalia > Artiodactyla > Delphinidae > Lagenorhynchus > Lagenorhynchus albirostris. Next base: position 136,766,242 of record NC_083096.1, on the reverse strand, counting down.
TAAAATCATAATTAACATACTTCTTAATTCCTAAGAGAGTACCCCAGGAAACCTCAAAGACGGCAGATCAGGCATTTTTTGCTGAAATTAAAGTTCTTATGAATATATTCATAAATATAGTCAAAGGTATAAAAATAAAACAACCCAGATACCATGAGTTCATTTTACCTGTTCAAATTTAGTTTGGTATAGAGCCCCTGGCATAATCACAGCTTCTCTGGGATATTCTGACTTTCTCCTGACTTAGGGGGGATGACATATTTATTCTTTGCCTTGTTCCAGAAAGGATTTAAGGTAGCTTAAAAGGTAAGATTTAGAAAATACCAGAAAGCACAAATTATAGGTTAAATGAAAAAACAAGAGTTTGGGGGAACAGCACACATAAAACCATTTAAGAAAAGGTCAGGAATTAAGCTAAAGTATATTACATTATTCTCCACAGTGATTTTCTGGAAATATTGCAAAATGTGGTATTAATTTGTAAGAAAACTATTAAACCACTGGTAAATTGGAGATGCAGATCAAATTTCTTTGTTAAATTTTGTATTAACCCTGATGAAACAGATGATGTTACAAATGTATGTGGTTTTTTCTTCGTGCTTGTGAGAAAAAAGTTTTCCTAAATGTCATAATCTGTGACTCTATAGATTTAGTGCCTAGCTCTGGGTAGAGAAGAGTGTAGGTAAAAAAAAAAAAAAAAAAAAAACCCACAACATTTGGGTACCCTGACTTAATTTCTACTGAGAAACCCACCAACTGGATGCTTGTTGATGACCTGAGGATGGTAGCTACCTTCCGGGTGGCCAGGTGTCCTATGGCTCTTTTGTAGGGACAGAACAAAGCATCAGTTCTAGGGCCTCCTGACTGCATCAGTTCCTCCAGGTCCTCCAGCTCACTTCATTAGGACCCAGCAAGACAAAGAAGAAGGTAAACTGAAGAGCAGGAAGCCCACTCAGGTTGGCATGCTGAGACCACAGCCTCCTCTGCTGCCCAGATGGTCTGCATGTCACAGCCCTTGCCCCAGTCCTTTGGGGGAGGAAAGTTATGGAGAGAGGGCTGGGGCAGCATTAGTCAGCTTCTGGGAAATATGAATGGGTTTGTTCAACTCTATTCTTCAGGCCCCGCTTTCAACACATGACAATGAAGGATCTTGTACCTATACACTGTCAGGTAAGAAGTGAGGGAGTGAGGATGAAAATAAAGGGCTTGAGGGAAATGCAGGAAGAAAAGACGGCGGGACATGTGGCATGAGTTTCAAAACTATTGATTAAAAATAGAATAAAATATCTACCTGAAAACTGAAGTTAGCCACAGCGGCCTATCGTTCTTTGGGGGATGAATGGTCCCAAGTAACACTCTTGAATTTTGGTCACATCAGTAAAGAACAAAGTTCAAGTCTATGGATCTAAAGCTGCAGGTACTGCAATGTTCTTGGCTGTGTGGCAAAGCTCCTCTAGGGTTTGTGAGGTGGGCTTATAGGGGAGAGGGTAGTGGCTGCCATTTTCCCAATAGTACCCTTCATAGTATAGGCAGGGCCAACTTATCTATTAGGCACCAGGTCTCAGGCCCATAATACATTTAGAGGCCCCCCAAAATGTTTTAATTTCTTTTAAATTCATAAGAAAAAAACCAAACTTTTAGATTTAAGGATGTGTTTATATATAAAATTCATTTTATACAAATGCAACCGTAACATTAATTTCTAATTTTTTATGCAAGAAGAGGCCTAAGAAGGCAAAAGTGTCTAAGGCCTATGAAAATCATAAAGCTGCTTTGAGGGCCAATGGTTCAAGGCTAAAATTACAGAGGGGTAAGGAGAGTCTCATCTTGTGGGTCTTATTCCACTGATTTTTCTTTTTTTGAATGTTACTTTGGGATTAGATTTTTAAGAGTGCTAGGTCAAATACGAGTGAAGTATTTGTGTCAATTTCCACCAGGCAAGCTGGAAAAGGAAAATAAATTAAGCTCATTATTTTATTGTCACTGTGCAAAAGAAAGAACCAAATCAGGATGAAGAGACTTGGATGTTTTCAAGTCCCATCTTCACTCTGTAGACATTACTAGAGGTAGGTTTCCCTCTGAGACCCTGCCTCCTAAACTTCCTGCATTACACTGCCACCCTCAGCCCTAGACTTCCTCTGTGCTTCTCAAGGCCTGGCTCCTACTGCCCTCAGCAGGCCAAGGTTGGCAGTGGCATGAATGTGGGCACCTGTAGTTACAAAAATGTTTTAAGAATATGATGAGAAAAAAAAAAAACAATGAATGAGGGAGGAGGGGAGGAAGATATCAGATTTTAATATGAAATTACATGATGCAAAAAAAAATGGGGAAAGATTTATACCAAAATGTTAACTGTGCTCTCTGCTTTTTAAAAAATATTTTCTCATAAATGTACTCTATCATGAGAAAAAAAAGTATTATTTTAAAAATTGTTCTCTCAAAGCTCTAAACTCTGAATATTACCACCTTTGAGAGCTCCTCACAGTATGGCTTAGGTTACTAAATGTGGTGAACCACTAGCATGCAGAGGACCCAGGCTGAGAACAGAACTTTTAACAATTTCCACTATTTTCCAACCCCAATTCATCGATATTACTGGGAAATGTCAATCAAGAAAGCTAACTAATACCACTTTCTAGGATCTGTTCCTGATACAACGAAGAAAGTATGTCAAAAGGAGGGGTAGAAAGGAACAAATCACTACCCTTTTACAGAATCACAGACTTTCTGCCCTTGAATTATAGGTGAAGATTCTGAGGTCCAGAAGTTTATGTGATCTTACCACTGCCACACAACAAAGCTGGTAAAAGAATTAGGGTAAGAACTCAGGTTTCCTGATTCTTGGTCTATAGCTCTAATAAGCCCAGTCCCAAAAGTAACTGCTTTGTAAGTTATGTTTCACCGTTTATCCTAAATACATATAGAAAAATGGAAAATACTACCATTTTTCTTTAAAAACATTCATTAATTTGGAAACTGTAACATCTCAAAATACAAGCTCCAGGTGGGTACGTCCAACAATCAGAGTGAATCATAAGATTCTAGACCTGAAAGGATGCAGGGCAGATAATTTAGACCTCGGTTACACATGAATTTTGGCCCAGAGAAGGTAAACTATATCCCTCAAATCACAAGGTTGAGTGAAGACCCAGGTCATCTAAAACTGGCTCACTGCTCCTTCCAATATTGACTTATTTTCCTTGGATATTCATTAAACCAAAAAAGGTAAAAATACAGAATCATATGCAGATTAGAAGTAATAAAACTGATATTAATAAGAATGCTTGGGAAAAGGACGTAAGTCAATTCTTTAGTTAACAGAAGTACACTAAAATCTATCAGAATAAATCAGGCAGCATCACTACTAACTTTCATTTGAAAACAAATTTAAATGTAAATCACAATTTTTAGTTTTATTGTTGTTTGAAGATGATGCAAGACCTTTCAATGTCTCAGGCTCATGCATTTGAAAATAAATTCTAAATGTTTGCAATTCTCTGGAGCAGGGTTTGGAAGATAATGGCCAGCAACCTGTTTTCTGTGAGGCTCATGAGCTAAGAATGGTTTTATGTTTTTAAAGCGCTGTTAAAAAACATAAAGAAGAATGTCTGATAGAGATGGTGTGTAGCCTGCAAAGCCTAAGTTACTGACTAATTGCCCCTTTTCATAAAAAGTCCACTGATCCCTGTTCTGGATTCAGCAAGTATATGAAACGGGGCAGAATACATAATATGTCCTGGAAGGATTTTTTGTTTTTAAAATTAAGTCTGATTTATTTAAGCTTTATTGTAATCTGCCTCTTTTCCTCATAGCAGGTAGTAGGAAAAAAAAAAAGTCTAGTTTAAGAGTTATGATTACCTGTGTTCTAGTTAACCGAGCCTTTATCACACAAATGAACATAAGTGGACCTATAGTTGAAGCTTATTATGTTATGTATCTGAAATCCATACAAAATGTTTCAGCTGAGAAAATGGCATATCCTATAGTAGTGTTGTTATACAATAAAATGGAAGCAAATATCTGTAATTAAAAAACTGGTAATTTGATTCTCTCCTTTAGATCTCCTGTCTGTTTTGAAGATTTTCTTCTGATGCCTCCCCTGTCCTCCCACAGCATGTCCTTAGATTCATTAAACCAGCAGTTCTCAACCATGTTAATTACACTGTGACCACCCACCCGTATCTCATTTGGAACCATAAACAAGCCTCACCAAAACACATGAAAAGAATGGAAGTGCTCCTCACAAGACAGGAGATAGCAAAACTGGAATGACTAGTTCAGGGGGAAATAAAAATCTGAGGCACAGTGCACTTATCAATCTGAAGACAGCAGGGAGGCTGCCCTTCAGTCCACACCCTGCTGACCAGGCCGAGGAGGACTAAGAGCCACATATGAAAACAAGTCCAAGTCCATGTCTCTTTCTTGTCACATGGTTTATGTGGCAAAATTTGGATTTCGTGAACTAGCACACACACAAAAAAAATCAAAGCTGTGCCACTATTAACTAAATTACAATAATTTCAAGGCTATAACTCTGAAAGTACGGTCTACTGTGTCGCGGTTAAGACGTCTTACTTTAAAATAGTCACGTTAACAGCGCCTTTGGCTCCACAGCACACTTCTCTTCGGCCACTCCATTCTCTGGCTGGCTTTTGTAATTGGAAAGGAATAAATTTTCTATTTGAGTCAAGAATTCTTCAGCAATGAAGCAATTGGTCACTTTGCTCAGAGTTTTCCTCAGACACTCCAAAAGCTAGTTGAAAAGAAAAGTTTTATATTTAAACACAAAAAGTGGTGAGAAGAGGGTTTGCATCACTATCACTATTTTATCCCTTTCCAAATCTCCCATTTTCTAATGCTTAAACGAGAAACATTCTCCTTAAAGGTGATTGAGGATAGACATGTGTTTAATAACTGTACAGCTGAAGTGCAGGAAGCCATTGCTGAGGAATGCTTAGCAAAGCTTGTCCTGAGTCCAGCTCAACAGAAGCAGCACATTCTTCAGTCTGCTACAAATTGTTTGTGGAACTTCTATGGGTTCCCAGGACCCCAGGCGCCTCCCAACTGCTGTCCATGTCCTCATCTGCCCTCACCCCACCCCCATCCTGGGGCAGCGCCTCTCCCCACAGCGGCCTTAAATCTAGGTATGTTAGTCCAGCACCTCCTTGGGGGGTGGTGTGGGCGTCAGGCCTGCCTCTTGCAGGGCCTGGAGCCGGGCCTCTGACTGGCATTTGTCCAGGCCCAGGTGCCAGGAGAGCTGTGGCCTCCAGAAAGGGTACCAGAAAAGGGTGAGGGCTCTTGTCCCCCAGCAGCTGTAGGGCCTTCTCACAGCGTGCCCAGGACTCCCCGGGGTCCTCCAGCTCCTGGTGGCACACAGCCAGCCCCACCAGGGTCAGCAGAGGGCGGTCTGGGCCTGAGGGGACACCAGCTGGGCCTGCAGCTGCCAGGCGTTGGCCCAGAGCCCCAGGGCCTCGCAGTAGAGGCCGGAGGAGGTGAGGTGCAGTTCCTTTCTGATTTTATATAAGGAGATAAAACTGAAATTGCATGTATGATGCTTTCTACTTTGGACAAACTTGTGACTTTGCTTCTTTTTTTAGTAGTTTTATTTACAAAGCCATGAATCCTATGGGATAAAAATCTATGGACATAAAAATACAGGATTCTACCATTTCAAAAATAGGATGATGGAGTCTATTTCCTGGGAAATGTGCGTATTAATCTTCCAACAGAGCAAAGAAAAAGTGGCTATAATAGGAGGGGGTAAAAAATATTAAAAAGAGGGACTTCCCTGGTGGCACAGTGGTTAAGAATCCGCCTGCCAATGCAGGGGACATGGGTTCGATCCCTGGTCCCAGGAGATCCCACGAATAACTAAGCCTGAGAGCCACAACTACTGAGCCCGCGTGCCACACTACTGAAGGCTGCATGCTCTAGGGCCCGCATGCTGCAACCACTGAAGCCCGCCCACCTAGAGCCCGTGCTCCACGACGAGAGAAGCCACTGCAATAAGAAGCCCGTGCACTGCAGTAAGAGTAGCCCCGGCTCGCTGCAACCAGAGAAAGCCCACGTGCAGCAATGAAGACCCAACGCAGCCAAAAAAAAAAATTAAAAAGAAATTTAAAAATTTTCTATTCCCAAACTGTTACCAAAGGAAAAGAAGACCAATGTTGCCAATCTTACTGAAATTCATTATACTCACAGAAACAAAACTAGAAGTGAAATAAAATAATTCAAGACTCTTTTTTCCTACCAGAAAGTTAAGTAAAATGACCATTTAAATTTAATTGTTAGGTTTATACTACCGTTTTTAAAAATGATCAATTGTTAAAGCTAAATGGAAACATGGCACTTTTGAATTTAATAAAATAAGAAAAATGTTCTCCATTGTGTACAATAATAATGTGCTAAGAAATTTATCAGCCAACATGGACAAATTTTTTCTAAAACAGCATTATTTCTATATGCAAGCATGGGTGCCAAAACATATTACTAATTATCTCCTAGAAATTAATTTTAGAAAGGAAAAAGCAATAAAGGAAATACACAGAAAAGCGTATCCACAAAGCATTAGGCATCATGGGAAAACACATCAAGATGAATAGCTTTAGAATCTGTGAGCAATGAAACCAATTAAAGTGAAGGCAGCTTACTTTCTGCAAACAAGTCAGGTCAGAATCCCGGCGAAAGATTTTATCCATGGGGACACTGCTGTTGGAAGAAATATGAAAACAAACCAATGAAACAAATACTATAAACGAATCAGTTTTGTAATAAACTATCACTGATGCCATACATCACAATTTTATATTTAACTTGGGTTTTCCCCAAAATGTGATTTAATGAGAAACACTGCAGATGTGCAACCATCTCAAACCACAGTACATACCTCCGGGATAGCCTGTATTTTTCTATTATCCATTTTGTCTTTTCAAGCACTAATCCCCACCGAGGTTCTTCTAACATCTGTTGTACTTCAAATTTATAAGGTAAACCTAGAAAAGCATAAAGCAGCACATTTTTACATTTTACATTTTCTTAAATCTCCAATCTCCTTTTAATTACTTAAAATTCCCTTCCGTGTTTTCATAACCGCAGCTTGGCAGACCAGCTAAACAGCACGTTAAACATAGTGGGCATTCATTAAATATGCACTGCCTGGCTGAACTTGGTTCATCAAGTATATTAATGCCAAGCAATTAATAAAGAAAAGTAAAAGTGCCATTTGCATGCCAATTCTATGCAAGGAACTGTGACAGGTAAGACGATCACATAATTTGTCATCCAAACCAAGACACTTTCGGAGTGGAAGCTGGCACTACTGATAACTGTGCCGGAGCCACGGGCTTAAATGGGGACTGACCTGGGCGAACCAGGATATATTCCAACCCAGTGCTTTTTGTTTTTAAACACACGTTATCAAGCTTACAGCACTGCTATAAGGTAGGTAGCATTATTCCTATTTAACAGATAAAACTGAGGCTGAGACAGGTTGAATAAGCTCTTTCCACTAGTAAAGCAAAGAGCTTGGATTTCAAATCCCACCAGGCTTGCCCGACTTCTGAGCCCACATTCATGCCACCTCCCTCTACACGCTGATCTAAGACTAGACAGGGGCTAGGTTTAACTCTGGAGAGGCAGTAACTGCACTTGAGTCATGCTAAACTCTGGAGGAAACAAGTCCAAGGGGTAGATATCATGTACATAAGTCAGAAAGGAAAAAATACCAAAAGATGAGCCTACTTAGACATTTCTCACATATCTTTCAAAATCTCCATGTAATTGTATTTGCAGTATATTAAAGGCTCAGCTGATTCATTACCAAAGGCCAATACCATAATAATAATAACACTTATATAATGCTTACTATGTGCCAGGCTTTATGCTTTTTATATAGATGTACGGCCAGTTACATAAACTAGCTACCAGTGTTGTCCCCAATGTTTTTTTTTTTTTTGACGAGGATACTGAGCCACAGAAAGGTTAGTTATTAAATAACCTGTTCTTGGACACATCTAATTAGTAAGAGGTAGAGCCAGGATTTGAACCCAGGCAGTCTGGCTCGAGTTTATGTTCACATTATACTGCCTATCAACTTGCATTTTTGCCATCGTAGGCTTTTCGAGTAAACAAAATGTCAGCAAATCAGAAGGTATTAGGGAAGGTATTAAGAAAAAAATCATAATTCTACTTCCACACAATACAAGCATAACTTGTCAATGTGCCCTAAAAAGGCTTTTTTCTCCCCATTTTTTTTTCAGGTGTATGGAAGGAGAGAAAGGAACAGAAAGTCTGATGATAACTGACCTTTTTTCATTTCTCAATTCTCTTCCATTTCATTTTCCCCCTCCAGGAACTTAAGAAGAGTGACACATTATAGTACATAAGCTATTACACAAACTCCTTCTGTGATAACAATCATTTACTTGATATGTTTTGATTACCTACTAAGCACAGACAATAGCTATGATCATAACTACCTATTTTAGACCTATTATTTACTAAGCACTTCACATACATTACCGACAGCCTCTACAACCTCCTGTAAGCAAGTTAATAATTTTTTCTCATTTTACAGATTTGGTAAATGAGAATGAGAGGGATTAAGTAACCTGCCCAAGGTAAAATAACTAATAAATATCAGAGTTGGGATCTGAATCCAGGTAAGCAACTCCTACTCTTAATGAAAGTAAAAAATGAGACTAAAAGAGAGGTAAATAAACAAATACATTTTCAGTCTGTGCTCATAAGAAAAACATGAAAATACACACACACACACAACACGTCATACATCTCTATTTGGTATTAAGAATATCTTCTAAGTTAAAAAAAACGGCACTAAAACCAGTAAAAATTTCTTTTTGTACTGATTATTTTTTGATATGCTTATTATTTTTTTAATTGAGGTATAGTTAATTTACAATGTTGTGTTATTTTCAAGTGTATATAGCAAAGTGGTTCAATTATACATATATGTACTGACTGTTTTTATTCACTAAAGTGTCAGAATAAAACGAATCACTAAGTATATTTCTGGCCTATTACAAATAGAGAAAATGATTAACCATTAGACATACTGTAAAGATAGAACTTGGGTACACACCTAATAGAGGGGGGAAAAAAAAGAATGAATCAATGAATGAACAAATAAATAAGTAAAGGATCCAGTTCAAAGTACTGTAACACAAGGTATCCCAGGGCTTCTAGGAAATTTTAATTCTTGAACCAGAAGGTTTCCAAGAAGAACAAAGAGAAGAACCGAGGATTAAGACCTAACAAGCAGTGTTAACAATGGTCAAGTCATGTAAGAGGCAGCTCTGCCCAAGAGAACTTTCTGCAATGATGATAACGTGGAATACTTGTGTGTTGTGACGGTAGCTTATGTGAGAATCCAGCACTGTGCCCACTAATCTTTCAGGTGATTCTTTCCCATTTGGGGTAGTCTGTTCACACACAGGCATCGGTCTTTATCTTGCTAAATAATAAATTTGAACCTTCTACAAATCTTTGGAGTCTGCTCTCTAGGCAGCTTTCTGCTCTCTGGTACAATGTCTTGCAAATTTAGTTGCCCTGGTCTCCTTGCTCTTACCTCCATCACCTCAACTCAGGGTCTGCTAGGCTCTGGATGGGTTTCCGCCTTGTGCCACACCTGGAAGTTCTTTTAAGTCAATAAGCTAGGTTAACTTGGGCTCACTTTGTTTCCCATCTCTCAGGAATCATATTCTTTCACTGTCTGATGTTATATCCTAAGTACCACTGTTCTCTATATTTTGTCCAGTTTTTTGGTTGTTTCAGACAGGTCCTTGTTACTTCATTTTGGCCAGCAGTAGGATTCTAGGAACTGAATTTTAAACTTCATTTAATTCTAATTAATTTAAACAGTCACGCATAGCCACGTGACTGTATTAGACAGCATCAGAGTAGAGGCTCACTCCCCAAATCTAGCAGAATGTGACAGTAAGACACGGTTTAAATTGAGAACAAGTTCATTGTGATTCTTCCTTTTGTTAACTTTTTGTAAAATTATACTGGCGTAAAGAATGACGTATATATGTGATATGTTCAAAATGGGCATTTTGGACTAAAGTTAATGTCAATACTATTCATTCAACAAAAACCTACAGAGCACTGACCACTCCTTAGGTGTAAGGCAACTGATTAGGTACTACAGGAGATACAAAGAAGACATAGTTCCTGCTCTTTGGGGCTCACAATTTAGTGAGACAGGCTAAATAAATAAATTATATTAAAACACGAAAGCAACCACGAAGGCAGGAAACAAATGTTGCAGGTGCACAAAGAATAGAGCAACTAATAGTAAATGACATGAGGGGTGGTAGTGCTGGCGTCTTTACCAAAGAGGGTATTTTTGTGACATTATTAAGAGAGGGTATCTGAGTGACATTATTAAGAATGAAGAAATTAATTTGTTAAACATTCATTTAGTATCTACTTTATGCTAGGCCCTGTGCTAGAAACTGAGAATAGAAAAATGAGTACAATATCATATCTACCTTCAAGGGGCTCATGAGCTAATGGGGAAGAGTAAAATGTAGAGTGACAGTATCCAGAGAGGACAGTCAACTAGAGCAGTGGTATTAAGGACGAAAAGAGAGTATCCTAGAGACGTAATTGTTTCCTCTAATCTTTTCCTTCCATCCACACTCGCTTCTTACACTCCCCTACTTTTCCTAGTCTGCTACACTAATTCTCTATCCAGCCAGTTGACTGAACAGCAGTGGACATAAATCCCAGAGGAAGCAAGTCATATGATGGGCTAAACCAACCAAATTCTTTCTTGAGAGAGACAGATATAAAAATAGTTAGGCACTGTTGAGCCTAAACTGGGAGATCATGGATAGCTAGTGGTAGGGTGGTCATTATTCTTCATTATTATTATTTTTTCATTTGAATGTCATTGCAGAGAAAGCCAATCTGCATTTATCAAGAATTTTCAAGAGAACAGAAGAGACTTTGTCTGTTTTGCTTACTGCAATGTCTCCAGGACCTAATACACACACACTGCTTGGCCATAAGCTTTCTCTACATTGTAATGTTTTTGCCCAGTGGCCATGGTAACACAGTGGGAACTTTAATGCAGAAGGAAATCATAAAAGGAAAGAGCGTGGCTGCACTACATGGTATGCAAACAGTGATTCCCTAGTTGAGGACAAAAACTTTTCCATCAAATTGCTTTCAACAGGTATAAATTCTGTGATTTGTAAGATTCAAAAAAAAAATGAAAGTAGAAGTAGGACTGTTTTTGTTGAAAACTTACGATAAGAGCCATCTGGGCTAATTTCATCACTTATAACCAGGCAGGTAATCTGAGAATAAGGTAAAGGATTATTTCTATTATAAGGACTAACAATCATTCCAATGAACTTTGCACCGCCTCTGGAGAAGTAACTCTACAATTTAAAAAAAAGTATAATTAGTTTCAACCACATAAATTTAAAACTCAGTATTTACCCATACCAACATTTTAAACATCCAACAGAGGAAAATGGAATGCAAAAGTACTTCACTTCCAAACAGCAACTAAATTTATTCCATACCCTAAAATCTTCAGGCCAAAACATGTCCAACCCAACCTGAACAGATCCTTTTTTTAAAGATCACCCTTAAAAAGATCACCTGGCCTGCAAAATCTATATTTGCCATGAATGCATTTACAAATTATATTCACTAGCCCCTCAGCTGTAATCTTTATCTATATGGTAATAATTTACAAACAGCTGCCTACAGCAGAAACATCCAGATATCAAACATAAAATTGCAGAATAAAACAAAACTCTGTTTTTTCCAGAGGTGCAAAATATATTATATTTCCAATTATTTCAATTGTACCCAGTCCCTGTCTTAGTTATCTCCTTCATTTTTAAAGGCTCTGGGGGGAATTATCACTGTTACTTTGATGTCTTGTTTATATTAAACAGAATAGCTAATTTTCTAAGTGTTTAAATAAACATGTATTACTCTTGTAATCACTTTGCTAGAAATGTTAAAAGTGTATTTATTTAACAGAAAACAACGAGAGGGGAGAAAATATGCAATCATTTACAGACTACATACAAAAAGACCTATAAACACACCTGGTATTTGGCTTGAGTGTCAATATCTCGTAAGGAAGGATTAGGATCAAAGGCAGGATGAGAATGATACCATCCAATAACACTATAGCCCCTGACAGCCAAGGTTTCCGAGGCTTGTGTTTGTGAGACGGGATCCATCTCACACTGTAGTCCTGTACTCAGACTGTTACACGGTTCTGCTGCACAGACCTATAAAGGATTAATCCTTAAATGATTATACTGAAATCTTGTTAATTCTACTGTTTCAGTGCTTTCATACAGAGATACAGAAACTTTTAAAAGCCAAGCCTTTTATCTGCCTATATAGTAGGCAGCCTTTAACTTGCAAACGAATTACTCTCCAAAAGTGTGATTGTATGCAAGGAACTCAAAATCCATTTTCCTACTCAAGACAAGTTACAGGTTAGTCTTCCAGGTCGGCCTGTATACTATCTGTTTAAACACAGTCTTTTGATGACCCCTATTACTTATGATAATAATTTCTAGCAAAATGATGTATACCAAGTTTCAATTATAAGGTTAGCGCATGTTTCCTGGTCTCTGGCCTCTTAGGAGTTGAAGCTTTTAATTGGCAAAGGCAATGAAGAACTGAGGCCTGGTAATGTTCCCTCTTTCTCAGTGGTAAAAGGAAACAGGTGCTCAATATATGGAATGTTCAGTCACCTCTGGGAATATATAACTGTCCACATTTGCGTATTCTCATTTATATCATAGATAAGGTTTATATGTTAATTATACACACTGAAATCTATAAAAATATTTGGTATGGCAGCAGGGCTAAATAATTTTAAAAATTTTAAGAGAAAACTTACCTCAACTATCTTATCAACTTCTGAGTATCTTCCTCCTAACAGACCAATCACTTCTGCCATAGAAACATGAGCATGCTAAAAGAAATACAAGATAAGACTTAGCCCAAACATACAAACCAAACCCACCTGACCAAAAAATCAGAATAAATCTCACTTGTCATAGAAGAGTCATTTACAAGTACGGTAATTATGCTTCTCTAAAATGAAATAGCATAGTAGAGGAACCAGATGCTAGGCTCAGCACACAGAGACTTAAGATTTTAGACCTATCTGTACTGCCAGCTGAGAGGCTTTGAACCAAACATTGAAACACTCCAAGATGCCATTTTTTTCATTTACAAAATGAAGATACCATTTGCCCCGCCTACTGGGAAAGGTATCATAAGGATACAAAGTAAAAATCACTCTGGGTCCTCCTATAGAAAACACCATAAACACACACAACCATTGGAGATCTCTGTAGTTTAGTGCAAAACAAGGAGTCTCCAAATTATAAGAGTTGTGCTTTGCTGCAGTTATCTAGAAGGCAGCAGACAAGAATACTAGGAAATTAAAATCGGGTTAATGATGATAAACAGTCTGCAAAAACTCACATTAATTTATTTTCTCTAAAATATGGAAACATGCAATTGTTTGGCTTTTCTCCAAAAGAAAAGACTTATTTTTTAGATTCCTTGTAAAGGAGGATAGTTAAGATCCAAAATACACGTCTTCCATACTCTCTCTTATGCCTGCAATAAAAATACACAAGAATAGAAATCAGAATAACTAAGTAAACACAATATAATATCCTTACCAAATCCATTATTAAAAGTGCTTCTGAAGCCACTTTCACCTGAAATGGCTCCTGAAATATAAAAAAAAAAAAAAAAAAATGGGGGAGCATAAAAATAGAGATTTTGTTCTTCCTATCGGAATGCCCACCCTTTTCTCCTTTATCACACCAAGTTCTCACCACCAACCAAGGCTCAGCACAAATCAGACTTTTAAAGAAATACATGTACAATTCAAAGCCCTAGCATGCAGAAATTCTTTTCTCATTTTCCATCTGTATCACTCATCTGACCTTCAGTGTACCCTGCCTTATCCAACCTTTCTTATACACATGCCTTGCACACACAGAAAAAGAAGAAATATTTCATGTCTGAGAGGAGGGTATTATTTACGGCCATTCAGTGATGAATAAGTAGTACCTGCTTTTCTTCACTGAAAAAATTACAAGGTATCAGTTGGAAGGGATCGAATGAGCTGGAAAAGGAAAAAGAAAAAAAAATCATTCCTAATATAATTTCAATAACATAATCAGGAAAATAACATTCATTTACAAATTTGAAAATGTGTACCAATAATCTAAATTCTGTCTAAGTGAAAAAAATATTAAACTAGGAGAACTTCTTGTGATACAACCCTTTTGAAAGAAGCACTTTTCTTTCGGACTTGATTAAATATTTGGGGAACAGCATAACCTTTGGGAAAAAGTAATTTTGTTGTCTTAATTTCTTTTAACACCCAAAGAGGAGAACATTATAAATGGCCAGACATGTGTCCTACACTGAAAGTAGGTTTCAAAAGTTCAATGAAAACCTAAACCTGACATAAGATAGGAAAGAAAGTTCAAGAAAGATGGAAGTTTCTCAGAAACACTTCTGTCAGTACAATGTGTTCAGCAGAGTAGGGACTCAGTAAGTATTTGTTGAATTAATAAATGACAAACAGTTCTGTTAAAGAAATTAATGGATATCAAAAGTTCTATGGTAAACTCATCTTTTAAAATGAAAAAGTATAAAAGATGGAAAGAGGGACGCCTAAGCAAGGCTAGATACAAAAGCATGTGCAAATTTGAGAGAAATATTAGAAAGGCTTTGGCCAATAAAGAATTGAGGTTTGAGAAAAATATTTAAAGTGTTTTTAGGCTACGGTCAGAGAAAACAAACAGCGAATATGTTCATTTTAACAACTGGAAAAGAGCAGAACTATTTAGTCCCTATTCTACCAAACACTTAGTGCTAGGAGATCAGACACTTTGTTTTGCTGAATACTGTATTGCAAGTACCTAGAACAGTGCTTGACACACAGCAGGCATTCAAAAAGTGTTTGCTGAATGAGGAAGATCTTCAAGTTAGAAAGTGCTTAGTCAAAGCAAATAAAAAGAAATGAAAGATCAAGATAGATGAGAAAATAAAAAGAAAGCATATGCATCCCAGAGCACTTTGAAGAACCATCATGTGAAACCACCATCGACCCTTTTTGAGGAACCACAGAGAATGAAAAAATTATTGGAGGACTAGGAATAGGCAATTATTGGGTCTGTTTTCAAAACACAAAAAAAGAAGCAGAGGAATTAAATGTTGAGTATCAGGAAAATTCTAGAAAAGGTTATTAAACAGCTGATTTGTGAGCCTTTAACAAGTGAAGAGGTGACTACTAAGAACAATAATGGGTTCATGAAAATATGTCATGACAGGTATGCCTAAATTTCATTTTTGATAGGAATGATCTGCTAGAAACTAGCAGACTCATAAAGACTCAAATATACTGTTACTAAATGTAAGCAAGACATCTGCTATGATTATTCTTCTGCATAAGATGAAGAAATAGAGTTAATTGTGTTAATATATAGCTCATTGAACAATGATGTCTGAGGTTTACATTTGTCTCAGTTAAACATTTTAATCAGTGATCAATGATAGAAAAGGCAAGTTTATTGAAATGTTGATTCAAAGCTACGAAGAAAAGTGGATCTGGATTCAAAAAGGTCCTCACAAACTGGAAGAATGACTTGAAATTACAATAAGTATGTCTCACATTTAGATCCAGAAAATCAAATGTGTGGACACTAGATGAGGAGTCCTAGCTTATGGACAACTGTATTTTCTTCCATAGTTAATCTCATTTAATTTATTCTCACAACTCTAAGTTTTGATTTTAATTTTAGAGAGGTGATATATAATGTAATGGTTAGGAGTATGGATTCTTAAGCCTTAATGCCTGGGTTAAATCACAACACCACCATTAACAAGCATGGGCAAGTCACACAACCTCTGTGCCTCTCAGTTTCCTCATCTATAAAATGGGAATGATTACATTAACTACTTCAGAGGGTTGTTATGAGGATTAAATGAGTTAATATATATGAAGTGCTTAAAACATAGCCAACAGTGTTAGCTATTTTAGATATTATTTTATAAATGAGGACCCAAGGCTTATAAAGGCTTTGTGTAACTTACCCAGGGACATACAACTGGTTGAGTATTAGGGCTCTTTCCATTGAAAATAACCAAGTGGCATTCCTGGATGTCTTGTTTTAAAGGGACGCTGACAAAACTATAGTCTAGGGCTTCCCTGGTGGCGCAGTAGTTGAGAGTCCGCCTGCCAATGCAGGGCACACGGGTTCGTGCCCCGGTCTGGGAAGATCCCACATGCCGCGGAGCGGCTGGGCCCATGAGCCATGGCCGCTGAGCCTGCGCGTCCGGAGCCTGTGCTCCACAACGGGAGAGGCCGTAGCAGTGCGAGGCCCGGGTACCACAAAAAAAACCAACCAACCAACCAAACAAAAAAAAACCCAAAAAACTATAGTGTATTTCATGGGTCATCTGCAGGAAGTGAGGGTCTACAAAATCAAGGCATTTAACTTATTTGGTGACCCTTAATGTTACAAGTTAAATATTTTAAATTATTAAAGAAAAAAACCTAACATTCAGCATCAATCAAAGAGAGAATTAGTCATTTCATGAGGTTACCTGTTCATAATGTCTAGGAGTTAAATGACCACCTGTCACAAACAAGGCCCCCTTACAACATACGTTGGATCCTATATTCACTGAACATGAACAAATTAACACTTTTGCTAAAGGTCTCCCAAATTAATAATCAGTGAAATTAAAAATTTCAGTAGTTTTTCTTTTAAATTTATTTTATTATTTTATTTTTTTATTGTTTCTGGCTGTGTTGGGTCTTCGTTGCTATGCGCAGGCTTTTCTCTGGTTGCGGCGAGCAGGGGCTACTCTTCGTCGCGGTGCACAGGCTTCTCATTGTGGTGGCTTCTCTTGTTGCAGAGCACAGGCTCTAGGTGCGCGGGCTTCAGTAGTTGTGGCACGCAGGCTCAGTAGTTGTGGCTCATGGGTTCTAGAGTGCAGGCTCAGTAGTTGTGGCACACAGGTTTAGCTGCTCCGTGGCACATGGGATCTTCCCGGACCAAGGACCGAACCCATGTCCCTTGCACTGGCAGGCGGATTCTGGACTCTCAACCATTGCACCACCAGGGAAGCCCCTTCAGCAGTATTTTTTTTTTTTTTTTTTTTTTTTTTTTGGCGGTACACGGGCCTCTCACTGTTGTGGCCTCTCCCTTTGCGGAGCACAGGCTCTGGACGTGCAGGCTCAGCGGCCATGGCTCACAGGCCCAGCCACTCTGCGGCATGTGGGATCTTCCCGGACCAGGGCACGAACCTGTGTTCCCTGCATCGGCAGGTGGACTCTCAACCACTGCGCCACCAGGGAAGCCCCAGCAGTATTTTTAAACTTAATGTGGACAATGTAATGTTGCAATATCAGATATCCCTTCCATACATTTTCTAATCATTTGTGATAAGTTTAAAAAAAACAAAAAATCACACTTATATAATGTCACACTATACCTTTTTGTTGGCCTTGGCACTTTTGAAGATTTACCAGGTTTGCATTTTTCCTCTTCTCTTCTTCTTGCCAACTCCTCAGCAGAGAGATGCTAAAAAAAAAAAAATACCATTTGATCAAAGAGTCCATCAACCACTGAGAGGGAAAGTTAATAAAGAGACAAAACAGCATAAAGCTAAAGAGCACAGATTCGGCAGCACCCTGGCCAAGTCACTGAAGCTTTCTGTGTTTCAGTTTTCCTCATCTTTAAAATAAGAACAATAATAGTAATAATAACAATGTCATGATGTTATTGTGAAGATTAAATGAGTTAATGTTTCCAAAATATTGACAATAATGTCTGACACAGTAAGTCCTTTATAAATATAAAATAAAATAATTCTCTGTCATTTCATTTCTATTACCAATCTTATATTCCAGCTCTTATGAACTATGTACCTTTTCCAGAATATATCTGGTATTTTCCTATGTCTGTACCTTTGCTTATGCCTCTCCTTCAGCTTGGGGTTGCCTCATCCACATTTCCACATTTTGAGATTCTCTTGCTCATCCTTCAAGTCACAGATGAAAAATCACATCTTCTGTGAAACCTTCCCTGATCACACCCTTTGGGAGGACCTTATATTTCTTGGGACCAATCTCATGGAATTTACCATAGGTTTTACCTTTCCTACTAGAAATGTAAGTTCCTGGTAGGCAGGAACCATGTGTTACTAATTGTTTTGCCTAGAATAATGCTCAGATGTGAGGCTGGGTGCAGGGAATGGGGAAGAGAAAGAAGAGAACTAACATTTACTGAGTACCTGGTGTATGCAAAGGCTTACTGAGTACCGAGTATTAGGACCTTCATACATTTTATTTCACTTAATTCTCACAACAATCTTTGAGGGAGATGTTATTATCCACACTTCATAAATAAAGCCCTAAGATTCGGTACAGTTACCCAAGGTAACAAAGCCAGTAAGTACACATTCACATATTATTTCCATTTGACTGCACTGGTTGTTCACAAACAAATTATATATGCACAGAACACACGCGCACACATACACACATATACTCACTGCCTATGTTTCTTTTTAGGAGCATAATTTTTGTTAGTAGAAATAATACTTTAACGTTTGTAATTCAATTTATGTCTAATGCATGGAACGACATTTTAATTGGTATATCAGAACATCATTCAATGACTTTACTGAAATGAACAGGGCACAACTCCCTGGCACCTTGGCAGATATTCTGGAGCTAGAGACCAGAATATAGAGACAGATAATCAAAGTTCTGAAAATTAGTCAAACTCCTAGTTAACTGTACCATCAGTGCCTTCTTTGTTGTTTACTGATGACTTCTAGACAAATTAACATGGGAAAGAGACATATATATACACACACACACACATAAAACAAGGGTAATATATGTGACATTAAGATATACAAATGTATACTGACAAAACAACTTTCACTTTTGAGTCACCTGAAGGGATCAAAGTTACCTCAAACGTTTGTCCTTCTAAGTCTTTTGCATCACACCAATTTCCCCACGGGTCTCGGACCCTACGTCTCCTTGTGCGCTGTGATGAAATTAAAAATAAAGCAAAAGGTCACAAGATTAGCTTGGACAAATCACAGCACATTAATATACAAAACCAAAATGATAATTTTCTAAAATTCAATTTCTCCATTAAAATACTGTAATACCTGATCAGCAATGCCTGACTATATTTTATTAATTTACATTGAATAGTTAGCACTCTGCTCAGAAATAAATCAGTGATGATTTTCTAAATCTTATTTCAATTTCTCTTTAGTTTTCATTTCCTTTCACCATTTGGGAGTTACAACTCTAGGACAAGAATATTTTTTAGGACCAAAAAGAATCACCATGAAAATGACTTTGTGGTAGAAAACTTGCAAGAACACACAGCCAGAGGTATAATATTGAAAACTAGAAGCAAAATAATTATATCTCAGGCTTAGGAAAAGATTGCCTAGTTAATACAAATAGTAAAAAATTATAAAGTTGGTTGACTGGATTAGTAATATCCAGTTTTGCAAACATCAGTACTGAAGCCTTTAAAACGGACTGGCTGCCAGAAGCCAGTGTATGACTAGCACCACCTCCAGCAACTGTATATGAAAACACCCTTTCTTAAAAAAATAACCTAGGTAGAAATGGTTTACAACCTAAACACTGAGAAAAATACCTACTCTATCATCTATACTTTTTCCATTTATCTTACCTATTACCAATTTAACCTATTTTATCAGTAAAGTCAACAAGACCACAATATGACTCTGCCTTTTAGGAGACTTGTTGGATCACTTATTTTCAAAATAAGATGCATGCATTTTAAGATACTATAAAATTCACTAACGTCAAGAATTAAAAAATAAAGGCTAAAATATTTTGAATGGCACTTCTACAAAGCTAAATCTTACGGTAAGAATTTTCAGCAAACAAAAAACAAATGAAAGAGAAAAAAGCTAAACTGTACAGTTTTAAAAGATATATTCAAAAAAAAGATATATTAGATACAGAAATCAAAACAAAGCAGTCTAAGACCACTTTAGCGAAACATCATGCTTCTGTGTGAAGTTTGTGTGTGAATTTTTAAATTTTGGGGGTTTGTTTTTTGCCTCATAAATCAACATGAAACTGAATGGAAACCAAAAAAGTGAATGGCTTGGGTGAAATAAAAGCGAAAACATGTTCTTCTACTAGATTGCCATTTGTTAAACAGGGGAAGAGAAGTAGGCATATCTTTCTTAACAGGGTAAGGAGCAATCAGGAAAGATCATTTAGTGAGAGAAGGGACTGCTTACCATAGATTGCAGACGCTGGGCAAGTTGGTACGCTTCTACTGTGTCTTTTCTGTCTCTGATTCGTACTTTATCAACTGGTTGTGGCCTGTTATATACAGCCTGTTCTATTGGAATCCAGGAAAAACAAAACAATCTATTATTTTGTGGAACTCATTTGTTAAATAGGAAGGCACATCTATACTATTAATTATAAGCCAATATCTAAGTTTTTTAAAAAATATGAGCTTATTTCCACAATACACATTTGATGTGCTACTTGGTAGTTCTCACATAAAAGTATGCTGTTATTATAAGGAAATCGCAATAAAATGAAACATTTAGGAAATGGGTCATTTGTTTAATTTCTGATTAAATGAGTGCTAAGCCCACTTTGTTAACTTTGCAAGTCTAATACAGTAAACATGATTTCATTTTTCTTTTAGTGGCTAAGGAAGGTATGACACCTTAGTTTTCCTGTAAAGCCAGTCCTAACACCGTGCTTTGGGCAAACAAGGATGCTGAAATGGAGGACAGATCCCAGGGCAGACTATAAATTCTCTCTCTACATGAAATGAAATAATCTCTGACAGGAAGTTTTCTGGTTGTCTTTCCATAGACACAGAATACAGAATATACTCCTCTCAAACTATGGGTTACAAGCTTCTAATTAACTTATCACTTTGCAACTATAGTTATTATCTTTCTTCAAAATTGTCATGTTAATTCAATAAAAGGGAGGAATACATTTAAAAATATGCTTAAATTTGAGAAAAACTAGGGTGAAAGAAACTTTCTACCACGAAAAATATTTTGGCACTTTTATTACATTTAAGTGTAGAGGTTCATAAATTATTTTCTTTATTTAAACACTGCTAGACAGTATTTCTAGCATTAACACAGTATTTCCAAATCAAATGGGCTTTGATTGGACTTTTCATAAAATTACTTTTACTTGACAAAGAACTGCATCCTTAAATCATTTCTACCAGTTAGACTGAATATTCTTCCTTTAAAATCATACCACCAATTTTCAATGTAGGTTAAAAGGAAATATAGTTTATCAACAGAAATCTGTTTCAAAACAAAATCTCAATAATACATTTATTCTATAACGTTATAGCATCTTTCTGTATTCTATATCTATAATAAGTCTAACTTGAATTCTAACTATCAAAGAAATTAATGGGTGCTATAAGGATAAAAAATGTCGAGTAAAAGATGTTGTTGGGTTTTTATTTTTACCACATCCAAAATTGATTGCTCCTATCAACTCGAGGTATGTATGAATCCGTCCAATACAATTAACATCCCCACAGTTCTTCAGGCCAGGACGTACTGAGGTCTTATTTAAGTATTTCGGTTTGCATATCTCCCTAAGAGATGGAAGTACAATTATTTTGGATAAATAAAAACATAAAAGAAGATTTCTGGGGGAAACTTTTAATATTTGAAATATTTTAAAAATGTACCCCCTCTCAATATGTAATGTGTACAGACGTTAATACATAATACCCAAGTGTACTTTCTTTTCTGAAATAAAATATCTTTCAATGATACAGTAACTTACAAGTATAGTGTGAGTTTTACAAGTATCATTTCTTCCCCAATATTAAATTCAATAGATTTCAGTTATCCCAGAACTCTGAAGTTAGAGCGTTATTTATCTACAGATCCAAATGCAAGCCTGAATCTTTGAATAAAAAGGGTATATTCATAATATATTGAAAATATTTAGTATTAGACACTCTAATTTTTAAGAAATTGCTTAGGTTCTTTTACTTTGCTGGACAACATCTTTTAATTACAAGCTACCTTGTAAATGCTTAAAAGTTTTATATTAGATTTTAATCATTATGCTAGTAAATATTAAGTGCTCTCAGTGGAAAACAGAAACAGATACTACACGGCATTCTAAAGGAATCAAGAAACGCACAAAGACTATGAAAGAAATAAGAGGTTTCCATAACAAAACACGTATTTACTAAATATACTTAATGTACCATGTTAGATGGTACAACATAAAGTTTAAGTAACAGAGAACTTAATAACAGTAACAATTACTGAGTGCTTATAACATGCTGTACTAAGGGTTATATACAACTCTACAAAGCAGATTTTATCATTCTTATTTTAGAGGAAAGGAAACAAGTAGGTGAGAGGGATTAAAGCACTGACTTAAGAAACTGACAAGATTCAAACACAGACTTTATAAACCAAGTATTCAGATATATCATATAACATAGGTATTTCTTAATCAATCTTTATTCTACAAATATTTATTTTGTGTCCTATACACCAGGCACTGTTCTAGGCACTAAGGATACAGAGATGAATCTGAAGTTCCTGAACTTACAGACCTTACATTCTAATAGTCAATAAATTAATGAATAATATATACTATGTTGTCAGGTAGCAGTATGTGCTAGGAAGACAGTAAAAAGGATAAGGGGATAGAAATATATACAGACTATTTTAGATAGGGTGTTTAGGGAAGGCCTAAGCAGAAACCAAATTGAAAATCATAAATTCTATAGAATTTCAGGGAGGGTAAAAAGTAATCTGTGATGTGGGAGGGTATCAGAAGTTCCATTAGAAAGGTGAGATTTCAGTGTATCTTGAAAGAAAAGTAAACAAACTGTGCAAATGAAAGCAAGAAAGCTGGAATGGGCATGGTATACCCAGCTATCAAAAAACTATACGAATCTATAAACTGTATTGGTCTAATTAAAGATTATCCAAATTGAAAGGCTTTAAACAAAGAGCTTAGTACTAGTACAGCACTGAACAAATAGTTAGGCCTCTACAAATATCTGTTTATGATATAATGATGATTCACTCTTTCAATCTGCCTCTGTATTCCAAGCATTGTTCTAAGCACTAGGGACGTAACAATGAACAATGAACATGGAGCCTACATTATCATGGGGGGTTGGGGAGAGAGGAGACAACACACAAATAAAAATATAATATTTTCAGTGGTAATAAGTTCTATAAGATACATAAAATGCAGGGTTAGAGAATGAGAGGGAGGAGATATGTGAGTTACTATAGACACAGGGTGGTCAGAGAAAGCCTCTAATTTCCCTTGAGCAGAACTGAAAGAGAAGAGGAAGCAAGATTCACCAAGATCTGGCGGGGGGGGGGGGGGGGGGGGGCGGGGGCGGGAGGGAAACATGCAAGGCAGCATGAAAAGTCAGTCAAGGCCCAGAGTTGAAAGTGTGAAAATAATGGGTCAAGACTGCAGTCTCTGGAATCATCTTCACCTAATGTGACCTGGAACAAGTTCCTTTTCCTCTCTGAACCTCATTTTGCTCATCTGTAAAATGAGGACAAGGCTGTCAAGAGGACTAGAGATGACTTAAATACAATGCATTGCATTTGGTAAGTATTCAATAATGATACTGATTACTATTCTAATAAAATATTCCCCTAAACAGGGAGTTAACTGCAAAGGATCTTTTAGCAACAAACAAATCTAGCAGGACTTTTTTTATCTTTAAAACTTTAACTCTTCTATTTTTTTTAATACTGCCTCTAGTCTCTAAACACTCTCTTCTATTTCTGAAGAGAATAGGTTTGAGTTCCTGTTCAAAACATTCCTTTTTGCTTTCACAATGTCTGGCTAAATCATCATACTGAAACAGCAATATTTAACTGGTTTCATGAACTAAGGCAAATGACGTTAGGAAACTACTGCCATATAATTTATGCTATCCATATAAATTATTCTGCCTCATAAATCCAAAATTCAAAGTAACAAATGAAATTTGATTACAGTAACATTAAGTAGTCACTGATAATTTATAGACACTTTTGAGTTAGTCATTATTTTGAAGCACTTTTATTTTGGCCATTCATGCTCTTATTTCCAAAAAAAAAATTAGATACCAACAGAGATTTAATTTAATTTGTCTTTTTTAATAGTGTGAATTAGGCAACGTGGAATAATGGAAAGAGTGATTTACAGAGTTGAGACTTGCACTGAAGTCCTTCTTTTGTCAGCAGCTGGTCTGTATAATTCAAGGCGGCTCCCTAAATCTCTCCTGACCTCAAGATCATTCTATCAAATAGAGAAAATACCACCTGCCTATTTTACAAGATTGTTGTGAGGAATCAGATGACAGAGAAAAGCTTTCTGTAAACTATAAAACACTATACAAATGTCAGGAGTGGTTCCTCATAGGTATTCTTTACTTTGATACCACCCTTACCTAGAATTTTCCTAACCTCAACCATTTGTAAGATAAACGAGAGTCAAGAACAAGAAAAAATTCTTTCTTTTAGAATAGGGCTATCTTTAGATTTCAAAATACTTAATATTGTGTGGGTAAAATGAAAGTTACTAATTTAGTAAGCCTGGTTGTTTTCCTTTGGTAATCTTCCTAGGTTACAGCAGAAGCCCTCTGTAAAGATGGCTCTACACAATTCTGTAGCTCCTAAAGCAATAAAAATTATGCATGTTTGATGATGTCTTAATTAAACTATTATGAAAAATGCAAATCACTTTCAGAGCACTTAAGCTAATAAGGTGGGAAGTTTTTGGTTTGTTCCCCATCCCTGAGTAAATAATTCAAATAAAAGGCACTGAAAATTTAGAGTGTAAACTTAATATATCAAAAAATTCCTATATCCTGATGAAGGAATTATTAACACATTATGTCACAAGTTCAAAGTTGAAAGCATTTAAGGCAGCTATTTAGAATGGTTTCTGAAATCTAGCCACATTTAATGATACTATCCTGTCACCAAGGTTTCCTCTCTTTGTACCTCAAAGTACATCATAAACTAAGACATTCTCCCCCTTTTCCCATGCAGTTAGTGTTTTCTATATCTTCCTAACATTGTCCTAAGAAACCGCTTCTTAAGGCAATCATCTATCCCTTTTCTTCTAGGACCACAGACTCTTAAAGAACAGACAGATGGGTTAAGATAGCTATAGATGACAATATTTACCAAAACTTTCAAAAGATTTCATTATGAGAAATTTTAAGTTTTGCCTATTGAAATATATAATATGTTAAAGCTCTCTGGAACACTAGGAATATAAAATCTAAATTCTGCATAGGCCTAAGTAAATACTCTAGAGTATCATAAGTTTTAAACCAGCACCAAAAATACAATTTTTCCTTACCACTGGTCCAAAATATAATTCCGAATTTTCAAATAGCGTTCTGGTGTTTTAGCTTGGCGTCCCTCAAAAAACTCAGGAATTGCTTGTTTTTCTTCCTCTTGAATGATATTTCTATCAATTTCTATTTCTTGTTCTGGTGGCTTAAGCTCTTCTTCCTCATGGCTCTCCTCCTCCATTTGGCAGGAAGAATGAAAAAGCAATTCATTATCACTCAAGTCTTTCTGAACTTCACAAGGCTCTGGAGAAGGTAACGGCCTGGCATCATCTATTATTCCATTTCCATCATGCTTATTACAGTTTTTCATCAGTTTATTACATTTCTGATCATATAATTCAACTGATTTTTGGTCACTGGTGGTGTGATTTTCAGTCCAAAATGTATTTCCTGAGCTTGAAAGTGTTTCCATCTCACCTTGCTTTATATTCTGAAGATACTCCTTGGAAGATTTAGAAATGGGATCTTCCTGGCTGTCAGAAGCAATGAATTCTCCTTTACTGGTTTCATGACTTTTATTTTTAGAGATATCTAATAAGAGATCACTGCTAAGATTCTTTTGGGGAGCTTGAGAAGTCAACTCATCTGCCTCATCTGTGATGTCTACTTCTTCATCATCAGATAACTTTTCAATTTTTACAGCATTCCAGTTGGGATCAGCACGACCCCTTAAACCTGATGGTGTCCATGCCTTTGTGCCTTCAGCTTCATTTTTCATCTGAAAACCACTGCTGTTTTTCTGATTTGCTGTTTCCTTCTCTGGACCATCTGATTTTACCTTATTAAAAATCAAGATAAAACCTCCATAATATTAGCATTTTAAAATGTAATCACTGGCACAAAAAAATAGGATAGATACAAAATTATTAAACTGAGTACACGTCAATGGTATATTATACCTTTACTGTTCTTTTCTTTGAAGGGTTTACAACTGCATTTTAAATGTAAAAGATCATTTCAAATTTCCATAAATATATTTGACTCATTCATGGTCTGGTGATTTTTATTAATCAAATAATCATGACCTACTATTCAATACTTAATTTTCAATATTAAGTTTAAAACAGGAATCTGGCTCAGATCAGCCATAAAGAATGAACCAAACAACCGTCATACAAGGTATTCTCTAAGATATTTGTAAAGGCTTATTTCTCAGAATGTCTGATACCTCAGCTGATCATTTTTTATAATGCTAAAAAATCCTTTAGTTAAAGGAGTCTATCTCACATATCTTCACTTAGTAAATTAAAATCATCTTTTATTTAAATACAAAGACAATAGAAACAAACTGGTTTTTGCAGGTTCATTTAATGTAGCTCCAATATTATAGAACTTATAATTTAAGGCATGAAATTATCTATCATATCTGCTATTATAAACATAAATATCTTGTAATGCAATAAGGAAAAGAAAATAAATGTCAATGAGTATATATGATTTGAAATAAAACCTTTGTTACATATAGAGTTTTTGAAAAATCTTGTACAACTGATATACCCAAGGGATGAGAGCTTCTAAAGAGAGATTATTTCTAGATCCTTTATCACAATAGACTCCCAGGATGTCATATTTGAGGTTAACTGGCTTACTATGTAGAGGAGAAGGAAAAGGTAGCAGGAGGGAAAAGGAGATTTGGACATTTAGCCTGAAATAGCCTTTAACAACCTTGCTATTTATTTGAAGTCTCCAGTTTTTAGCTTAAGAATTTAGATAAAATTTTGCATTATATTTCATTATATATTGTTTCTTTTAATATTAAAATGTATCCTTTCACCTCAAGCCTTTGAGTAAAACTGACACTACAAGATGCCCCACACATTCTAGTCTGAGGAGCACAGGAGTAAGAATAACTAAATTAGGGGCTTCCCTGGTGGCAGTGGTTGAGAATCTGCCTGCCAATGCAGGGGACACGGGTTCGAGCCCTGGTCTGGGAGGATCCCACATGCCGTGGAGCAACTAGGCCCGTGAGCCACAACTACTGAGCATGCGCGTCTGGAGCCTGTGCTCCACAACAAGAGGCCGCAACAGTGAGAGGCCTGCGCACCACGATGAAGAGTGGCCCCGCTCGCCGCAACTGGAGAAAGCCCTCGCACAGAAACGAAGACCCAACACAGCCAAAAATAAATAAATAAATTTATTTAAAAAAAAAAAAAAAAAGAATAACTAAATTAGGCTTATTCTGTTCCATAATACCTTAACCTTAGCAGGCTGTCTTGAAAATGCTTTTGCTGATTAAAAGAGGTAGTAGATGACTGATTTACAATGAATCCATTCCATTACTTACTTCCTATGCCCAAATGACACTAAGTTAGATAAATCTTGTATACAGGGTAAACCCCATTACAGCTGACCCTTGAACAAAAAGAGGGTTAGGGGTGCCAACCGTCCACACAGTTGAAAATCTGCATATAACTTATAGTTGGCCCTCCGTATACGCGGTTCCTCACCATCTCCAGTTCTTCCACATCTGCAATTCCGCACCAGCAGATTGTGCAGTGCTATAGTATTTACTATTGAAAAAAATCCACATAGAAGTGGACCTGCTCAGTTCAAATCCTATTTACATTAAAATAAAATGTAGGGCTTCCCTGGTGGCGCAGTGGTTGAGAGTCCACCTGCCGATGCAGGGGACATGGGTTCGTGCCCCGGTCTGGGAGGATCCCACATGCCGCGGAGTGGCTGGGCCTGTGAGCCATGGCCTCTGAGCCTGCGCGTCCGGAGCCTGTGCTCCGCAATGGGAGAGGCCACAGCAGTGAGAGGCCCGTGTACCGCAAAAAAAAAAAAAAAAAAAAAAAAAAAATGTAAACAGAGTCAACCTTATCTATTTACATTAAAAGAAAACACCAAATTTCACTTAAGGGCCAACTCTATTTACATTAAAACACCAAATTTCACTTAAAATACTTTCAAATTCTATATAATTATGTTTCGAGAACTCAAGCAGAACATATTAGAAAAATTCTAAGTATCAAAATTTCATGGTTGAATATAGCACAAATTACTTGAAAGACTAAGGAACTAGACCATAACTGTACATTTCTGAACACTGCAAGTTTTCAGACAATTCTTCATAATAATTGTACAAGTTTCATTGCTATTAAAAAGATTTTAGAATCATGTTAGCATTTTTGGCCCCTAAGTTCTAATCATTCTTAAAAGTTTAATGCAAATATTTGAAAAGAAATTTAAATTTCCAGGAAACAATGACTTCTAAGGTTTTCTCTTTGGAATATTATTTGCTTTATAGGATGTTTTTGAGCAATTAATATTTTGTCCTATTTAACTGCATGAAATTAAATGGAGTAAAATAATAATGCCTATTTAATAGCATTACTCAATACATTGAATATATGCTTTGAGATTTTTGAAGACAAACATTTATAGGGTACTTTATGGGTATAAGTACTTTCACTATAAAAACTTTGAACATTAAGACTTTAATGCTTGAACTAAAGAATTATTTCTGCTTATTAATTTTATTTATTTAAAATATTATCACTAGGGTATTTATATTCTGCTTACCTTATTTTTAAAGTACTGTCTGGCATAACTCTTCACTTGTAAAACACTGCGACTTCCAACTAGCTTTGCAATTTTGGTCCACCTTCGGCCAAATTTAGCCTATGTTATCAAAATGGAAAAGAAATAGCTTTTGATTAGCTTACTTAATATTCCAAACTACTGCCATATTAAAAATAAAAAAACCCTATCTTTATTTATTTTCTAAAGCACACAATGAAGCCTCACGTACAATACAGTTAAGACTCCTAAAATCAAAGCCCACATTCTTCTTTTCAAATCTTGACATCTGAAAACAGACCAAAATGATTTAGAAATTTGTTTTCTTTTTATAGCTACCTAAATGAAGACCCATCACTTCTATGTATTCCTAACATTATGTATTAGTAGTATACATTATGATGTTCCAAATTTAAGATAACTTAAAAAAAAGTGCCTAAAAGGGAGGCAGGTTATATTTTCCAATTGTAGAATCAACTGAATATGTTCTGACACTAATTTCAAAATATTTTTTTTTTTACCCAGATTCCATCTGTTACAGTAACTATTACATGTTCCATAGCAGATACTTTTACACTATACAGATATCACAGTAAACTGACTTACAAGAGTGAATCACAAATGAAGCGACCTGCAACCAACATCTCCCTACACCCCTCCACTGTCAAAGGCTGTATACCTACTTATACTGAAGCTGTGCAGGGAAAAACTGAGAACTTGAGGGAGCTCTGGTGTGTTCTGCAGTACAGATAGGAACGCATTATAATTTTAAACCGAGACAGGATTTTTAGGTATCAAGCCTATCATCTGATACATAAATCTCCTTTACATTATCTACAACACAAGATATTCTCTACTTCTCAAAGTAGCTCAACAATCCTTTCTTAGAATTCTTAAAACTATTTAAAGAAAAAAAAAAAAAAACCACAACAATTCAGAGAAGCTGATTCCAGGGTCAGATTTACAGGTCAGACAGTCATGACTTACGGCAATAAATCATCTTCAAAGTTCTGACCTAAATGATAAACCTTAATTTATACACTTATTTCTGGTATTCATTAGAAAATCTGACATATGGACAATTTCTTAAAACTGAAAGTACTTCTGAGAAAATGATTACTAAGTATAAATTAATTATTTAAGATTGTTCTTAACTAATACCTAACTGAGATCAACTTACTGAAGATTTAGTTATCTGTATTGTGTGATGAAGGCAAATAGGTAACGTGGTAGCATAGATCACTTTTGGAAACAGGAAGGATTTGGATAAAGTTTGACTAGTTAGGATTGCAGGGGCTTGGACACTACGAAAATTGGAGAGGGGACACTAACAAGAGGAGCAAAGAAAACATTCACCAATTTAAAAAGAGAGCAAAGGGACAAGACAAAGAAGGAAAAATCTTTCATCATTCAGTACCACATAATTTCCTTCTCTCAAACCTGACAGAATTCAGTCTATAAACAAATGATACTAATAGGTTAAAAAGCTGGGAATACAACCAATGGTTCCATGTATTTTTGTGGGAAAATATTCTAGATTTAAAATATCTATGTATATAGATAGATAGGTAGATAAAGATATAGATATCTACATATGTACCTAAATAAACAGACACTTGCTTTTACAGGGACAAAGTACCTCTGGAAGGATATACAAGAACAGATGACAATGGTTACCTGAGGCAAAGAGAACTAAAGGTTGAGACAGGAGTCAGAGGGAGACTTAACACCCTACAACTTTACGTACCATTTGAATTTTGAACCATGCAGATACAGCCTTTATAACTACCACCAAAGTCAACAATAACTTAAAAATTCACAACCCGTGTGTGTGTATGGGTGTGTGTGTGTGTTCTGATCTTTGGTAATGAACAAAACACCAAAGTTGTCAGCAATCTTAAATAAATGACTAGTTAATTAGATTATATAAATGATAATCATGCAACAGACTAAAATACCAATATAAAAAACATCAACAGTACAGGAGAAAAATCTCAGGAGATAAAACCCTCAAAGTAGTTTATGTATTTATATAAAACATCACAGAACATAGATGTCATGGTGATGTTAACTATAAAAATACAAACACATTTTATTTCCTGTCATCTGCAGAAATATTAACAATGATGTTTCAATTTGCATTCATGAATCCTACATAATATTACATAAATATTCTATATATGTAATATATAAATATATATAATTTCAAAATTAAAATTAGTACAATACTGGGTAACATGTAAGAAAAAGATATAATCTACTATTGACAGTTAAAAAAAATTCCTGCATGTTTTGTTAAGCTTCATTATATTACGGAGTTTTCTCATAATCAGAAACTTATGCACATATTTTTTTCCATTATGCAACTTGTGGACGTTTAAATAGATCTCAGTGAAACATTCATGCAAAAATAATGTTTCTGGTCTTTAATTACATCCACTAAAATATTTAGACTGTGTGCACAATGCCAAATATCTGAATTAAAAAAAAAAACTCAGCTGATCACCCAGACGGTTCCAAATATACGTTTTTTCCCTAGAGAAAAGATCAGGTAACCAAATAATTTTGCCTTTTAATCCAGGTAGTTGGTGTCATGTATGCAGATATAGTACAATTTCTTGGATTTTATTAATACAAAAAAGGGGTGAAAATCAATAATGATCCAAATCTATTTTAATATTTTATTTACTTAGGTATGAGTTAAAAGGAATTCACTTACATTATACTACAAACATCACTGTAACTACAGAAAAACTATGATCACTGTAATTAGAAAGAAATTTCCAGTCTCTATAAATTAATTTAACCTTATAATTCTATCAATATTTGCTTCTAGAATTATTTTACTATAAATTAAAAATTGCTCTATTTACCAGCCCTTGTTCAAACAGCTCTTTTTCTTCTATCGTCCACTTTACTGAGTAACTGGCTGGTTTTGTAGGAGAGTGTACCCTGAGGGGAAAAAGAGGAGTTGCAAAAAAAATTTCTGAAATGGAACATTCCATATTTATGCAGTCAAAGGTTATACATAGCCATGGGCTAAATTTAATACTTTGAGTCTAAGAATTAAAAAGAGAAGAAGAAGGCTGCAGTCTCCACCTGGGGGAACAGATTTGCCCTGTCTTGTATACTTCTCTAGCTCAGGATGATAGGAGCCCCCAAAAACATAATCCTTGGGTCTGAGTGAAGATAATACTAAAAGACATCAAAGGAAGTCAATGTGATAACAAATAGGCTTCCTCAGACTGGACACAAAGCAGCAGATGTTAATATGTTTCCAAATCCAGAGTTTAAATTGGCTTGTCAACTGGCATGTCAGAGTTTAAATTGGCTCCAGAAATATCATCTCTTATTCTTCTATGTAAATCTATGTAAATATCAAGCCAGAAAACAGGTAAAAATACTATGACATTACATTTATTGCTTTTGAAATGCAGGACATTAAGAAATTAAAAAGTGATAAAACTCACTAATTTAATTCAAGCAAACCATTTGGTTTCTGTTGTTTGTTCAGCAAAATGCAAAAGCCAAAGTCTGCTCAGGGCTCAAACTGTTGGTAATTGGAAATCTACCCTCTAAGGGATTATAAACATGAAAGTTTAGAAACACTAAATAACATCAAACTTTCTTCAATTGTAGGGAAAGGATGTTTATAAAACAGTTAATGCTTAATTTCTCTAGATAATTTTTGAAAGCCACAAATTCAATTTAAATTTTTGTTTGAAACGACTGAAAACTAACTGACAGGGCAACAGGAATCAAGTCAATTCCTAACATATTAAAGGGCAGCTTTATAAAAATGTTCCCCACAAATCCCTAGAAAACCACCTTTTTGTAGGGCCCTAAAAAAATTCCGACAAATAAATAATAATAATAAAATTATCTTGTGACATTCCAACATCTGTACAAGAAATTTTGACTTTATATTTTTGTATAACCCAAGGTCAAGAGGGCTTTTCTACAGGTCAGCTGTAACTTTTTGCTTAATTTTTCCATAACTTTTAACTAATCAAAAAGATTTTAAAATATAAAACATAAGTACATACATGATTTTTGCTGGTTTCTGCAGACTGCATCACATGAAAAAAGAAAATAAGGAAGCTTGTGAAGAAGTTTTTAAAAATACAATTCAGACTTTTGAAAGTATTATAAATTGATTTTACCTCTTCATGTATTTTTTATCATCTTCCTTTTGATCAAGCCAGAATTTTCCTGGAAGTGACTTTTTGGATAAATAATACCTGTGTAATTATTAAGGAACTTTTAAAAAAATAATAAAGTCCTATAATTTTTATGCAACTTAAAGCAGGCACTCACATACTTGTGAAAGTCACACTTGAATTCTAGCTAAACCAGGTCTGCAAAAATTATGACAAAAATGTTTATACTTCACAGGGTTGTTATATGGATTAAATATTACATGTGAAGTCACACATGACACAGTACCTGCACAAAATGTGTGCTACATAAAAGTTAGTTTCTCTTCCTTATTTAGTGGCTAAGAGAAGATATATCCTCAATGTTTTATTTAAATCTTTTTTCCTAAAACACATGGAGAATGTAACAGATGAATCTGATTGGTTGTCCAGGGTAATTTAGGAGTATTTGCTTTCATATTTCTGAAAGTAACAGAGAAGAGTTTAGGGTTGCTCTCTATCCTAATAAAAATAACAAACGCTTGGGTCAAATTTACCAGAGAGTCTCCCTCTCAGACTTTTTAAACCTAGCCTATACTGCAATACTTTAGTCTGAGATATTCTTCACTTAACAAATATTGTATTTTGTGTACATGTATTGTGTACATGAGGCACTATGCTAGGTACTAGGTGCTGAGGACAAAGAGAGAAAACATTAACCCTGTCCTCCAAGAGCTCACATAGCTTTTATTCTCATTATTTTGTTTCCAAATCTGGAAATGAACCAGTGACTACTTAAATATTCATTAATCTAGAATGGCACTGTTCAACGTATTAGCCAATAGCCACATGTGTAGCTACTGAGTACGTGAAATGTGGTTAGTACAAACTGAGATGTACTGTAAGTATAAAATACACACTGGATTTCAAAGAGTATAAAACAAAGAATGCAAAACATCTCAGTAATGTTTATATAGTGATTAAATGTTGAAACAATATTTTAAATATACTGGGTTAAATAAAATGTTATTACAATTATGTGGCTACTAGAAACTGTAAATGATATGTGACTTGCACTATTTTTCTACTGAAAAGCAATGATCTGGGCTATAACTGTCATGTTTGGGGAGAGTTAGAGAGTAAGAAAGCCTAGAAAGGGCTAACCTATGATAATTAAAGGTACAAAGACACCCCGAAAACAATGTAGCAATAAATGGTAATAAAAAGGATATTCTGGCTTAAACAGGAGATAAAAATCCATGAAACACAGGTGAGTTGAAAATAAACATTAGAGTAGTATTAATAACCTTTATTAATCAGAAATCTTTTTGTTCAATCCTTTCATTTTACATATAAAAAATGGAGTCCTAAAAAAGTTAAGTTGCAAATGTCACAAATAGATGAAAGAAATAAGGACAAGAAGCCAGTGGCTGAACTGTGAATAAGGACCTACAACTTCTGGTGGAAAAAATCTTCATTCTATAGTTTTATACTTTTTACTTGGATTGCTCCCATTAACACCTGTAAATCGGTAGAGTAAGAAGTGAGAACTTTTACATATTTTAATTCTATGTCCTTGGACAAGTTAACGTCTCATATAACTGAAAATGGAGGTTTAGACTGAATGATTTGGACTTCGACTAAAGATTCTAGCTGATTTAAAACACTCTACAGGGAATTCCCTGGCGGTCCAGGGGTTAGGACTCCATGCTTCCGCTGCAGGGGGCACAGGTTCGATCCCTGGTCAGGGAACTAAGATCCCACATGCTGCGTGGCGTGGCCAAAAAAAGTTAAAACATGAAACACTCTATAATTTCTACTCAATACTAAGATAGTATAAAGAGTTGGTTGACAACAGAAACTCAAAAATATTGAGTCAGATCTGAGACTTAGTGGTAAAACAGATTAGGCAGGTAACACATTATATACTAGCAGTTATATACTATCTAGTAACTAACAGTGGTCTCTTCTGTAAGTTTTGCATTTATGGATTTTTAACCCTGAAATCTTTACTTTCCTCATAATCATTAAAGGATACTCTTCTTCCAACAACATTTTCTCAATGACAGCTCTGTTCTCTTCACTGATGGTGCTATCCAGAGTCCAAGGCTATTAAAAAAAGGAAGAATAAATTTCTTTATTTACTGCTTTTTGAAATTATCTTCTGTTTTGTTAAAGAAAAATACACAATACAATGATTACAAATAATAAAGCTACCATTTACTGAGCACACAGACATATCTTTGATGCCCACAATAATGCTATGAGATAGGCATTACTTCTTCACAGATGCATCCATAAAGGCATTCACTGACATTTCAAGCAGGAGAGAAGAGACTTGAGCCTTGGATTCCAAGGCTCAGGCTCCTACCCATGATAAAGTAATAACGGCTATCCTGTATGAGGAACTTTTACGTATTAGGCATTTTGCTAGATACTTCACCTATTCCCAAAACTCACCACAATTCTTTTTTTCCCTTAAGCCACAACCTCTCCTTAAATAATCATACTCTTTTTTAACTCTCAAAACTTAAATATTTTCAGCCCAGGTCTCTTCTCCAAGCTCTATTTAGACTGTTATAACTAACTGCTCACTCAAAATTTCCACTTGGATTTCTAATAGGCTTCTTTTTTAAAAAAATAAATTTATTTAATTTTTTTATTTTTGGCTGTGTTGGGTCTTCATTGCGGTGTGTGGGCTTCTCACTGCAGTGGCTTCTCTTGTTGCAGAACACAGGCTCTAGGCTCATGGGCTTCAGTGATTGTGGCATGTGGGCTCAGCAGTTGTGGCTCGTGGGCTCTAGAGCGCAGGCTCAGTAGTTTGGGTGCATGGGCTTAGTTGCTCCGCAGCATGTGGGGTCTGCCCAGACCGGGGCTCGAACCCGTGTCCCCTGCATTGGCAGGCGGATTCTTAACCACTGTGCCACCAGGGAAGCCCCTCTAATAGGTTTCTTAAACTTAACATATTCAAAATAAAACTCACCATAACATACATTCACCTGCTTCTCCCCCTGCCTTCCCAATTTTGTAAACAGTACTACTAGTCACCAAGCTATTCCAGCTAGAAACCCAGGAATCATCCTGGATTCTTTCCTTTTTCCTCAATCCCCACACCCAATTTACCAAGCAGTTCTACCTCCAAAACATAATTCAAATCTGTC
The DNA here is from genome assembly GCF_949774975.1 of Lagenorhynchus albirostris. Lineage (NCBI taxonomy): Eukaryota > Metazoa > Chordata > Mammalia > Artiodactyla > Delphinidae > Lagenorhynchus > Lagenorhynchus albirostris. The sequence goes on along the minus strand of NC_083096.1, from coordinate 136,729,963 downwards.
AACTTCTACCACAACCTTAGGCCAAGCCACCACCAAATCGTGCTTAGATTCCTACAAATGTTTCCTAACTAGTCTCTTTGATTCCCCTCATTTGCCTTTCCAACCTTGTCACAGCTGTCATCCCCTCCCCTTTCCCACTATATTCTAGACACTGGGTTTCAACCAGAGCCTTTGTGCTGCTATTCTTTCTGCCTAGAATATTTTTCATCAATTCTTCACATATCTATTGTTTTCAACTTAAATGTCACCTCCTCAGTTTCCCTCACCAACTTTATCTAAAGTAGACTCCCCACCTTGTAACTCTCAGTCAGCATCTTGCTTATGTCCTTCACGATCTATAATTAGTCTACTTGTTTACCACCTGACTCCCCTTTAGAATATAAGCTCCTTGAGAGCAGGACCATGTCTGTCTTGATTACAGGTGTATCCCCCAAACTTGGCCTAGTGTCTGGCACATAGTAAGTACTTGATAAATAACTGTTAAATGAAGAAACGAAGCATGCAATGATCCCGATTTTTTAGATGAAGAAACTAAGGTTCACAAATCTGATAAGTGGTAGAGCAATGATTCATACCTAAATCTAACTGGCTCCTAAGTTGATTCCTAAAAGGCCATTTTTTCAAAGTCAAAAGAAGAAAGAATAAATTCCTTCTATTTTTAAGGAGAAAGGTTTCAATATATTACCTCTGTGACTGCTGAGAACTAGCACCAAGTTTAAAAAAAAAAAAAGAGGTACTCTGGGTACTGAGTAATGGCTTAATGCACCTGATATTCCCATAAAATACTTACAATAAGACCATTCTCAGTTCTCCACGATGAGTCAAGATAGTGGTCTTGTAAAACAGATGCTGTATTTTCATCACTTCTGTAATAATTAAGAAAATGGGTATGAAAGTGAGATTATACCAGTTAATGAACATAATTTACAGAGCACAGTGACTGGAAGGTTTCAGATGTTAAGCAAATATTTAGTTCCTTTCCCCCCTTAACAGATTTAACATTGCAGATGCCTGCTCTACCTTTGGCCTGTGAAATATATAGTGGCTTTAAGCCACCCTATTTCAATTGCTAAATATCAGACTTCTCCTTCTCCCAATAAACAACTTCATGAGGGAAAAAATACCTCCAAACAGCAACTACAACATATTCTGTGGCTATGAACCAACACTTCAGATTTCGTTTGATGAATATGCATGTGTATACAGGAATTCAACTTTACAATTAATTCTTTTAGTTATATCTGAAGCATAGAAGCCACCCATCAACAGTACCACCCTCAAAATGAAGAAAAAGCCAGAACAGATAGAAGAACCAAAAGAAAATACTCAAAGGAGGGCAGTACAGTGAAGAGATAAGAAATGTGATGCTTTAGTAACAACTCACATAAAAAAAAATTAACTTGGGTTACTTGGGGGCTTTTCTATGTTCATGGGGGATTAAACTTTAATTCTCACTCTTTTCACTAATTAGAAGTTTCTAAAGTCACCCTGCTCACTTCATATGGAAAAAGCCTGAATAGTTAAGTTTGAGGAGGCCCAATGTGTGATATAATTAAATTCAATATTTGCTTCTGTACGTTTTGAGGTTATAAAGTTTCCTAGTTACTGACTTTTCTCAGTCTAGTGTAAAGAATTTGTACCTCTTAGACTGCAAAAACCTATCTACAGGTTTCTCTCCATCTGGCATATATATAAGGTTTATTGTCTGTCTCATCCAATAAGAATGTTAGCTCCATGAGAGCAAGTACTTAGTTTGGATGACTGCTATATACCCAGGGCTTGGCATATAAAAGATAATCAATATTCGCTGAATGACTGAATGAACAAGATAGGTGGGGCATGGATCACACAGGTCTCTAGGAGTTAAGGAATATTTTATCATAAAGCTAATTGAGGACTGAAGGGAATAACATGATAAGATCTGGATGTAAGAAAAGACTGCTCTAACTTCAGAGAAGACTAGAAGGGGGTCAAAGAGACAAGAAGTGGTTAAGACGGAGTGATTATATAGATACTAGAGAGAGGTGACAGTAATTCAGACCTAAAGAACAAACTGTGAACAGGAAGAAGTGATCACATTTGAGAGAATACTCAGAATCAACAGACTTTGATAGAAGGAGAGAGGTAAGGAAAAGGGATAAAATCTAGGTCTGTGCCTTGCATGACTAGGTGGATGGTGCCACTCATTGAACTGGGGAACTTGGAGAGGCAGGTTGGGTAAGGAAAGTTTCTATAAAGTGAAGCTGAGGTGCTTGTGGAAAGTCCAAGGGCAAAAAGATTCAGAGAATTGGATAAATGGATGTGAAGCTCAGGAAAGAGATTTGGGAAACATCAGCATGTATTGGGTGGAACTTAAGAAACTGTTGTTTTTGTAAGTCAAAAATGGTGGAACGTTGGGAAAATTTCATATGGTCCAACTTAACAGAAATTTAAGTCTTGAGAGATGGGACTGTGTGGTTAGTGAGAAGTCTTACGACAAAAATCCCTTGGAACATTATGATTTAAAGAATAAGCAGAAGAAATGGAGGATGACAAAGAAGGGAAACCAAAACATTTCAACGTCATCTTCTAACTTTGGTAACCAGCACTTAGCAAGGACTTAAAAGTGTTTTCACTTAATCCTCAAGGGTTCCACAGATGTTATAATCAGCTGTAACTACACAATTCAGAGAGGCAACTAAGTGTTCGCTCACACCAAATACCATATGATCAGAGCCCCCAACACCAAGGAGCAACTTTCACCAGAATATAATGTTAATGATGCTCTGTGGAATTGTGTAAGGCAATGGCTCTGACCATCAGGAACCAGTAATCTGTTATTGGTTGCCTGAGACTAATATGATTACAGGTGCCACCAGCAGACTTAAGGCTCAGCAGAATAATCAGAAAGGAAAGAAAAAGGAAAAAGAGAAATAAAACACGATCAGAAAAATAAAGAAGAACCCATGGAAAGGGGTAAAGCCAATGCTCTCAGATGATCTTTAGTGTTTCCAAGGCCAGCTCACTTCTCTCTGGACTGCAGATAAGAATCCCTCCATTTATTTCACAGACTTATTGTGAAAAGTAAATCAAATCATGCATGTAACAGCACTTGATCAAGATTAACTTGATCTACACAAATGTGAACAATGATTGTTATTAAAGGCTTCCTATTCGTTTGTACAGACTCAGGCTGCTTCGCCTGAAGATTTGAGAGAGAATGACTACATGAACTTTAAACCCACTATCTTGGGGCCTCATGAGCAGGGTTAGTCCTCTTCTCCACAATTTACAGAGGGGCTATTATCAGGTTGGACCATGTGAAATTGCTATTTTATAGGTCAAAAATGGTCTAAGATTGGCAGTTTTACATGGTTCAACCTAGAGACTTCTAATGAAGTTGTTCATAGTTACAAGCAACACAGATGGCTGAGTTTAGAATTGAGGTCTTCTGATTCCTGACCTATTCCTAGGCCTAGAGTCTAGGCCTCTTCCATTACTAAAAGAAGATTCTGAAAGCACATTTTTAAAATGGCATGTATCAACTTCTCTCTCTGCAAGCGAGGAGTCAAACAGCTAGATGTCTCAAGCTGGAGGATGCTGTTTAAAATCACACTGGCCTGCTCTGCAAGAATTGGTAAATAAATTATGACCCCCTCACTGGGTCCTCAAAATACTTTCCCTGGTGGGATGGTAAAGAACACAACATTTACAGAGCACCTACCTTATGCTAGAGCACATCCCATAATTATTTCATTTTATCTTCACAATGAGGTACATAACATGATTGTCAGCTAACACACGAGCTGAGGCCCAAGGTCACACTGCTAGTAACTGGCAGGGTCAACCCTGAGCTGTCCAACTCTAAAGTCCAGCCCCTTTCCTTCAAGTCACGCTGCTTCTCGGGAAGTTTTTCTTAACTATCCCTACATGGAAAAGGTAACCGGTGGCCGGTAGGGATAAAACGACACGCCCAAGGTCACACGGCCTGCAAGCGATGGAACAAGACTCCTAAGCTCGGGTACTGTCCAGGGGCCGCCCTTGTTCTAGTTATTGTTGGGCGGTGGCAGTAATGGAAGAAGGAATCTAATTGCTGAAGAGTGGACAACGTGCTAGGCGCGGCCGGCGCCCTCACGGCATGCCGGTAAAAGGTTAAAGGGCCGTCGGTCACTAGCCTCCGGTACCCGCAACCTGGGCTCAGGAGGAGCCCGCAAGCGGGATGGGCGAGGCGTCTCCCTCGCCGCTAGGAGACCCTGGCCCAGCGGATGGTCTTCCGCTCCCCTGGCCCCTGCCGGAACCGCGGCCTTTCTAGGATACCCTCCTCACATCTGCGCCCCTCCTCGTCTCTGCAAGACCCAGTCTCTACGCCTCACCCAGACTGTGCCGCCGCTGGCACCACGTCCCCTTCGACATCCACATCCGCCTCTTCAGCCGCCATGACGGAACCTGACCCCGGCCGTCTTCTCGAGAGATCCCGCGAGAGGTGGAGGGCCTGAAGGCGGGGTCCTATGCGTCACGGGGCGGAGTCGAAGCCTCGGCCAGCCCTTCCCATGCTCAGCGGGGCTTTCAGTGAAAAAGATGCTGCGGAACCGTGAGGCTTTGGTCCTTTTGACTTTTGTTGACTTGTAAAGACCTTGGCAAGTAACCCAGGCTTGGGTTTTGAAGAGACCGTGCTCTTGCATAAATTCTTTGGCGCCTCACGTCTCTAATTTGTAAAACGGGGATAATAGTAAATATCTAGTGTGCTGAAAAGATCAAGTCAGACCTACTTTGAACTGTGAAGGTGGCAACAGTGACCCTTACCTGCTGGTTTTCTTTCTTTCTTTCTTTCCTTCTTCCTTCCTTCCTTTCTTTCTTTCTTTCCTTCTTCCTTCCTTCCTTTCCTTTTTTTTTCTTTTAAGAGAAGGATTATTCAGCACTTACTGAAGTGTTGAACATCTGTTTTAAAATTCAAAAGAACATTTAAGAATGTAACTTACGATTGCATATTTTATTTCATAGAGATCTTTACAATTAATTTAAAAATCACTCTCATGACCATTGATCTTCACAATAACCCACTGAGGTAAGCAGGACTAGTGTCCGTCACACATTACAGATGAGGAAACTGAGGCTCAGAAAGCTGAACTAACATAAAGGATAGACAGCTAGTCAAAGACAGAACTGGGACCAGAATCTAGGCCTTTTGACTCTTTATGAGTACTCACCCTCTACAGATCATGTTGTTAGGAACTATGAAAGACAAACACCATTTCTCTCAGAGAATTTATGCTCCTCAAGAAATTAGATATTGGCCTATGTATTCTTCTACCTTACCATCTATCACTCACATTATTGTAGCTGTTCATTCACTTGCTTCCACCGTTGGATGGTGAGTTCATTAAGGACAAAGACTGTATCTGCTAGTCTTTGCACTAGTCCATATACTACCAACATTCAACATGGTGTCTGACACACATAAGGTGTGCAATAAATATTGAACTGATGAATGAACCAATCAGCTAATGGAATGAGTTCACTTCCCGCACTGTTGTGAGTTTGTCCCATCTCACCTTTGTGCTCAAGCCATAAGATGAGCTGTACTATGAATGTGATGGCAGAAGATGGAGAGAAAGTTTTGTAAAGAGGGAGATCCAGTGCTCAGAAATGGAATAATTCTCCATCGTTAGGTCACCCTGAGGGTGCTTTTCCTGTTGCCAAAGGGCTTTTCCAATGACCAGTCCCAGTGGTAACTGGCATGCCTGTAACAGAGTAGGCATTCTAAGATATTTGTTGGATGTAATTTACAGCAAGTTTAGATAGATGGATATAACCAGATAGTCAAAAGAAGATAGATGCTTTTCATTGATCTTTACATAGCAGGCAAGATGGGAAGCCTGGTAGTACTGTTTGGATACACATGATATCAAATGCCTTCTAGACCATGACACAGAATATTGTGTGAAGAGCATCTCCTGCAACACAGAACTGAAGGCTTTCTGGCCCAGTGCCAGGCATTAAAATATATGTGGAAGGAAGAAAAGGAAGTCCTGCACAGAATTCAGATATGTCCCAAGGCCTTCGATATAAAGGCCTCCCTAAACAGAAGGACTAGTGCGAAGCCTCTCCAAACATACCCCACACTATGCTCTTGGTTTGCTGGCTTTATGTGAAACAGGCTGCATAAGGGTCTAGCCCAACCCCACCTGCAAGGATACAGCTATAACCCCACAGTCGGGTGGACTCCTGAGGCCTGGTCTACTATTTATAATTCCTTGTTCTAGAGGTCTGCAACTCTGTGACTTGTTTAAAGACCTATTTTCTCACCCATTTTCTGAAGAATTCAGAGTTCAGAATTCACAAATATTTGTATTCCTACTGCACTCAGTACTAGGGAAATGACATTGAACGAGACGCACTCAGTCTCTGCTCTCATAAAATCTATCAAACATGCAATTTCAAGATGATGTAATAAGTTCTATGATGGAGGAGTTACAGGCTGCTGTGGGATCACGGGGGGTGGTGGGCACTTATCCCAGAATAAATACTCTCCTATACCACATTTTTGAGGATGATATTCATCAGTTAAAATTTGAGAGTAATGCTCTAGACTGTGGGGACTATGAAATAGAAGACCCTGTCCCTAACTTGGAGAAAAAACCAATGGAAAAAGATTAGAAGAAATAGTGTCTGATCCTCACACAGAGCTTAAAGACAAGATCTGAAGGGCTCAAACTGTTTCCAGGTAAACTTAACTACATTTCCCCTCCCTCACCAAAAAGCTCAAAAGTACTTATAAGAATACAAAAATAGGTAAGCCAGACAGAGAAAGAAAAATATCGTATGATATTGCTTATATTTAGAATCTGAAAAAAAGAAGAAAAAGATACAAACTTATTTACAAAACAGAAAAAGACTCAAAGACATAGAAAACAAACTTATGGCTACCAAAGGAGAAAGGGTGGTGGGAGGGATAAATCAGGAGTTTGGGATTAACATATACACACTACTATGTATCAAATAGATAACCAACAAAGATCTACTGTATAGCACAGGGAACTATACTCAATATTTTGTAATAACCTGTAAGGGAAAAGAATCTGAAAAAGATTATATATACATATGTATAAGTATATGTATATGTCACTGTGTTGTACACCTGAAACTAACAAGACATTGTAAATCAACTATACTTCAATAAATTTTTTTTAAATACAGAAATACCCAGCACCCAATAAATTTCAAAATGTCTGGCATCCAATTATGAGGCATGCAAAGAAGTAGGAAAGTATGACCCATAATCAGAGAAAAAATCAATCAATTGAAACCCACCCAATACTGTCACAGTTATTAGAATTAGCACACTAAGGCATTAAAATAGTTGTTATAACTGTATTCTATATGTCTGCATGTTAAAAAAGTTAAGTAGAGATGTGGAAAATATAAAAATAATGAAACTGAACTTCCAGAGATGAAAATTACAATGCCTGAGACAAACAATACATTGGGTGGGATTAATGGTAAATTAGACATTGCAAAATAAAGGATTAGTGGACTTGAGCACGTAATCAGAGAACTATCCCTTTCATTTTAGAGGTGAGGAAACCAAGATTCAGATAGAGTTACATAGCTGAGTACCAGAGCTGGGATTCCAACTCGAGTCTTTCTCACTCTACACCTACTCTGTTATATTTTCATTTACAACAGAAAGAATAGGGTATTTTGCAATACTATGTGAGATATTTTCACATTTGGTTTAAGAATAAATCACAGTCAGGCATCTCTGATTTCTTTGAGGTGCTTAGGTCTAGAAATGAGTAGAAAGTGTATTCTGGAAAACTGTCTTGGGTTTCAGATTTTCTGTCCCCCATTAATACACTCTATTTGATCCTAAAGTAGAATTAGCAGGAGGTGGCATACCTGTAAATCCTCCTGAATGCTGTTAGAGGAACATTCAGTCAATTAATTGTCTGTCTCATATCTCAGCTACATTGTGTTTGAATCCTTTGGAGAGCTCATTTCCCTTTTCTCCATTTCTGGTGAAAAAAGATCACTGCATTTTTATTGAAAAAGCAAAGTATAATGGCAATATTATTCCATAAAAGCTGGCATGTTAATATTCATTCTAATTAGCTCAGATTTGTAACGTGCTTTAAAAGTGGGAAGTGTCATACAACTGCTCACTAATGTTGTTATTACATTATGATCCAAACTGTCAGCTAAATGATTGCCAGAGATTCAAAAGAATTCCCATTTTAAAAATAAAATGGCCAGTTAGTGGGGAGGAAAACCACTTTATCTAAATAGAGGTGAGATAACAGATGAATGCAGACATAGAATTATAGGCTACACTTGGCAAGCATTGGATATGAATTGAATTGTTCCAGGAAAGCAAGCTGCATTTTATTTTATTTTCCCTCCCCAATTCCCTGAAATCACATAAGGTAGCTACTGAAAAAGCTGTTCTCAATATGTTGTAAGGAAAGTCTGCCAATGCACTTCTTACATTTTAATTACAGTAATGTTACATTCATCTGACGTTATTCGGAAGGAGAAGAAAAGATGCCAACATTAATGAGCTCCTACTATGTGCCATGCATTTTACATACATTATTTCCTTACAGCCCTTTGAGGTAAGGAATTGTTATTTCCATTTACAGATGTGGTAACTAAGGTTCAGACTAGTTAAGCAATTTACCCAAGGAAATGTAGCTTATCATCTTTTCATTACATCATGCTATCTCAGGTTGGGTACTAATAGCATCATTCAGAATTGCATCTTTTCTTCTCAGCAGCCCCCAGTGGAAGGATCATTCCTCTTTCTCAATAGCTCCAGGAGGATGAGCGGGGCTGGCCAGGCTTGGGTTTCATGCCATCCCAGAAGCCAGGTGGACTCAGTTCCACCAGCACCACATGGAATAAGAGGAATGGTGGCTCCCCAAACAAAATAAGGGTACCATTTCCAGAGAGAGGAGGAATGGATGCTGGGTAGGTAAGACAGCAGATGCCCACTGTACAGTTTCATGTTGCACGTCCCCTCTGTTCCCCCAAGCCTTGGATACAATCTGTGAACCGCTACAGGCTCATGTTAACATTGTTATCAGGCAAATTATTCAGCCTCTCCAGTCTCCTGCTTCTTCATTTGTAAAATGACCTATGAAATAATCTCTTCTGGGCTAAAATTCTTTGATCCTGCTCTTATTCATCTCACAGACATTTATTGAACATTGTTATGGGCAAAACAGGGGGATGGGAATGTCGGAGTGTGCATGCGTTTATATATAGTTCTCTGGACCACAAACAAAATATGCCCTCTACTTTTTTTTTTTTTTTTTTTTTTTTTGCGGTATGCAGACCTTTCACTGCTGCGGCCTCTCCCGTTGCGGCGCAACAGGCTCCGCGGCCATGGCTCACGGGCCCAGCTGCTCCGCGGACCCCGGACCGGGGTACAAACCCGTGTCCCCTGCATTGGCAGGCGGACTCTCAACCACTGCGCCACCAGGGAAGCCCAGCCTTCTACTTGAAATCTGCATCTCTTCCCCCATTCCCAGCCCATCCACATTCTCAAGGGCACTCTGCCTCTCTCCATCCCTCCCCTCTCCCTCCCTCCCTCTCTCCCTCCTTCCCTCCCTCTGAAAGGGCTGGTCCTGACTGAACTCTGGTCTTCTTTTGCCCTTTTGAAACTCTGGCTCAGAGTTGCCAAATCCGATTTTTCTTTTAAGACCAGCCAGAAATCAAGATTAATTTGTGAAAACCAATTCAAGTCTTTTAAAAATGCTGTTGAACTGAACAAACACTTATGTGGGCTGTATCTGACCTGCAGTTTGTGACTGTTGTCCTAAATCCTTCTCTCATACAAAATGTAATGCTTCAGTGTTTTTGTTTTTGTTTTTGTTTTCACATATGCTTGTCCTGCTATTAAAGACTTCTTAAGGTCAGGGAAAATGCTTCTGTTCTTCTTCTTACCCATGACATCTAGCACAATGCCTGGTACACAGTATGCACTTAGTAATTGTTGAATGGATGAGCGAATCAAGTGGAAAGAATAAGGCCAGAGTTTTGTTTTAATTGAAAACAAAAAAAAACCTTACTTTATAAACACATAATCAATGAATATTTTAAATGAGAAATATATATGGCAATTGAATTATGATCCTGACCAAAAATACACAACCCAATAGACAAGGGGAAAATTATAAACCTAAATAGATTCCCAAAGTCCCTTTCCATTACTGAGGGAGAGACACATGAAGTTCTACTGCCTGACTATTTATTTAGAGTCTATACTTTCGGGCGGAACCAAGGGGAGGCAGAACTTAAATAATTAAATTGAGGGAAATAGTTCACTGTGTATTGATCCTAAAGGACTGTTTAAGATCAACAACTGTGCTGACTCTCATTTCTATAACTCACATGTGATAGAATCCTCGTGCACAAAATCCAGTCCAGTGTCCTTCACTTCATCATCTTGGTAGCTCCATTTCCATGTGAAAAGTCAGCTTTAGTGTTATCTCCTCACTTAACATCTTCCTGACCATCCACATACAAACCGCCCCCTCTTCCACGAGCCTAAAGCTATAGTGCATGCTGTGTCAGGGTACCATCACTCCAGCATGTAATTGTGACCCTGCCCATGTCCACACTAGCCTGGGGCCTTTTTTGAGGACGGGGACCATGTATAGGTTATCTATGCCTAGCACTTAGTGGGTGCTCAGTCAATGTTTGGAGAATTGCATCAATGACATGTCCTCTATATTAGGAAGCATATTATCTCCAGAGCTCCAAGGTATTCAGTTCAATCCAGTAAGTGTTTATTGAGCACCTATTATGTTCCTGACACTGTTCTGAATGCTTGGGATATGCCAATGAATAATAAAGACAAAGTCCCCTACCTTGGTGGAACTCTCATCCTAGCAGAGGGGAAAAGAAAATAAACAATGAACATATATTAATTAATTGTATATTTGTTAGAAGTGGTTGAGTGCTAAGGAAAAAGAAAAAAAGTAAAACAGGATAAGGGGCCCAAGAGTTCAGAGTGGTGGAGACCTGCAGGATTAAAGAGGGGGCTCAGGGTAGGTGCTACTGGAAAGGTGGCATTTGAGCAGTCTTGCAAAGCTGAGGGAGTTGCCCATCTGATGTCAGGAGAAAGGGTTCAGGTGGGAGAAGCAGCCAGTGCAAAAGACTCCAGGTGGGAGTGTACCTAGTGGAGGCCAGTGTGAAGGAAAGTGAGCAAAGAGGAGAGCATTTGGAGAAGAAGCCAGACTTGCGATAGGACCGCATTTTGTAGAGCTTTAGGTGTCATTATAAGGACATTAGTTCTCACGCTTAGTGAATCTGGGAGTTATTGCAGGGATCTAGAGAGATTAAAGACAGATTTTAGCAGTATGAATTCAATGAAATTTACTTAAGATTGCATACTGAGTGGTTGATAATATATTTAATGTTTCTTAAGAAACATACAACATATGTCAGATTTCTTAAGAAAAAAATCCCATCAAATATAATGGATACTTTGGTCAAAATAATTCCTTTTTTCCAGGATTATGTATGATCACCTTTTTGTCTCTGCTGACTTGGTTTTCAATCCACCTGACTTGTTTCTCCTTTTTTCACACTACATTATAATGTCTCTTTTGAACAGCTATATCAACTGCTTGAGAAATAGACTGCCATAAAATTTCCCATTAATTTAAAGTGTGTGTTTTAAGTATGGAGGTTCCCTTAAAAATCTAAAAATAGAACTATCATATGACCCAGCAATTCCATTATTGGGCATACACCCTGAGAAAACCATAATTCAAAAAGAGACACGTACCGCAGTGTTTATTGCAGCACTATTTACAATATTCAGGACATGGAAGCAACCTAAGTGTCCATGGACAGATGAATGGATAAAGAAGATGTGGCACATATATACAATGGAATATTACTCAGCCATAAAAAGAAACAAAATTGAATTTTTTATAGTGAGGTGGGTGGAACTAGAGTCTGTCATACAGAGTGAAGTAAGTCAGAAAGAGAAAAACAAATACCATATGCTAACACATGTATATGGAACCTAAAAGAAAAAAATGGTTCTGATGGACCTAAGGGCAGGACAGGAATAAAGACGCAGACATAGAGAATGGACTTGAGGACACGGGGAGGGGGAAGGGTAAGCTGGGATGGAGTGAGAGAGTGGCATGGACATATATACACTACCAAATGTAAAATAGATAGCTAGTGGGAAGCAGCCACATAGCACAGGGAGATCAGCTTGGTGCTTTGTGATCATCTAGAGGGGTGGGATAGGGAGGGTGGGAGGGAGAGAGATGCAAGAGGGAGGGGATATGGGGATATATGTATACGTATAGCCGATTCACTTTGTTATACAGCAGAAACTAACACAACGTTGTAAAGCAATTATACTCCAATAAAGATGTTAAAAAAATAAATTTTACATTAAATGCATTCATTAAAAAATAATAAAATAAAATGTGGATAATAAGACCTACCCACTGCAAAGGGTTGGTATGAGGATTAAACTTTGAGTCATTATATATGAAATAGCTTCATTTTTTCTGAAATGTTATACAGATACAAGGGGGAAGCTTTCATTAACACAGGTATCTCTGTTTTGCATTAAAAAATGTACCCGACCTGTGGATTATACCAGGAATTAGCAAACTATGTCCTGTGGGCCAAACCTGACCTGCTGCCTTTTTTTGTAAATAAAGCTTTATTGGAACACACATACACACAAAATAAAATGTGTGTTTTAAACTCATAGAAGAAGAGATCAGATTTGTGGTTACCAGAGGCAGGGAGAGGGTGGGGAGCGGGGAGGGGGGAACTGGGTAAAGGTAGTGAAAAGGTATAAACTTGCAGTTATAAGATAAATAAGTACTAGGGATGTAAGGACAACATGATAAATATAATTAACACTGCCGTATGTTATATATGAAAGTTAAGAGAGTAAATCCTGTGAGTTCTCATCACAAGGAAAAGATTTTATGTATTTTCTGTAATTTTGTATCTCTATGAGATGATGGATGTTCACTAAACTTACTGTGGTAATTTTATGATGTGTATAAGTCAAATCATGATGCTATACACCTTAAAAGGTGCTGTACGTGAATTATATTTCAATAAAACTAGAAGAAAGAATACCCAAGAGAAAAAAATTTTAAAAATAAAATGGGCGTTTTGACTCCACTGAGAGGGGCCTTAGTCTATATGGTGTATGCTGATTACTCTGCTAGATTCAGTAGCTACTGAACAAAATCTTGCCAGCACTACTAAGAAGTTCATACCTAATATAGAAACTGTTTATCAGAAAGCAAGAAGACAAATGCCATGAGGCAGAGGTCTGTGCCTGGCACCGTGGAGGTCTGACGGGGCAAGGCTAATTCTGTGCAAGTTAGGAAAGAGAGACATCTTCTGCATGGCCCCATCCTCTTAGCCCATCTTTTACTCTAGCTGTTGCCATGGCAACCAGCATCACACAGGTATAATCTGATAGCACTACTCATCTCTCATTTTCTGTACCAGGACTTCTCTGACTCATGCACAATCTGGGAAAGCAAGGATGTTAACATCCCATAAGGCAAATAATGACCCATGGGGAGCAGGATTTGATGAGTAAATGCCCCTCTCTTCTATCTCACGGGTAATAATTCTGAAGTGCATCCTGTGCGGATCCTCAAATGATCCCTGTAGGATGGAGCCCCAATTGCTTACAAAAAGGAACAAAGCAATAACTTACTCTTCTATTGACTTGGTCTTCTTCACTGTTAAACTCTTTCCAGTCCTCCTTCATAATCTTTGGGACTCAGATAAATGACCCTCTTCAAGCCCTGGTCCCACACCCTTTTTTCCTGGGGAAGCCCAAGCTAATACAGTGGTGTTAGACCTGGGTTTTGAAAGCTGAGCATGAGTTTTCCAAGTATAGAGACAGGGAGAGCGCATCCCAGGCAAAAGGAAAAAGCAGGAGCAAAGACAAGGAGGCACGAACAGTACAGGCACATCTAGGGATTTGCAGTAACCAGCTGTGGCTGAAGCATGGGATGTATGGAAGATGTGAGGGGAAAATTCCTAGTGGGAAGGTTTGTTGATTGAGAAATACTTATCAGATATACTAAGCTGAGAATATTGAAAAAAAGTTCCCTCAAAAGTTATGTTTGTTGTTTGTTTTTCATCATAAGCACCTGCATTGCTCTTCATTTCTGAGAAATCAATGGCCCATGGACTGGATAATAACTTTAGACAAAGTTGAATATTTGGGTGAAAGACCAATTTCTGGAAAATAAAACTGCTCTTAGTGTGCATATTATCTACAGGTATATAAAACAATTCACAATTGTCTTATTGTGACCAAAAGAGGGGGACCCCAAAAAATTTCAAGGAAATAAAGTAAATGGAAATGAATTGTGTAATATACATTGTTATTAATTAGTAAAATAACAGTGAATTTCATTGTTTTATTATGGTGAACAAAAAAGTTTTACAAGCGCTTTTGTGTAATAATTCCCACCTTATTTACTTTTATTTACCCATTAGGTCTTAAATTCTTTAACTACAAATACTCTTAGAGAGGGGTGGTACATTTACATTTGAAAAGGAATTTTTGGACCTCTTTATTTTAGTACTATGTTCTGATTTATACAGTAATGACCATATTTCATCAAATCTTAACTTCATTATAATGGATAGTAAGTTATTCCCTTATTTTATATGCCATTAAGAATGAAAAAGCACCCTCATGCCACAACTAGAGAGCAGCCTGCGCCACAGTGAAGAGCCCACGTGTCACAATGAAAATTCTGTGTGCCTTAATGAAGATCCTGTGTGCCGCACCTAAGACTTGATGCAACCAAAAAAATAATAATAATAATTAATTAATTTAAAAAAATGAAAAAACACTGCCAATTACATTTTGACATGCTGTCAACTGTAAGATGCATCCTGATTTCAGAGATTTGAGAAAATAGGCAACGTAAATTAGATGTCTGCAATTTCATTTCGCTTGTCTGATTGCGAGCTCTGGGGGAGATGGGAATTTGACTTGCTCAGCTTTGACTTTTTCCACACTGGTACAGTTCCTGGTACATGTATAGTTGATATGTGTTCACCAAATGTTTGCAGAATTAAACTAAGCAGATCTCTATCTATCTTTACCCATGGTTGGTATCCTACCGCAGACTAGGACATTCCTTGGGATGAGAATTTCTTCACCCATCTCAGAACCCTGCATAACGTAATCACATAGACCTACTACTAGCATCAACAAAAATATCATATTACCATCTTTTTGCTTATACTCAGTTGAGAAGTCAACGTGTGTGAAGATTTTCCATAATGTGTTTTATGTATGTTTGTCTCCATGCCACAGATCATATTCTATCACATTTATAAGAAAACCAAGACCCTCTTTTAAAAAATCATTGTTTACAAGTGGTAGTAAAAATAATTTTAAAAGTACAGATATTGTGTTAATTGTTTACATGGGAGGGTGTGTTTGGGAGGTCATATGCTGTTTGTAGCTCTTCTAAGCCTTTGAAAGGATTTACGTACAAAGAAAAAATTGGACATCAAGGAATTATTCATATACATTTTTTTGTGGTTTTCATTTAAGGGAGGAAGGGATTTTTCAAGGTTTTCCATGCTTTTATTTGATTTAATTTCATGCTCACTGAGGCCCATTTCCGTCACAGCCACTGACACCTTGAAAATCACACCTGTGATTTTCCTCTGCTAAGCAGCCCAGATGATATTTGGTAAGATTCTTGGCATCTAAGCTTCATGTCTTGGAAACAGACCTCCTGCATTAGTGAAGATTCCAGGGCATTCTTCTTACTGATCCAACTAAGCCTTTGAAAATATACTGTGACCACGAGGATTTTTCAGCCTTAGTCTGGATCTGGCATAAAAGGAGCTGGGGACCTTGGAAGGCTCTGATGCCTGGGGTGCAGTGGTTACACCTCATTAGCCCCAGAGCAGTGGCTCCTTTTCCCCCTTGCCCTCGTGGTCTACACCTTCCTATCCTGGCCCATGGCCTGGACTGCCCACGCCTCCGGAAGACAGCACTGTCATCTGATGTGCTTCCTGGGAGAGTACAGACAGACACACACCCACCCTCATACTCCCGCTGCAGGGATTTCATCTTTATTTTTATTTTGTCTGCTCGCGGCTTGTCCTAACTTAAGAGCTTAGGTGGATTCTCTGAATGGAAAAGATGATGTTTGCCAGAATGAACAGTGAATGGAGGAGTGGAAAGTGAACAGGAGGGAATTCTGGCTTTGCCTTTACTGCCATGATGCATTTGAAAAGTACTCATCCTTACTGGGTCTCTGTTTCATCATCTGTAATGGTGGGGAAGGATCCCTACCTCGGAGGGCTGTTGGGAGGATGAAATGACATGAAACAAAATGAAATAAAGACAATGCAAGTGGAAAGGCTTAGCCCAGGGTATGACACAAGGTAGGTGCTTAACAAATGTTATACTGCCTCAGGCGACAGTTGTTCTTGGCCATGGCTGTGCTCTGAACACAATGCGTCTGGCTTTGACCATAATGTCTGCTGTAGGTCTGTGTTCAAAACTGTCGCTCCTTCAAATGGGCACTAGCTTGCCTGTGAGGTGCAGCTGAGAATGTCGCTGGGGACCAGGCATTTGCTGCCTGCCCGGGGAGGAGAGATCTGCATTTCTGGTTATCATGGCCCTTTGCTGTCAGTTGCCGCCTGAGACTGGTATGGTCTATATTAAATCTGAGATCGTACGGCCTTGCCCACATCCTCCCCGTTCAGTGAATAGGATAGATAGACTCTAAAGCTGTAGAATGATTTAAACACGAAATCTGAGGTCTAATAATTCCCCTTCAGGTTGTGCAAGCCAGAAGTTTTAAGATCACACGAGGAGCTTCCCTGGTGGCGCAGTGGTTGAGAGTCCACCTGCCGATGCAGGCGACGCAGGTTCGTGCCCCGGTCCAGGAGGATCCCACATGCCGCGGAGCGGCTGGGCCCGTGAGCCATGGCTGCTGAGCCTGCGCCTCTGGAGCCTGTGCTCCGCAACGGGAGAGGCCACAACAGTGAGAGGCCCGCGGACAGCAAAAAAAAAAAAAAAAAAAAAAAAAATTCACACGAGAACGATTTAAGGGAAAAAACACTCATTTCTGTTCTTGGCAAACACAAACAGCTAATGCTTTGCTAGTCTGGTTTTCTTAAATGATCTTTACTTAGAGAAGGATCCATTGCCCAAAGAGGGTATCTGGGTCGGGAATCTGCCAGTGGGAAAGTGAGTGGCAGATGCTCTGGAGTTCAGATGGTTGGAGGCTCAAAGGCCTGCCCTGGTGTGTGCTGGCTTCAGAGGGAAGCCGGGCTTTAATGGGCCTTTCCTGGATCTCGATGCTCCAACCAAGGATCTGGAAATGAAGAAATCCCTTTGTGCATTTGTCTCCTTCCCTTCAGATGACATATCCCAGCAAAGGGGTAGGGTCTCTGCTTAATACCTCTTGTCTTCTCTCTTTCTCTATTTTCTCTCTGCTTCCTTTCCCCCTTTCTCCATCCTTCTCCTGCCTCCCCTCTTTGAGTAAAATCTAGAGCAAAGTGTCAACTCAGAAGGCAAAGCTCTCTGTGTTCAACTCTTATGAACTGTGTGACCTGGAGCAAGTCACTTAACAGCTTGGAATCTTTTAAAAAAAAAATCTTGAAATATAGGGGAACCATATTTTTCATGTATCCAAGCATTTGTAAATTAACTTATTAATCACATATCTACTAAACACCTTTGGATGTCAGGCCCTGGACTGAAGATACGGGGGATGTGGATACAAAGGTGATTAAAATACAGTCCCTACCCGATGGGTGATCACACTAGAGTGGAGAATGACACTCAACTCACAGTGCTGTCTCAAGAATTAAATAAAATAATGCAGTTTAAAGTATTTTGTGAACTGAATAGTTCATTATGAAAAGTAAAATATTAACACTTCTGACTTCCTTTTAGCAACTTCTAAAAGGCTTAATTTCTGCCATCAAAATATCTCCTTGGGTTGACCTAGACTTTCAGATTGCAAGTCCTTTTGGAACTCGTGGAATAAAGAACACATGGCCATTATGTTAGGTGTGATGGACGTTTGACGTCTCCTGCAGAGACCTAAAGGGAAAGGGCTTAAATACTGCAGAAGTGTCTTCCTTTCTCATGTAACAGGCCATGCATTGGCAGACCAGGGCTGATGTAGCAGCTCCTCCTTGGGTCATTCAGTGGCTCCCTAAGGTATCGCCCTTCTTGGGATGATCCAATCCGGCAGAATCCAAGGTGGCTACCAGCATTACAGCTGAATGTCAGCCAGCAAGGCAGAGGTAAGAGGCAAAGCGGAGAGCACCCCTTCCCTTTGGGAAGTTGCCTACCTCCTTCTGCTTATGTCCCATGAGCCAAGATTTAGAATTAGGTGACCTCACCTACTTTCAGGGGAGGCTGGGAGATGAAATCTTTATCCTGGGCCATCTGTCCCACCCCACATCCAAACTGTCAAATGTGTCCAGAATCCAACCCCTTCTCACCATTACCCTGTTTTGACTATGGTCCAAGTCACCATCCTTCTCCTTTGAATGATGGCAGTAGCCACCTAACTGGCTTCCCTGCTTCTACTCGTGTTCTCACCTGAAATCTTCACTCAGCACAGAATGAATCTTTTAGAAGTCTGATTTTTAACTTCTTTACTCAAAACTCTCCAATGGCAGGTGAGACTCTCAGAATGAGATTCCTGTTACTGTGACCTTCTCCCCTCCTCTCTCACCCACTCCAGCCACACTTGCTTCCTCGCTGGTCCTCAGGATGGCAGACACACTCTTGTAGGATGCTTTTTACTGGCCATTGCTTCAGCCTGGAACACCCTCCAACTCAGATATTTACATGGCTTATTCCCTCACCTCCTTCAAAACTATGCTCAAAAGTCACTTTCTCTTAGAGGTTTACCATTACTACCCTGTTTAAAATGGCAAGCCCCGTTTCCTCCCTTTACCTATCTACCTTATGTATATTTTTCATATTAGGTACATTTTCTATTATTTGGTATACTTTACTTATTTATTATCTTTACTGTTCTTGTGTATCTTCCTTTGCTAGAAAGACAGCTCCATGAACACAAGGATTTTTATCTTTCTTTTAAACTGATGCATTCCAGCACCTGGTACAGTGCCTGGTACCTAATAGATACTTAACAAATATTTGTTGAATATAAGATTGAATGAAAAGATGGAGTCAAACCCAGTTCTGAAATTTGAGTGCTGGATCCACTTTGTCTGAAATAAGACCAATTCTAGATTTTTAAGTTCCGCAGGTCAACAAATTCATTTAAAAATTTTATTTACGAAAAACCGTTTATTTAACTAAATCAATTAGAGTTGGGATTTTTTTATTTGCAAGAAAAGATCCCTGGCCTCCAGAGAGAGCTGATATAGACTGGGAAATAATGGAAGACCTCTCTGAGGAAGTAACAGTTAAGCTGACGCTTGAAGGATGAACAGGAACTGATCAAACCAGGATCAGGGAAGAGGATGAGCAGTGCAGGGAGAGTATTCCAGGCTGGTAGGTGACGAAAGCCCCAGGGCAGGCAGGCATTGAAAGCTGTCTGTTGAGACTGAAATATGATGAATGAGCTGGAGAAGAGTGTGAGATGGAACCAAGAGGTGAGCTGAGGCCAGGTCATAGGAGGGCCATGGAAGCATGAGAGAAGATTTTTAATGATATTCTGAGGGCAACGGAGAACACATTACGGGTTTTAAGCAGGAAAGTGACATGATCTAGCATATTTTTCTAAAAGATCACCTTGGGTATTGGGGGGTTAATGTATTTGTATTGTGTGTGTATTTTGGGGAGAGTATTGTGAAAGTGGGGGAGATCAGGTATCCAGATGAGGTATGATAGTTGTTTGGATGTGAGTAGTGGCAATAGAGAGAAGCAGATGAAATTGAAATACATTTTGGATGTATAATCAACAGGATTTGGTGACAGATTGGCTATGGGTGTGAGGAAGAAGGAGGCAACAAGAATAACTCCGAGGTTTTTTGGCTTGAGCAATGCAAGGGATGTAGGTGCTATTTGCTGAGATGTGAAGACTGGAGCTGGAGCAGGTTGAGGGAGAAGCCCTCAGTCAGAGTCAACGGGGCCTGATGCAAAATGCTTCTTGGTTGAGTATTGATGATGTTTTCTACCATAGTTAGGCACTGATATATCTTGAATATATTTCTTGGACAATCAATTTAACGCGGCACATTAAAATTCCTTTTCCATGAGAGAAAAGTAAGGACAGCACTACATTTGCTCTGTTTTTCTCTGTAAATGATGTGGCTGAGGTAAATTTCCTCGGAGTAAGAACATGATCCCAGCCAAGAGGTGTGCATGCGGGGATCGCGGTGCTGAAGGCAGTGATTGTTCTTAGAGGTGTATTCAAGGAATAGTTAGAGCACCCCATGCTGGGGAGGTTAAAGAAGGTCTCTAGCATCGCATGGGAAATTGGAGTAGATGGTCTTTGTGGTCCTTCCAACTTTGGGGTTCTGTGATTCAGTGCGATAGCCAATGAGAAGGGTAACAGAAAGCAAAATCTGGAAGGGATGAAGGAGGCCTCTGGGATGAAACAAGTTGCTAAGTGGTTTCTAAGAACTCATTCATGTCTTAAAAGTAAGGCATCTACTCCCTTAGGGCAGCCTGGGCTTTTGAGCCACCTCTGTAGACTTACCATCTTCCCAGTATCAAAATAGGAATACACAAGTGGAGGTTAAAATTTTGAAATAGTATAACATTTTTTGGAGTCTAAATTTAGGGTGAGGGCAAGGAAGAACGTAAAGTTTATTGCCAGACAGACTGAAGTTTGAACCTACTCTGTCATGTACCAGCTCTATGATCTTTAACAAATTACTTAACCTCTCTGGGCCTCACTTTTTCCTTATGTAAAGTACAGTCATTCCTTAGTATCCAGGGGGGATCATTTCCAGGACCCCCTTGGATACCAAAATCTGCTGATGCTCAAGTTCCTTATATAAAATGGCACAGTATTGCATATAATGTACACACACCCTCCAGTGTACTTTAAATCACCTCTAGATAACTTATAATACCAAATATAATGTAATGCTACGTAAAGAGTTGTAAATACAATGTAAATGCTATGTATATTGTTGCCAGTGCAGCAAATTCAAGTTTTACTTTTTCTGAAATATTTTTCAATTATTTTTGATTTGAGGTTGACTGAATCCGCAGATGTGTAACACGTGGATACAGAGGGTCAACTGTGGAGGAATTTATAGTACTTGCCCCATAGGATTGTTGTAAGGACCAACTGAAATGGATTCTGGCATGGAGTAAATGCTCATAAAACATTAGCCTATGAGCACTTGGTGCTCAAATGACCTGTTTTACAAACATCCTAGAAACTATAGAAAAGCTTGAAAAAAGTGTCACTTAGGATAAACATTTTAAACCTTTTTTCCATGTGTTTTTTTGTTCTGTACATTTGTATTATATAGTTATGATTGTATTGAATTTTGTATTCTGCTATATTAGTCTGCTTGGTATGCTATAACAAAACACCATAAACCGGGTGGTTTAAAAAACAGACATTTATTTCTCACAGTTCTGGAGGCTGGGAAATCTACGATCAAGATGTGGTAGATTTGGTGCCTGGCCAAAGTCACTTCCTGGCTTGCAGACAGCCACCTTCTCTCTGGGTTCTCACATGGCCTTTCCTTAGTGCATGCTTCTGGAGAGGGAGATGGATCTTCTTCTTCTTCTGATTCAGGCACTAATCCCATAATGAGGGCCCCACCCACATGATCTAATATAAACCTAATCAACTCTCAAAGGCTCCACTCAAATACCATCACACTGGGAGCTAGGGTTTCAACATAAGGATTTGTGGGGGCGGGGACACTAGCATTCAGTCCACAACACTTGCTCTTTCTCTTAATACTATTAGACCATTAACATTCTCCCTATTATTTTTTGTTGTTGTTTCCCCAATAAGAGTTTTATTATTTTTTAATGATAATCTTATTGAGACATAATTCATATACCATAAAATTCACACTTTAAGGTGTTTTATCAAAGTCACAGAGTATGTAGACATCACCACTATCCAATTTTATTTATTTATTTATTTATATTTAGCTTTAAGGTCTAATAGGAATTCTTTTATTATTTCCAGCTTTATTGAGCTATAATTGATATACAACATAGTACAAGTTTAAGGTATACAACATGATGATTTGATACATTATATATTGCAAAATAATTATCACCATAGTACTAGCTAACACCTCTATCCCATCATATAGTTACCATTTCTTTTTGTGGTAAGAACATTTAATAAGTTTAGCAACTCAACTTTCAAAATATAATACAGTATTATTAGCTTTAATCATCATGCTGTACATTGGATTCCTGGAACTTGTTAATCTTATAACTGAAAGTTTGTGCCCTTTGACCAATATCTCCCCATTTCTCCCATACCCCAGCCTCTGGGAGCCACAACTCTACTCTCTGTTTCTCTGAGTTCAGCTTTGTCAGATTCCACATGTAAGTGACATCATACAGTATTTGTCTTTCTCGGTTGACTTATTTCACTTAGTATAATGCCCTCAAGTTTCATCCAAGTTGTGGCAGATAGCAGGATTTCCTTTTTTCTCATGGTTGAATAATATTCCAGTGTGTGTGTGTGTGTGTGTGTGTGTGTGTGTGTGTGTTGTGTATCTCACATTTCCTTATCCATTCATCTGTTTTGTTTTGTTTTTTTAATGCGGGTATAGTTGTTTTATAATGTTGTGTTAGTTTCTGCTGTACAATGAAGTGAATCAGCTTATATGTATACATACATTCCCTCCCTCTTGCGTCTCCCTCCCCCCCATCCCACCCATCTAGGTTACCATAGAGCACCGAGCTGAGCTCCCTGTGCTATATAGCAGGTTCCCACTAGCTAGAAAACCATGAACAAGACGAAAAGACAACCTTCAGAATGGCAGAAAATATTTGCAAACAAAACAACTGACTTTGGATTAACCTCCAAAATATACAAACAGCTCATGCAGCTCAATATCAAAAAAAAAAAAAACAAAAAAAAAAACACAACCCAATCAAAAAATGGGGGGAAGACCT
Organism: Lagenorhynchus albirostris; assembly: GCF_949774975.1. NCBI lineage: Eukaryota > Metazoa > Chordata > Mammalia > Artiodactyla > Delphinidae > Lagenorhynchus > Lagenorhynchus albirostris. Next base: position 136,706,880 of record NC_083096.1, on the reverse strand, counting down.
AAATAGACATTTCTTCAAAGAAGACATACAGATGGCCAAGAGGCACATGAAAAGATGCTCAACATCACTAATTATTAGAGAAATGCAGATCAAAACTACAATGAGATATCACTTCACACCTGTCAGAATGGCCATCATCAAAAATTCTACAAACAGTAAATGCTGGAGAGGATGTGGAGAAAAGGGAACCCTCTTGCACTGTTGGTGGGAATGTAAATTGTTCCATTCATCTGTTGATGGACACTTAGGTTGTTTCCATATCTGGGCTATCGTGAATAATGCTGCAATGAACATGGGGGTGCAGATATCTCTTCAAGATCCTGCTTTCATTTCCTTTGCCTATATACCAAGAAGTGGAATTGCTGGATTATATGGTAGTTCTATTTTTAATTTTTTGAGGAACCTCCATACTGTTTTCTATAGCAGCTGCACCAGTTTACATTCCCACCAACAGCGCACAAGTGTTCCCTTTTCTCCTCAGCCTCACTGACACTTGATATCTCGTCTTTTTGACAATAGACATTCTAACAGGTGTGAGGTGATATCTCATTGTGATTTTGATTTGCATTTCTCTGATGATTAGTGATGTGGAACACCTTTTCATGTACTTGTTGGTCATTTGTATGTCTTCTTTGGAAAAATGTCTATTCTCTGTGCTTTTTTTTTTTTTTGGCCAGGCTGCGTGGCACACAGGATCTTAGTTCCCTGACCAGGGATTGAACTGGTGCCCCCTGCAGTGGAAGTGCAGAGTCTTAATCATTGGACCACCAGGGAAGTCCCCTGCACATTTTTAAATTAGGTTGTTTGTCTTTTTGCTATTAAGTTGTATGAATTCTTTATGTATTTTGGGTATTAACCCCTTATCAGATATATGATTTGTAAATATTTTCTCCCATTCTGTAGGGTGCCTTTTCATTTTGTTGATTATTTCTTTTCCTGGGCAGAGGCTTTTTAGTTTGATATAGTCTAACTCATCTATTTTTGCTTTTGTTGCTTGTGCTTTTGGTGTCATGTCCAGGAAATTCCTGCCAAGAAACTTTTTCTCTGCATTTTCCTCTAGGAGTTCTACAGTTTCAGGTCTTATGCTTAACTCTTTAATCCATTTTGAGTTAATTTCTGTGAGTAGTGTAAAATAGGGGACCAATTTTATTCTTCTGCTCATGATTATATCACCGTCTAATTTTAGAACATTTTCTTCACCTCACAAAGAAACTCCACACCCATCAGCAGCCATTCCCAATTTGCCCCCTCTTCCCAGCCCCAGGCCACCACTAATCTACTTTCTGTCTCCATAGATTTGCCTATTTTGGGTGTTTCATATATATGGTTTCATATATATGGCATTGTACAATATGTGGTGCTTTGTGACTGATTTCTTTCACTTAGCATAATGTTTTCAAGGTTCATCTATGTTGTAGCATGAATCAGTACTTCATTCCTTTTTATTGCCAAATAATATTCCATTGTACTATAGTTTGTTTATTCATTCTTCAGTTGATGGGCATTTGTGTTGTTTCCATTTTTTTGTTTTATGAAAAATGCTGCTCTCAACGTTTGGATTGTCTCTATTCTAAATTCTATGTAGACATATTTTTGCATAGCACCCATGGATAATTTAAACTAGAGTTTACCTAATGGCTTCCATATTGTTGGACATTTAGGTTGTGTTTTTTTCTGCCATTCTAAATATTTAAAGTCTAAAGTTTACTTTAATGGTTATGTCCTAGTGGTTATATTTGTATTTATGGTGCTCTCATGATTAATATAGTTACATCCATTTTACTTGCTTAGTCCTTGAGGCTGATCTTGCTTATAGCATTTTATTTTTCTTCCTTGCTACCATCTTGGTTCCTGATGACTGGTCCTAGAGCTCCTTGCAAAAGTGATTTGCACCCTATAAATGGACTTTTTTTTGATCCAGCTCATCAACAATTTCCCATCCATGTCAGTTATAAGCAGAACCAATCATTATATTCCATCCCTTTTGTCAGAACACCCAAACTGAGTCAGTAGGAGTTGTTCTCTGAAGCTTTTTCAAACTTGCTCTGGGGAAGGAGTCCCTCAGTCTCTGGCCATGAAGCTGCCAGAATGTGAGTCCACACATAGAATTCTGGTCAGAAAGAATGAAGTCATTCCCTAGAGGTGAGGGACAGAGAGAGCCAGCACTGATGAGGTTTGAATCTGTGGCTCCAGGTGTCCCTGAGGTCAGATACATTCCTATTCTTCTGTGGTTTGACCAACGACCCCCATCCCTTGATATTTGGTTTAATCCACGTCAAGTAGGATTTCTGGACAGAATCTTTATTTACAACTTAACTTAAGGTGGGGATACAGTCCCATTTCTCAGCAGCATTCAGATCAAATGCCAAATGAACACATCCACAATTAACAGCAAAATGTTAAGGGTGGATATGTTTTCTATAGATATTTTTCTATTGTGCAATATGGTTGAGAGAAGATAGAACTGGATTCATACAGACCTGTCTTCATTTCTTGTCTCTGCCATTTATCAGCTGTGTGACCTCAGGCAAGTTATTTAACCTTTGGAAATCTCAGCCTCCTCCCCTGTAAAACAGAGATGATAGCCCCCTCACAGAGCTGTGGTGGGGCTTAACTAAGATAATATATATTGCGATCTATGTTAATACGTATTACTAGAGATTCATTTTCCATCTTCAGCAATTCTTTTGCCTAAGATTTTATTAATAAGGCAATGGAGGAATACCAAATGCAATGGTGAAATTCACCCATAAGCTAAGTCATAAAAATTTTTCAAATTTTGTGCTTACACTTGGATGCTCAAAGAAGATGGTTATCAGAAAATGATGTCCTCAGTGCCTCTGCTTTCTTCCCTACACAGCATTCTGGTTGCCTGCTCCATTTCCCTACCTCTAGATGCATTGCCTATGAGACAAGTGCCTGAAAGTATTTCAGTTATAGTTATATGTCTAGGACACAGGTGCTGACTCAGAGAAGGCTCCCAATAAAGACATGCTGGATGAATGACTTGATGGATGAAGGAATGAATTAATTGAAAATAATCATGGGGAGGAGGTGGGAAAACACCATATTTGTCACCTTAACAGAATTTCCATTCTCTTTCCATGTCTTGAGCAGCAAGAATGATTGGAAGCAACACAATAGTAACTAAAAATAAATAAATAAATAACAAAGGCCCAACAAATTTAATAAAGCAGATACACACTGTTGGCTTCCCAGGGGTAGAAGTCATGTTTGAGTTGTGTACACGATATGATGGAAGTCTCCAGTCTCCAGGGCTTTGTTTACCAGCTCGCTTTTGGCAGAAAGTTGTCTTGATCTTTGTGAGAAGTAATGTAAGCAAACCGTCAAACATGTTAAGAGAAAACCAGCAACTTACCAACCATGATTATAATTGCCTTAGTTTGTTTGTAAGTTTGAGGATATTAAACACATTATTAGCAACATGAGCAAGAATTCCATATCAGTAAGGGTACAGGGCAAGTTGGGAACCTGCTTAGTACCTAGCCATTTACTCTACTGATTGTCAGAGCTGTAAGGGAGCTTGGGGTCCCTCTGCAATGCCAGTCCCAACACTCCCCACTATTGGTTCTGGACCAGTTGAGTCAAAGAGAAGACAATGAAAATATCAGATCTGGCCTGGAGAAAGTAACCTCAACCTGAAGCCAAACTAGATTCCTCTTTACTTATCAACCCAATCACAGGTAAGATCAACAAAGGAAGTAGCCCTCACCACCAAGGAACAGCCACTCACCTCACAGAGGAGAAGGAGGAGAATGCTCACAGGTCACACAAAAAATGAAGGAAACAAGGGCAGGCCATGTGTGAACAGCAACCTTGAATACCTTAACCTTGGCCAGTACAGGACTGTAGACTGATTAATGGAGCTTAAACTATTGGCAAACCACCAATCACTAATAAGTTAGTAAGGGGCAGAAAGACCGGAAATCTTACTCTAGCAGAATGTTCTGGCTATCTATTTCTGCTTAACAAATTGCCCTTAAATGTAGTGGCTAAAACAACAGTATAGTATTTTCTCTTAGAATTCTGCTGTTGACAGGCTTAGCTGGTTGGTTTTTGCTCAGGGTCTTTCACGTGGTTATCATTAGAGATGGTGGCTGGCACTGGGGTCATCTGAAGACTGCTTCACTTATGCCTGGCACCTGGGATGGGATGACTGGGCCAGTGGGGGACTGGTGGGGCCTCTCTCCTCCACTGCCTTCTCTACTCTTCTGGTGTGGGCTTCCTCACAGCATGGAGGACATAGAGTAATCAGTACATGGCAGATGGCACTGAAAATTTTCTAAGAGGCCTGGTTGAAAACTGCAAGATTTCTTATGACCTAGTTTTATGAGTCCAGCAACATGACTTCTGCTGCATTCTATGGTCAAGTAAGAGATTGAGCCCAGCTCAGATTGAGGGGATGCAAATTCAACTCCACCTCTCATTAAGAGGAATAGTACAAAATTTGTGGCCCTCTTTAGTTTACTTCACAGAAGTTCCTTCATGGAAAAATGAGGGAGGGGAGATAGAAGCTAACAATTACTGAAATATTCTATGTCAGGAGCGCACTGCAAATATCACTGCTGATTCTCACAAAGACCCTGCCGAGTAAATGTTATTATCGCCATTTTACTAGTGAGGCAGCTGAGGCCCAGAGATTAGATGACTTGCTGAACACTAGGTGGCAGAGTTAAAATTCAAACCCAGTTATGCCTGATTCCAAAATGTTTTTCTTTCTGCTACACTGCGCTATCATTCATCTATTATGAATCTCTCATTATATGGAGAACATCGAAGGTAACTTAAGTGCCTGTGAACTGGTGGATTTCAAGAGAATCACTTTAATGGTGGTTTCACTGCCCAAAATTTGCTCTTGTTCAATATTAAATGAATTGATATTAAGCAAAACTCATCCTCTACCTTATGGAATGCACCATAAGGTGGGAAAGACTGCTGTCAACCAAGAGCTCATCAAGAGAGATTTTCCAATGGCACAACCATGGAGGAGAGCCTACATGGAGAATGGGATTTCACAGAAGCCCCTCTCTCACCATACTCCCAGGGTTCCCACTTAGAGCACTGTCTCTCATGCTATCCTAGAATCAAAACCAAAATCCTTATGTTTAATAAGTTCTATAATCAGTGGTTCTTAAGTCTACAACACCCACTTTTAATAATAAAAATTTAAAATACCTCTTTAAAAATCCTGAAATGGGATTCATACTCCTGACCCATAAAGCTCAAAAACAACCACAAAGAAAAAATAAAAGAACCCTATTTATAATAAAATGATATGTATTTTAAAAAGTAATTCTTAGAAAAGCACAACCTTCCGAGACTGAACCAGGAAGAAATAGAAAATATAAACAGACTAATCACAAGCCCTGAAATTGAAGCTGTGATTAAAAATCTTCCAACAAACAAAAGCCCAGGACCAGACGACGTCACAGACAAATTCTATGAAACTTTTAGAGAAGAGCTAACAGCTATCCTTCTCAAACTCTTCCAAAATATAGCAGAGGGAGGAACACTCCTAAACTCATTCTATGAGGCCACCATCACCCTGATATCAAAACCAGGCAAAGATGTCACAGAAAAGGAAAACTAGAGGCCAATATCACTGATGAACATAGATGCAAACATCCTTAACAAAATGCTACCAAACAGAATCCAACAGCACATTAAAATGCTCATACACAAAAGGATCATATACAAAAGGATCAAACCCCATGATCAAGTGGGGTTTATCCCAGGAATGCAAGGATTCTTCAATATATGCAAATCAAGCAATGTGATGCACCACATTAACAAACTGAAGGACAAAAACCATATGATCATCTCAATAGATGCAGAGAAAGCTTCTGACAAAATTCAACACCCATTTATGATAAAAACTCTCCAGAAAGTAGGCACAGAGAGAAACTACCTCAACATAATAAAGGTCATATATGAGAAACCCACAGCAAACATCATTCTTAATGGTGAAAAACTGAAACCATTTCCTCTAAGATCAGGAACGAGACAAGGATATCCACTCCTGCCACTCTTACTCAGCATAGTTTTGGAAGCCCTAGCCATGACAATCAGAGAAGAAAAGGAAATAAAAGAGATCCAAATAGGATAAGAAGAAATAAAACTGTCACTGTTTGCAGATGACATGACACTATACACAGAGAATCCTAAAGATGCTACCAGAAAACTACTAGAGTTAATCAATGAATTTGGTAAGGTAGCAGGATACAAAATTAATGCACAGAAATCTCTGGCATTATTATACACTAATGATGAAAAATATGAAAGAGAAATTAAGGAAACACTCCCATTGACCATTGCAACAAAAAAGAATAAAATACCTAGGAATAAACCTACCTAAGGAGACAAAAGACCTATAAGCAGAAGACTATAAGACACTGATGAAAGAAATTAAAGATGATACAAACAGATGGAGAGATATACCATGTTCTTGGGTTGGAAGAGTCAACATTGTGAAAATGACTCTACTACCCAAAGCAATCTACAGATTCAATGCAATCCCCATCAAACTACCAGTGGCATTTTTCACAGAACTAGAACAAAAATTTCACAATTTGTATGGAAACACAAAAGACCCCAAATAGCCAAAGCAATCTTGAGAAAGAAAAAAGGAGCTGGAGGAATCAGGCTCCCTGACTTCAGACTATACTGCAAAGCTACAGTAGTCAAGCCAATATGGTACTGGCCCAAAAACAGAAATATAGATCAATGGAACTGGATAGAAAGCCCAGAGGTAACCCACGCACATATAGTCACCTTATCTTTGATAAAGGAGGCAAGAATATACAATGGAGAAAAGACAGCCTCTTCAATAAGTGGTGCTAGGAAAACTGGACAGCTACATGTAAAAGAATGAAATTAGAACACTCCCTAACATCATACACAAAAATAAACTCAAAATGGATTAAAGACCTAAGTGTATGGCCAGACACTATAAAACTCTTAGAGAAAAGCATAGGCAGAACACTCTATGACATAAATCACAACAAGATCCTTTTCGACCCACCTCCTAGAGAAATGGAAATAAAAACAAAAATAAACAAATGGGACCTAATGAAACTTAAAAGCTTTTGCACAACAAAGGAAACCTCAAACAAGACAAAAAGACGACCCTCTGAATGGGAGAAAATATTTGCAAATGAGGCAACTGACAAAGGATTAATCTACAAAATATACAAGCAGCTCATGCGGTTTAATATCCAAAAAACAAACAACCAAATCCCAAAATGGGCAGAAGATCTAAATAGACATTTCTCCAAAGAAGAGATACAGCTTGCCAACAAACACATGAAAGGATGCTCAACATCACTAATCATTAGAGAAATGTAAATCAAAATCACAATGAGGTATCACCTCACACTGGTCAGAATGGCCATCATTAAAAAATCTACAAACAATAAATGCTGGAGAGGGTGTGGAGAAAAGGGAACACTCTTACACTGTTGGTAGGAATGTAAATTAATACAGCCACTATGGAGAACAGTATGGAGGTTCCTTAAAAAACTAAAAATGGAACTGCCATATGACCCAGCAATCCCACTACTGGGCATATACCCTGAGAAAACCATAATTCAAAAAGAGTCATGTACCACAATGTTCATTGCAGCACTATTTACAATAGCCAGGACATGGAAGCAACCTAAGTGTCCATTGACAGATGGATGGTTAAAGAAGATGTGGCACATATATACAATGGAATATTACTCAGCCATAAAAAGGAATGAAATTGAGTTATTTGTAGTGAGGTGGATGGACCTAGAATCCCATACAGAGTGAAGTAAGCCAGAAAGAGAAAAACAAATACTGTGTGCTAACACATATGTATGGAATCTAAAAGAAAAGAAAATAAAAAAGAAATTACCATGCATATCTAAGAATTTCCCTGTAGGTACATTCCCATATGTATAAGAGGATATAGACTAAAATTTGTTCACTTAATATTATTTGTGATAACAAAACACTGGAAACAAAATTAATGTCCTTCTGTAAGAGAATAAATTACATTTTATACACACACACACACACACACACACACACACAAATAAAATAAAATAAAAAATAAAAGAATAAAAAGGTTCTGATGAACCTAGGGGCAGGACAGGAATAAAGACGCAGACGTAGAGAATGGAATTGAGGACATGGGGAGGGGGAAGGATAAGCTGGGACAAAGTGAGAGAGTAGCATTGACATACATACCCTACCAAATGTAAAATAGATAGCTATTGGGAAGCAGCTGCATAGCACAGGGAGATCAGCTCGATGCTTTGTGACCACCTAGAGGGATGGGATAGGGAGGGTGGGAGGGATATGGGGATATATGTATATGTATAGCTGATTCACTTTGTTATACAGCAGAAACTAACACAACATTGTGAAGCAATTATACTCCAATGAAGATGTTAAAAAAAACAAAGTAGATGCTTGAACACATCTACATTATAAGATGTACACTGTTAATAGTTCTCAAATTGTGATGAAGGGCTGTTTCTTTTTTAAACTTTTATCTACTATGCGCTGATACTTTCATTAAATATAATAAAACTATTGCTGTATGTAATCCACAATTGCTAAAAAGGTTCCCAAAGGTTACTTTCACTTTTTGTATGTACCTGACCTAGGACTGGTAACAGTTGATAGGTGAGCTCTGGTCTGTGAATCCCACTTTGAGTAGCACTGCATTAGGTCAAGTAATGTTCTTAACAACCCTATCGGGTAGATATTATTCAGAATCTTCATATTGTAGAGGAGAAAGGTTAAATAAGTTGTCTAGAACTCAGTTTCAGACCCAGGTGTTTTGGCACACGGACATTGCAGGACTTACATTCCTGCATTTAAGATTTAGTACCCCTGGGGTGTGCACAGCCTATTGGAAGAAACAGACAGATAAATAATAGGCTAAGTATTTTTTCTCTTAAAAGTTTTATTATCAAGCAAAAATCTAGGTATAAAACTATCACCCCACTGAAATTGCCTTCAGCTCCAAAATCCCTCTCCAGTCAGGTGCTCATTATGAGTAACACAAATCTTGGAACCATCCAAATCTCTTGTTCCTCATTCTGACTCTTTAACCAGCCCTCATTTTGAACAGATCTGTGGGATGGGGGGGAAATGACCATTCTCACATCCAAGTTCAACATCTTTTTGAGCAACGTTTGTGCCCTTCCTGAAGGAGTGCGGAGGGGACATGACAAGAAAGTAATTGGTGCATCTGTTCTCACGTCTGCTCGTGAGCCGCCTGTGATCACAAACAACTCATCTGGGGGCATGTCAGTCTCTCCCCGAGAGGTACCACCCCCGCACCAGTTGTGGACCGCACACTCTGGTGTGTGAATCACCTCCCAGGATGGGCGACTGTTGACTCACAGCTTTGGAGAGCTTCCTCTTGAAACAGCAGTTGCCCTAAAGCCTTGGAAAGAGAGCAAAATAACTTTTGAAGGAAATGAACGCCATCCCTTTGTCAACTGTGAGGCTGTTACAGCTGGAAATGGGCCCCACTTCCTATCAGCAAAAGCATCCAAGTGTCTGCAGGCTCCTGAGGCCTGGACCTACCACAGCTCAATGGGCAGCTTCCCGAGCCTTTCCAGCAGTGCTACTCAAGGGGCTCTGAGACCTAATTATTTAGGAGAGATGTTTATTGAGAAATTACTATATGCCTGGCACTATACATAATAATCTACATACACTATTTCATTTTATTCTCAAAAAAATAGTGTAAGGTAGATTCTATTATGATTTCCATTTTACAATTTATTTAAACTGAGGCACAGAGGGGTTAAGAACGTAGCAAAAGCTAGAGGGCTGGAAAGTGGAAGAGCCAAGGCAATTTGGCCCCAGAGTGTTTGCTCTCAAGTGCTGAGTCTTAGTGAACATTCAGCATCAGGGGAGGGGCCTCATCATCTGTGGGAGTGTTCTTTGACATTTATTGAACACCTGCTTTGGCCTCAGTTATGCTACAGAATGGTGCAAAGAACATGGCATCACACCTGGTAAGTTCCTCAACTTTTCATAGCATCTATATTCTCATCTTGTGATAGGGATTTGATGTCTCCTTACAGAGTCTGGCGTTAGATCCAAGAAGGTAAAGTATCAAAAGCACATCATGCATGCCTGGCCTGTACAGATACCCACACATGTTATTCACCCAAGACATGTGTGAAACACGTGTTACAGGGATAACACATGTTATCCTCCCCCAAGACGCACAAAACTCAAAGAATGTGTAGTTGTTTGAACAAGAGAGACACGTAACTGACGCTTATAAAGTGATTAGAACTCTAGTGGAAACATGTTCGATTTTAGGGTAATGCAAACGAGAATTGTGATTAGATTGTAAATCTTATGTGCCTTATCTACTTTAGCCTTAACAGTCCTATGACTTTGGTATTATTTTGCCCACTTAGTAGGTGAGGGCATTCTGTATTCGTGGTACTGAGGAAGGAAACACACTCCATGAAAGGAAGAGTTTTTGGAGGCATAATTACAGACACTGTTGACTGAGCATCTACTGTGTTCCGGGCTTGTTTATATACTGTCCTGAGGTCTCACAATGGGAATTACTACTCACAATTTACAGTGAGGAAACTGAAACTAAGAGAGTTTAGGAAACTTGCCTAAGGTCTGAAATCTAGTGAGTCTCAAAAGTTACTTTGTAGTAAAGGATGATACTGATGCTGGGTTTGCAATGTGAATGTCAAATTGTATGTCAACACATTTGGTATAACTTTGCAATTTGTTTCAAGCTGTCCATGATTTCCTGCCTTTTAAGTACATTTTATTTTGTTTAGGCCTCCGGATGTGTAATGACAAAAGCACATTTTAAATCCTTCTAGGTTTCTTCTGGAAAACAGGCTTGAGAGTGAAGGTGGCAGCTGGACACATCTGTGAGCTCAAAAGCCCAGAGGTTGACAGTGGATGAAATGCAACCTGAGTCCTGTTTGGTGGGTCAAGCGGGTGGACTCAGGCACAAGTTGAAGGTGTATGTTTAGTGGAAGAAGAGGTTCTACGTTTTCGGTTGGTTCCCCCACAGTCTTGCAATGAATTCCACATGGATCTCTGAATAAATGAATGTGAATAATGAGAGTTTTCAAGTTTTCTGGGAAACACTGACCAGCCGCTGTCAACCCAAAGTATGGACCCTTCAAGCATAGTGATGCAGTAGCATAGGGAACATGTTTGACCCAAGAAAAATCCAGAAAATAGATGGAGTTAAAGATCTGGTTCATCTAGTATATGGTTGAGATTTCCTGTCATCAGGTATGTTCGCTATCAAGCCTATGGCCATGTTTCCACACGGGCAGTGGTTTGGGACATTCAGCAAAACCAAACATGAAGCTTGGTGCTGTTACCAGGTTGGAATGCCATGCTCACAGCCATGGAAAATGAAGGCTGGATCTGGTGAAATGATTTTTCTTTCTTGTTTTACTTATCATCTAAGAAACCAAAAGTTTATGAGAAAAGACTGTTGGGATACCCTCTCACTGTATGTGTTAGAGCGTGGATCTGAACCCAGGTCTGTGTGACTAAATGCCTGTGTTCAACTTACATAGCTATTCTCTTCTCTGACAGTGTGATATTTTAGCTGAGTTGTAACAAGTGAGCAGACATTTTCCAGATGTATTAACAGGCAAAAGACATTGTAAACAGAAGGAACAGCACATATATGAACAAGACCTTGAACTGTGGGCTGAAGGACCAAGATAATGTAAGGTTACACTGATAGCGTAAGGGAAGACTTGCTGTAAGATATATTTGAATGCATTGAAATATGTCTTCTCATTTATTCATTGACTTGGTAATTCAACAGATATTTATTGAGTGCCTCCGATAAGCCATTGTCAAATTAGAATCAGAAATTACGAGACACCTCTATCAAGATATCACTGCTTCTTAGCTCTAGAACTTCCTCTTATGCTTTAAAACAAACAAGTCTACAGACTTTTGTTGTTGTTGTTGTTAACCTAAAAGGCTTAAACTATATATGTAACGTTTTTTATTTCTTTTTTTTTCTTTTTTAACATCTTTATTGGAGCATGATTGCTTTACAATGGTGTGTTAGTTTCTGCTTTATAACAAAGTGAATCAGTATACATATACATATATCTCCATATCTCTTCCCTCTTGCATCTCCCTCCCACCCACCCTCCCTATCCCACCCTTCTAGGTGGTCACAAAGCATGGAGCTGATCTCCCTGTGTTATTCAGCTGCTTCCCACTAGCTATCTATTTTACATATATAGTGTATATATGTCCATGCCACTCTCTCACTTTGTCACAGCTTACCCTTCCCCCTCCCCATATCCTCAAGTCCTTTCTCTAGTAGGTCTGGGTCTTTATTCCCATCTTGCCCCTAGGTTCTTCATGACCATTTTTTTTCCCCCTTAGATTCCATATATATGTGTTAGCATACGGTATTTGTTTTTCTCTTTCTGACTTACTTCACTCTGTATGACAGACTCTAGATCCATCCACCTCACTACAAATGACTCAATTTCATTTCTTTTTATTGCTGAGTAATATTCCATCGTATATATGTGCCACATCTTCTTTATCCATTCATCTGTTGATGGAAACTTAGGTTGCTTCTATGTCCTGGCTATTGTAAATAGAACTGCAATGAACATTTTGGTACATTACTCTTTTTGAATTATGGTTTTCTCAGGGTATATGCCCAGTAGTGGGGTTGCTGGGTCATATGGTAGTTCTATTTTTTAGTTTTTTAAGGAATCTCCATACTGTTCTCCATAGTGGCTATATTAATTTACATTCCCACCAACAGTGCAAGAGGGTTCCCTTTTCTCCACACCCTCTCCAGCATTTATTGTTTGCAGATATTTTGATGATGACCATTCTGACTGGTGTGAGATGATACCTCATTGTGGTTTTGATTTGCATTCCTCTAATGATTAATGATGTTGAGCATTCTTTCATGTGTTTGTTGGCAATCTGTATCTCTTCTTTGGAGAAATGTCTATTTAGGTCTTCTGCCCATTTTTGGATTGGGTTGTTTGTTTTTAGTCTACAGACTTTTGCTCATTGGCAAACTAGCATCAAAAGTCCCCTTTGAGGGGCTTCCCTGGTGGCGCAGTGGTTGAGAGTCCGCCTGCCGATGCAGGGGATACGGGTTCGTGCCCCGGTCCGGGAGGATCCCACATGCCGTGGAGCGGCTGGGCCTGTGAGCCATGGCCGCTGAGCCTACGCATCTGCAGCCTGTGCTCCGCAACGGGAGAGGCCCGTGTACCGCAAAAAAAAAAAAAAAAAAAAAAGTCCCCTTTGAGTGATGCTGGCTTTTGAGAGAAATAAACTACGAAAATTTATAATAGATTAATGGGTGAGCACAAGGTAAAGAGAAGCAGAAAGAAATTCCAATATCTTTGGGCTGGAAAGAATCTTGGCTGTCATATGTTTTTACCTTTTTTCTGCTGAAGTCAGAGGTGACAGTGACCTGCACAAGCTCTCTTATGTACCTGTCTTGACTCCTTTCTTTTCTTACTGCCAGGGTCTTATTTCGGTATCTCCTCATTTTCACCTGGATTATTACAACAGCCTCTAACAGATCTCCCTGCCTCCATGCTTGCCTCCTCCCACCCTCCACACAGCAGCACAGAGATCATTCAAAAGGCAATTGCTTTATTTTACTTTGGTCCTCAAAACCATTCAGTGCTTCCATATTGCCTTGGGCTGTGCTTCTCAAACTGTGGTTAGAGACCAGGTCTGGACACCATTCAAAACCATAGGATGAACACAGCATCACTCTAGAATGTTCATTTTACTTGATGGCTAGTAATTAAAAATATTATTTTATATTAAAACAAATGAATATATTGTAGAATACATGAAAAATTGGGGGGAGTTTAAAAAGATTTCAAAGAATTTTCTTACTTGTAGCAGTTGCTGTCAGAATCTGTGGAAGTATGAATTTATTGTTTTCTGCTGTTAGAGATGTTTCAGTGGGAAAAATCTATAATGTCCTAGCCCATAGGATAAAATTCAAATATCCTGTCTTCAATTTCTCCAGGATCTGTTCATGCCTGGCTTGCCACCCTCTTCTCTTTAATGGTTTCCTTGAAACTCTATTCACCAACTATCCCACCCCATTTAAAATAATAGTTACTGTAGCCTTCAGGATTCAGTCAAGAAACAAAAACCACTGTAGGTATCTCAAACAGAAATTAATTTTATACAGGAAATCAGGTGCTTCCAAAGCTGTTAGAAGATGTAGGGGAATAAAGGTTAGGGAAACCACTGCCAGTGTTCAAGAAAGCAGTAGTACAGGAATTGCAGGAAACTGCCGTTAATGATCTAGGCTGTCGGCAGCAGAAAATGGATGATTTTCAAGAGGATGCCTGGAAGTTGCAGACACTGGGAAAACCATATGCCTACCACCTGCCGAAGACCAAGAAAATGAATTTTGCTTCTCTTCTGTCTTTCAAATACTACATGTATGTCTCTAACCCTGATCCTGGATTGGTGGGATTGCTGGGTCGTATGGCAACTCTATTTTTAGTTTTTTAAGGAACCTCCATACTGTTCTCCATAGTGGCTGCACCAATTTACATTCCCACCTACAGTGTAGGAGGGTTCCCTTTCCTCCACACCCTGAGAGAGGCCTATCTTGATCTCAGACTTCCAGCCTCCACAGGACTGCGAGAAGATAAATTTCTGTTGTTAGATCTTTGATGCTTTGTTGTTATGGCAGTTTAGCAAACTAACACACTCTGGGATTAGGGACTTTATAAGACCTAGTTGCTAGGCTTCCAGCCTCCACATTATAAGGGAGAACTTAGAAGGGCAAGAATGGCTCTGAGTTGCCAAGAGGCTCTCCAGCACAGCTGGCCTCTGTTGCGCACATGCTGAGAACCAGGCATGGCACTAAGCACTTTGCACATTATCTCATTTAATTTAATCCTTGTATCTACCAGTTTAATGCAATTCTCACGGCCACACTGTGAGTCTCGGAGGAGTTACTTTCCCAAGGTCCCCCAGCTGGTCACTAGTGTGGGACCCTGGGTCTAACCCCCAAGGAGGATCTCTCATCACTCCATGCCTGGTTGCATAGGAACTTCCCTCACTGGTCCACACAGGGAACATCTATTGATCTTTAAGTCTATGTCACTTCCTCTGTTCCTTTTTATCAGCTCTCCCACTCCCCACCCAACACCAACCTCCTTCCTCCCCACAGAGCACACCATTTCCTCCTTTATTCCCCCAAATCTGTGTCCTGTATGGACTTCTACCATAGTACCAAAATAGTATCAAAAATTGGAAATGGCCAATGATAGGAGAATGAATAAGTAAATGATGGTGTATTTACTCAGTATAATATTATATAATAATAATAATGGAATAATAATTACACAATTCAATATATGATTCTAATGAAGATCTTATAAAAATGCTAAAGAAAGATTTCTTTTGAATAATGGTAAGTGAAAAAGCAGGATTTGCTGTGATTATTTGTACTTAAAAAATAAGATAAAATCCTAAACAGAAGGAAAAAATGGAAGAAATACTCTCAGCTGTAGTCATCTTTGGATGATTTTTTTCTCTCATTCTTATTGCTTATATTTTGCAACAGAATTGGCTACAATGAAAATGGATTTGTCGTACAAAGAGGCTTTTGAAAAACATCTATGTCCTGCACTAAAGATTTCTGCTGCCAATCCCCTTATATTCTGCTGACGGACACAATTCAGAAGAATTCTCTGTGACTGGGAGAGAAAGGGCCACAGTATCACAGAAACATCAAGAAAATAGAGGTTCAGGAGAGAAGCCAAAGACCAAGGAACTTTAGGTCCTTGTTTTTCTCCCCCACTATGGAGGCATCTCCTGGGAGCCTTTCCAGACCGGTCAGTGTCGATACATCCATAGTGCCTAGCTAGGCTTGGAGGAAACTAAGGTGGCCAAACTCTGCCCAAACCACCCCCATCTTGAAACCCCTCTAAAACCTCCCAGTACCCTTCTGGACTCCTCTTGGATACGCTGAGCAGTAAGGAGTTCACACGTTTGAGCCAGTCACCTCCCACCTGCCCCTCCAGCCAGTTAAAGTGTTCTGCCCAAATCTATTCCTTGCTATCCCCGTCCTGCTGTATGGGTTCCCCAAGAACGAGGCTAGTTCTTTACTTGACGTCCTCCACTACTCTTTGACCATATGAATGCTCTGTAAATTGAGGTTCATGAGACCAGAGGTTATGTTTGTTTTTCTCCTGGCCGTATCCTTAGCACATGACATAGAACAAGCACCCAATAAATGTAGAATAAATGAACAAGTGAGGGAACAACTGAACAAATGTTCACTCTCTGACATGGGTCCTGGACCCCTCACCCTTTCCTTTTGGACATCATCCAACATGGTTTTGTTCCTATTCAAATGTAGAGTTCAGGAGTCTACCACAATAGTTCTAGGATGGTGGGAGCACAATTCAGAGGAATCATAAAATTCTGCATTTAGAATATGCTATGTGTATGATGCAACTTGAGATCTTCGTAGCTGTTGACCAAGCCACTTATGTTAAAAAAAAATCTGGGCTATGTTTTTAGGTTTTAGGGCCAGTGTTATAAATCTCAGCAGAACTGTGGTCCCTATTTTGACCATTCAAGACATCGTGCAATGTAGTGGAAAAGGCATAGAACGAGGAGTTAAAAGACCTGGGCTCTGATCATGGCAGTGATAGTTTCTAGCACCAGGTACCAGGCTCACTCCAGGCTAAGCCCGGGGTTCAGTGCCTTGCCCTGTTTTGCATTTAATCCCTGTTGCAAACATAGATAGTATTTTTACCATGTTTTACAAATAGGGGAATTGAGGCTTAGAGGGGCTAAGCAACTGGCCTAAGCTTGACTGTATCATTTAATTGCCAAAAAGTCTCAAGCTGGTCACTCAGACTCTCCGTGCTTCATTTTCCTTATCTGTCGAATGAGGATAATAATACCTGCCTTGGAGAGTTATTGGGAGGATTTATTAAAAGGCTGCAGTGAAAGTAACTATGAAAACCTATAAATTTGCAATACGTTATTGTAAAGGTTCTGATTTTCCAGAAAACAGTCTGGAGACCTAGACTGCAATTTCCTCTCCTTGTCTGTGCATTCCAGATTGCTGTCAGTTGATGTAACAAATGTTTTCTTCCTTTCTCTAAACCTGTACTTTCTTTATAGATTAAGAGTAATTACTCCCAAATGGATACATGAAAGACCAATTTCTGCCTAACATACATCAAACCATCCATAAATATGTATCTAGATTTTTATTTATTATTCCTCATTAAATCTATTTCAAGTGAAAACAAACAAATCCGATCTTTTCTAGTGTTAGATGATCTCAGCGCCAAATGCGTCTTTCTGCATTACTCTTCCAGCAGAGGGCACTGTTTCTCTGTGAAGCAGGTGATCCTTCACTTTCAAACACGATTGTTAGACTTTGGAGGGAGAACAATTTCGCAGGGACCCCAGAAATAAATGCATACCAAAGTACTAGGAATTAATAATAGGGAGGATGTCATTTGGGTTTACTTCCTAAAGAGAATTTTCAGCTAGTGCAGAAATGCCAATTTTTGTATTCTGCAATATTGGGTCAAGTCCCCTCCTTTAGAAATCACAGAATGTGACAGAGCCTTTTAGACCATTTAGCTCGCAGGTCACAAAGAAGCAGCCTGTGGGCCAAATTCAGTCCACACTCATGTTTTGTTTTTTCTACATTATTATTATTATTATTAGGCTAACATTAGATTAAGCGGGAGATTGCCCATAAGATAAAGATGTCTTTTTTTAAATTAATTAATTTTTGGCTGCATTGGGTCTTTGTTGCTGCAGGTGGGCTTTCTCTAGTTGCGGCGAGCAGGGGCTACTCTTCATTGTAGTGCATGGGCTTCTCATTGCGGTGGCTTCTCTTATTGCGGAGCTGGGCTCTAGGCAAGCGGGCTTCAGTAGTAGTGGCGCATGGGCTTAGTTGCTCCGTGGCATGTGGGATCCTCCCAGACTAGGGCTGGAACCTGTGTCCCCTGCATTGGCAGGTGGATTCTTAACCACTGTGACACCAGGGAAGTCCCTCTTAGCATTTTTTTAAAAAACAAATCAGAAGATCTCACAACTCTGAGCCCACATGCCTCCCTGGTGACAATTGGCTGGAGTTTAATAAATTCTGACCCCTTTGGGCAAGGCCTATGCTTGCTACTTCCCCACAGTCCCCATCCAGCCTGCCCCATGGGTGTACATCATCTACCTAGACCCCAAAGTACTTAAGTTTGTGACCTGTGTATTATGGTCCACCTTCTTCGTGTTACAGATGAGAAAAACAGGCCCTAGAAGTAGGAAGTGCTTTACTCAAGGTCACAGTACAGGTGAGGCTCTGAGACCAGGCTAGAATCCCAACTTACAGGGTTATAGGGTTTCTCAAAAATGACGAGTGGTCCTGACTCCTGCCCCCATGCTTTAGTCAGGAAGCTTCAGCCCTTTCCTCATCTCTCTCAGGAGGCTGATGTGCCCCAGCAGGTGGGAGGGGCCACAGAAGGGCTGAGACGGAGGAAGATGCAAGGCGATGCTTTGGAGGGCAGAAAGAGAGAGGAGAGGTCCAGTTTTGTTTCTCAGACTCCTGAGTTCTTCTGCAGATGGACAGGACTTGAAAGCACAGAGCCAGAGAGACTTAGTTCCTGACTCTTCCTGGGCCTTTGTTTCCTCATCTGTAAAATGGAAGCCCTATTACTTGGTGGAGGTTGTATGAAAGTTACTCATTCTCTGAGTAGAGCATCTGTGAGCCATTCCATTGTGACTGCCTACTAGATGTCAGTGCTGAGGGCACAGCTCTGCCTGGAACATGGGGCGCCCTCCTAGATGGAGGCATTATTGAGGAGAAACAGGACAGACAGGATTTTTGTTACCTTTGCCTGGAGGGGCCTCAACCCCTCCACATTCCAATAGCTCTTTTCCTAAACCAGTAGTTCTTACGTTGACTACACATTAAAATATCCTGGGGTGTTTTTGTGAATCTCCGTACGCAGACTGCCTCCCAAATCAAGTGAACAGAATTTCTAGGGGTGAGATCCAGTCATCAGTGCTGTTTAAAGTGACCTTCGACACTCCAATGTGCAGTGCAGATGAAAACCACTGTCTGGAATCTTCTCCCCACCCTGCCACAGCCGGCAGCCTCTTCTTTACCTGAGATCCACCCTGCATACTCACTTCCCTTCCTACTGCCCTACCCCTGCCCTTGGACTCTGGACAGATTAATTAAACCCCTCTGAGCCTTGGTTTTCTTATCAGGATAACAGAACCTCAATTAAGTCCAGTATGATATGTGCTATTTCATGTAATTCTGGCAACCATGGGCTGGCATTATTAGAAAGGTTATTAGGTTTGCAAATTCATAAGATCATAGAGTCTTAGGGTTCAAAGAATCCTTTAGAAATCATATAACCCAACCTCCTCCCCGGGCTGGAATTCCTACTTGCCTACCTCCTGAGATAACGGGCTTCCTACTTTCCAGCGTGGGGCAGCTCTAATTCTTAAAAGTTAAAACCATCTGTTGAGATGACATCTGCCTCCCTTGAACTTCCATCTCTTGGTTCTAACTGTGGTCTTCAGGAAAAGAGAGAACAACCCTCATTATTTTGCTACATGGCAGACAGACCTTTGGAAGTATGGTGATGA
This sequence comes from Lagenorhynchus albirostris, assembly GCF_949774975.1. NCBI lineage: Eukaryota > Metazoa > Chordata > Mammalia > Artiodactyla > Delphinidae > Lagenorhynchus > Lagenorhynchus albirostris. The sequence goes on along the minus strand of NC_083096.1, from coordinate 136,687,209 downwards.
CAGCCCATTTCATCCCTAAGTCTTCTTCTCACCTCCAAGCTCTCTCTCCCCCAGCTTTCTCAACTGATTCTCAGACAAGACCGTTTCCAGTTCCACCACCATCTGGCCTCCTCTTTGATACAGGGAGACAGAAGTGGAATCAACACTTATGGAAGGCTTTTCTAACAATCAGAGCTGTTCAGCAATGGATCAGTGCTCACTTTGAAATATAATTGCTTGTATGTAGATTATACCTAAAAAAATGTCGGGGAAGGGGGAGCTATTACAAATGTGGTGGGCATCTGTTTTTGTTTGTCCAACATCTGTGACATTTTCTTTGGGACTAGGATTAAAATTCACTTGGGTGAATGATCAAAGTCTTTTGAGTACAGGCTGGCTAGGACAGTTAGCAAGGTGCCCTACTCTCCTCTAGCCACAGGCAGAAACATGGCCTTTGCTGGGCTGACCAGACCTTCCCTTCCTAATTGGTCACATGAGTGGTTTGAGCTCACTGGTTGTCACAGGGGCTCCTAGACCAGCCTGTGGTGTAGTTCTTGCAAAACCCCTAGAACCGCTTGCTTCCTCTTCCTGTCTTTCTCGGCCTGGTTCCCAGCTTTCCTTTTGAAATTGTGCATTCCCTCACATTCTTCCCCTTATTGTCTTTCTGTATGTATTCATCAAATGCAGTTTCTGTTGCATACGAGTAGAGTAAAGACTCCTGGTTTACTTGGTAACAGAGTAAAGGAACAAATAACATTATGGAGTATTAATTTTTAAAAGTCTCAAAGCATAGATAAAGAGGAAAATAAATGTAGAATTTATATTATTTTATTTATTGTATATGCTATATGTATTCTATATGTTATAGATGTACAATGAATATATTTTATTTTCATGGTTTTTTTAAAATTAAACTCATTGTAAACTAACGTGCGCATTACAGAAAAGTTGAAAAATACAGAAAATCATATATTACATATTACATATGTAAAATTATTTCTTGGCTGCTAAAAGTGTGAGTTTATGCCCCAGGGCAAAATTGATGCCGTTCCAAACTAGCCCAGCTTCTTGGTTACCTTTTGGTCTGTTTTTATTTCACTGGGAATGTGGGCCAGTGCTTATTTTCACAGCCAAATTACTTAATGAGAAAATCCTCAGACTTTCCATTTATCACTTCCAAACGCCCACTTTTGTTGAGTCACTTGCCATTTGAACAATATAGGATAATTTTCAAATTAATTAAAACAAGACAACAATACACCCCATTTCTTACTCAAGTATCTCCAAGGGATTCTATTCTGACTTCATTAATCTTTGGACTTCCACTCTCAAACAGAGAAAGGACATTAATCATGTCTCCCAGTGGGGTTGGGACAGAACCCAGAGAGCGGACGGTTTGTCAGTTATGCAGAAGGGCTGGGGTAATTGGGACTATATCCTGCTTGGAGTCTTTCTAATTTTTTTATTTTCCTTGCCAGACAATCAATCAGCCATATTTATATATTGAGTGGATACCTATTATGTGCTAGTTGTTTTACAAATACTTAGGGGAATGTGAAATACAAACTACTCTGGGACCTCGCCCCCATCCCCTTGGTGTCCAAGTAGCAAGGATTGACAGATATGTAAGGAAATAAGCACAGAGATCATGTTGTGATGTTCATTAAGTGTAAAGCAGCTGCTGTTTTGTTCTCTGAACACAGTATAAAATCAAGTTTCTCACTGCTTGTACCTTTTCTCTGCTTCTGCAAATATATTTAGTATCTGCTCTGCACAAGGCATGTTCACATGTATCTTCCCTCTTAATGCTCATGACAGCTCAGCAAAGGAGGCATGCTCATTTTCATCCTATAGATGAGGCTGGGAGATCACCCAGCCTGTGAGCCCTCTCCTTTCTCTCTCTCCACGCTTTTCCCAGCTCTCCTTGTGTACAGCTGTGGCCTAGTCACCATGGTGTTCACGTGGCCCCTCTCTCTCTCTGAGCCCAGGTTTCTCCCTCTCCTGAACTTGAGAGTCATACCCGAGTCACCTTGGGCATCTCCACCTAGATGTCCCACAGGCATGTGAAACTCAGTATGCCTTAGACCAAAGCCATCTCGTTTCCCTCCCCAAACCTATTTTGCCTCTTTTGCTTCCATGCCATCCACGGACACTAGACTGAGAATCAGCCTGGATGCCTCCCTCTCCTGCACAGACCTCTCCCATTCAATCAGCCATCGTTTCTACTTCCTACAATTGTTTCAAAAGCATCCCCTTCTCTCCGTCTCCATGACTTCAGTCCTGGTCCAACTCTCACCCCTTATCTGTTGCTTACTGTACCAGCCTGCCCCTTCTTCTCCGATATCCACTCTTCTCCAATCCATCTTCCATGCTGCGGCCAATGGGATTTTTTGTAAATGCAAATATGATCATGGTCTTCACCTGGCTTCAATTATTCAATGGCTCCCTAATGCTCTGGGTACAAAAGCCAAACTTCTATCAATAACATAAAGGTCCCTCAGGATCTGGTTTCAGTCTACCTCCCACCTTCCTGCTTTTGCTCTGACTATTTTCTGACTGGAGATTTTTTTCACTCTACTCATCACCTACTGAACTCCCGCTCATCTGTCAAGATCCAGCTCAAATGCTATCTCCGCTACGGGAAGCCTTCCCTGAGCCCTAAGATGGAAAAATTCCTGGGATGGAGGAGAATGATACTAGGTATTTATTTCCCTGACACCTTCCCTGTTTGGTCAACCTGGTCTGGCTTTGATCCTTAACTGTCGGTCACTATTCCTTTCAAGGTTATCTTCTCTACACAATTCTTCCCTTCCAGGTCTCTGTAGCCAATTCCCTCCCCTATTCTTTTGGACCCGGGGTGGTACCAGCAACCAGGGCGGTAACAGCTGCTAGCCCTGGGTCCCTGCACAGCCCCTGTGAGTCTCCTACATTCCACCCACTCATTGTAAATAAAGGATTCCTTTGTAAATAAACTTCCTCGAATTATACTGTTCCGTTTCCTAGAGGGACCCTATCTGATCCACCAATATTTTACAAACAGAATCACATTTCCCTCTGTTACCATTTCAAAACTATATTATCTTTGTTTCTGTTTGATCATTCATTGGTCTTGGTTTGTAACACTTTTGCTTGAAGCTGGGGGGCAAAACAGCTTTTCTACTGTATTTGCCAAGAGAGAAAAAAACTGTAAAAATCCACTATTTTAATTTCCAGCATATAGATCTTATCACAAGAATCTTAACAAACCACTTATGTGCCTCTCTGTCTTCATTAGACTGTGAACTCCTTGAGGGCAGCAACTGGATTTTCTCCATCATTCTTCCCCGAAACACAGCACTGTGCCTGGGATATAGTAGAAACTCAGTAAATATTCAGTTAATGAATATAGCACTAGGAAGCACTTCATAAATATTCATAGAATAAATGAATGGGGAAAGAATTGGTACCCCATATTTCAAAGCCTTAGAGACTATAGTTGTTAACAGGTGAGTCTCTTTTTTTTCCTTTTGTCCCCATGCCAGGATATTGGAGCATTATTTTGCCAGGCTTTGGAATTTCCTGAAAGGAGTTAAAAATATCTTTCCTACCCAAAGCACCTTTGGAACACATAAGTCAGAGAAAGCACCCTAACCAAGCTCTCACCCCCAAACTCCCCCCCCATCACACCCCTTCAGATGTGACAACTCTGTGGGAAACCAATTTGCTCTTAATCACAAGGGAGTTTTATTTACTCTGTTGAAAGAATTGAAAAGCAGTCATTTTTATTAGTGCCACAGCTGCTTCTTCCATCATGGAAGAAATACAATTATGCGTCTTCCTTTGGCTGAATGCAGACAGCTACAACCTCATTATTCATCCCGGTAGGAAGCAGGGCTTTATAATGAGCAGGGGAAAAAATACACTGACCCCTCATTTGTAAAGGGAACAAATCTTAGTTTCTGGAATGACATGGCCACTGCCAGCATAGCAAAAAAGGCTTTTTATTTTTTTTTGGTTACATAATAGGTTGTGATAGCTTTCGAGGCCTAGCAGAGGCGGTCCTTATGGTGTAGGGGAAAGAGTGTGGGCTTTGCTTCAGGCCAGCCTGGGTTCAAACCCTGGCTCTGCTTCTTATCAGTACTGGACAGAGGGCATTTTCTTATCTGAAATTGGAAATAGGAATAGAACAGCTTCCCAGTGTGGCAGTAAGGATTAGAGATTAAATTCTTGTACGTGGTGTACAGCACCCATTGTGACATGGTCCGGCCCCCTGCCTACCTCTCCAGCTGCTCCTCCCACCCTTCCTCCCCCCAAAGCTGGCATCTCTGCTGCAGCCATACTGAACTCTTCAAAACTCCCTAGAACTTGCCATACTTCCCCCTGCTTCCTTGACTGTGCGCACGTGCCCCCTCTGCCTGAGTCACATGCCCTCACTTCCCTTGTTCATCCGGCAAACGTGTTTTCTTAATAGTGGCGGCTCCTCCGTGAAGCCTGCCTCTCCCTCCCTCCCCTGGACAGACAGAGCATCACCCTTCTTACCATCACCCTTTGCACACAGCTCACTATAGGATGTTGCCACACACTGAAATGGACGTGTCTGCTTACGTGTCCGTCCTAAGCATCAGTCTGTAAGCTCCTTAAAGAGCAAGAATTAGGAGCTCTCTCTTCTGTAGAGACAGTGCTGGGCAGAACTGATGGTCAATCAATGATTTACTGAATGAATGAAGGAAGACTTAGGCAAAACACCTAGCTCCCTGCATGGTTGTGGCAGACACTGTGGATTGGTTAAAGTTATACCATTTTCAACCTTCCCCACTCACATGCTCCCATCATAGAGACCCCAGCTGTTAGGGAGTTTAGGGAAGCCCTGTCACCCAGTCTTGGCCAATGAGAAATTGAAGGAAGTCTGTTGGGGGTACGTGTGTTTCTTTTACGTGTCCTCAGGCATCCTAATCGGATCTTGACACAGGGTATTCAACTCTAAATGCTGATTCCCCTTGACCCAGCCTCATGGGTTGACATAATGAGCAAAGTATGGTCTTGGAAGTCAGACAAAAGAGATTTTGAATTTAATCTCCATTACTGAGTGTCCCACAATCAACATGGTGCAGACTACTGACCTGGAAAGTGGATGGACTGGGTTCAAGTGCTTTTTAAAGTTGTTTGACCTTGGGCAAAAAAACCCTCATCTTCCAGTGTCTTAGTTTCTTCGTCTGTAAAGTCAGAATAGTAATAGTACCTACCTCATAGGGTTAAGTAGGTTAATGAATATAAGGTACTTAGAAGAGAGTGTGACGCATACCTAGGACTGTGTGACGTCAACACTATTTTTATTAAGAAGACTAGTTGTGTAACTTTAGGCAATTTTATGTGCTCTCTGAGATTTGATGTGCACATCTATACAATGGGAGTTAGAAGTGTCTGCTTGGCAGGTTGTGGCTAGGATGGTAATTCATGCACTTAGAGCACCAGAGGCGGCACATGGCATGAGGCCACAGCTGGGCAAAGAAAGAAGAAAGACTGTGCTGAACTCTGGACCTGGTGTGTCTGGGGATGTCTGGACTGATAGTGCCTCACCTTTACTCCCTGGTACCCTCTTCCCTTCCTACCACCACGAAAGAGAGGTCCCTCCTGGGTGAGGCCAATGGCTGCCCCTGAGCTCTGAACCCCTTCCCTCTTCTCAGGGACCTTGTGCTATTGATTCAGCCCCTGTCCCTTCAGCCTTTTCCTCTCCACTCACTCCTCTCCAAGAACATTTTAAATGGGCTCCTGTCTCTTTCACCTTAGAACAAACACCACTTCATTAAAAAAAAAAAAAAATCAGTTTTAATCCAACTCTCCCCCTAGTGCCATTCTTTTTCTTTCAATCTTTTTACAGTCAAACTCCTTACCGTATTTGTCTACACAACAAATCTGTCTCCTTCCTCACCTCCCACTCACTCCTCCTGATGGTGCAGCCTTTAAAAAGTAGGTTGAATATTTGGAGTCTAGAAGAAGCAAGGTATAAAAGACACAAGGGCAGGCAGGTGTGGTTTCCAACCTGAAAAGGGGGCCTAGAGAGAAGGTCTAGAAAGAAGAGGAGGTGATAGAGACTCTGGTGACCTTGGCCGCTGCTGACCTTCAGTGCCTGATATGCAATCCAGGCTCATGTGTTGGGCAAAACCCACAGTCCTCTAGGCTCATTACCCACATGCACGCAGCTCCCTCCCACATTACGAGCCCTTTCCTGGTAGCACCTAAGTTCTAATCAAGCCTAGTCCAGACAGCCCCAAGACTTCTGTGCCTTTCCAATTCATATCCATTACTGTGTGTCCCACAATCAACGCGTTGCAGATTACTGACCTGGAAGTTGGATGGACTGGGTTCAAGTGCTTTTTAAAGTTGGTTGATCTTGGGCAAAAAACCTCATCTTCCAGTGCAACTACTGGGGCTACACTGAAGTCTAAGCAATGCCAAAAAGAGAATAGTAAGAAGGTAAAATTTATATGTGGATGTAAGTTTTAAGATCTTTCCCGTGTCTTTCCTTTTTCCTGTTTCAACATCATCCATAATCAACAGAGGCCAGGGGCAGGTGCTGTCGACCTGGCCCTGTTGTTGCCCACCTGGGAAATCACATAGGAGCATCTGAACTGCCTTGCCTGACAGACCCAGAAGATTGGAGCTAGCGTTTGTGAAGCAAACACATCAAAGCTCTGCCACATCCAAGAGCTCATTGGATTTTCTTAACGAATATATGAGTGAGGGGCCCTTGCCAGCCCCAATTTCAAAGAGACCAAGGTTCAGAGAGTATCAGGGTCAGTGGCATCTACCGTTTGTAGGACTTGCCGTGGGCCAGGCCCTGACCTGGCTAAGCACTTTGAAGACATTATCTCACTTGGTCCTTGTGGCTGCAGCCTTATACACAGGCCTTATTGTCCCTTTTACACATAAAAAAGTTAGGATTTGGTAGACACAAGGCTGACTCTGCTACTTCCTGATTAGATGGGTGACATTGGGTGACCTTCTTAAGCTCTGTGGGCTACAGTTTACCATCTAGAAAATATCAGGGCTAGATTGAATGGGCTAAAATCCATTCCAAATTGAACTCTCTTGGGCGTAATACTTGCCAGTCACCTCCTCCTAACTCCCAACTGTTAGTGTCAGCTCTGGATATTGGAGCAACATTAAAGAAGTTATTTCAGTTTTAGAAATGGAACTAAAGTGGGTGGAGGAAGAACTGTATGGTCTGTAACTGCCATTCTGTTCATTTTTCACTAGGTTGTTCTTGTGGGTTTCTTAGAACACTTTCCAGATTCTTCTAGATTTTAAAACCTAGGATGTTGGAATCAGACAGATGACCCAGATTCAGTATTGGTCACAGCATTTGCTAGTTGTATGATCTTGAGAAGTTCACTGACATTTCTGAGCCTCTGTTCTCTCATCTGTAAGAGGAGGTGCTCCCAGGATTATTGAGAAGATTAGCAGGAAGGAGGGCGTGAAGCTGCTTGACACGTAGTAGGTGCTCAGTAAATGGTTGTGATGATTATTTACTTTATTTTTTTGAATTTTATTTTATTTATTTTTTTATACAGCAGGTTCTTATTAGTCATCCATTTTATACACATCAGCGTATACATGTCAATCCCAATCTCCCAATTCATCCCCCAACCCCCTCCACCCGCCACCGTTTTCCCCCCTTGGTGTCCATACATTTGTTTTCTACATCTGTGTCTCAATTTCTGCCATGCAAACTGGTTCATCTGTACCATTTTTCTGGGTTCCACATATATGCGTTAATATACGGTATTTGTTTTTCTCTTTGACTTACTTCACTCTGTATGACAGTCTCTAGATCCATCCATGTCTCTACAAATGACCCAATTTTGTTCCTTTTTATGGCTGAGTAATATTCCATTGTATATATGTACCACAACTTCTTTATCCTTTTGTCTGTCAATGGGCATTTAGGTTGCTTCTATGTCCTGGCTCTTGTAAATAGTGCTGCAATGAACACTGAGGTGCATGTGCCCTTTTGAATTATGGTTTTCTCTGGGTATATGCCCAGTAATGGGATTGCTGGATCATATGGTAATTCTATTTTTAGTTTTTTAAGGAACCTCCATACCGTTCTCCATAGTGGCTGTATCAATTTACATTCCCACCAGCAGTGCAAGAGGGTTCCCTTTTCTCCACACCCTCTCCAGCATTTGTTGTTTGTACATTTTCTGATGATGCCCATTCTAACTGGTGTGAGGTGATACCTCATTGTAGTTTTGATTTGCATTTCTCTAATAATTAGTGATGTTGAGCAGCTTTTCATGTGCTTCTTGGCCATCTGCATGTCTTCTTTGGAGAAATGTCTATTTAGGTCTTCTGCCCATTTGTGGACTGGGTTGTTTGTTTTTTAATATTGAGCTGCATGAGTTGTTTATATATTTTGGAGATTAAACCTTTGTCCGTTGCTTTGTTTGCAAATATTTTCTCCCATTCTGAGGGTTGTCTATTTGTCTTGTTTGTAGTTTCCTTTGCTGTGCAAAAGCTTTTAAGTTTCATTAGGTCCCATTTGTTTATTTTTGTTTTTATTTCCATTACTCTAGGAGATGGATCGAAAAAGATCTCGCTGTGATTTATGCCAGAGCGTGTTCTTCCTATGTTTTCTTCTAAGAGTTTTACAGTGTCCATTCTTACATTTAGGTTTCTGTGTAAACCATTTTGAGTTTATTTTTGTGTATGGTGTTAGGGAGTGTTCTAATTTCATTCTTTTACATGTAGCTGTTCAGTTTTCCCAGCACCACTTATTAAAGAGAATGTCTTTTCTCCATCGTATATCCTTGCCTACTTTGTCATTGATTAGTTGACCATAGGTGTGTGGGTTTATCTCTGGGCTTTCTATCTGGTTCCATTGATCTATATTTCTGTTTTTTGTGCCAGTACAATATTGTCTTAATTATGTAGCTTTGTAGTATAGTTTGAAGTCAGGGAGTCTGATTCCTCCAGCTCCATTTTTTTCCCTCAAGACCACTTTGGCTATTCAGGGTCTTTTGTGTCTCCATACAAATTTTAAGATTTTTTGTTCTAGTTCTGTAAAAAATGCCATTGGTAATTTGATAGGGATTGCATTGAATCTGTAGATTGCTTTGGGTAATATAGTCATTTTCACAATATTGATTCTTCAAGTCCAAGAACATGGTATATCTCTCCATCTGTTGGTATCATCTTTAATTTCTTTCATCAGTGTCTTATAGTTTTCTGCATACAGGTCTTTTGTCTCCCTAGGTAGGTTTATTCCTAGGTATTTTATTCTTTTTGTTGCAATGATAAATGGGAGTGTTTCCTTAATTTCTGTTTCAGATTTTTCATCATCAATGTATAGGCATGCAAGAGATTTCTGTGCATTAATTTTGTATCCTACAACTTTACCAAATTCATTGATTAGCTTTAGTAGTTTTCTGGTGACATCTTTAGGATTCTCTGTGTATAGTATCATGTCATCTGCAAACAGTGAAAGTTTTACTTTTTCTTTTCCAATTTGTATTCCTTTTATTTCTTTTTCTTCTCTGATTGCCGTGGCTAGGACTTCGAAACTATGTTGAATAATAGTGGTGAGAGTGGACATCTTTGTCTTGTTCCCGATCTTAGAGGAAATGCTTTCAGTTTTTCACTATTGAGAATGATGTTTGCTGTGGGTTCATTGTATATGGCCTATATTATGTTGAGGTAGGTTCCCTCTATGCCCACTTTCTGGAGAGTTTTTACCATAAATCGGTGTTGAATTTTGTCAAAAGCTTTTTCTGCATCTATTGAGATGATCATACAGTTTTTATTGTTCAATTTGTTAATATGGTACATCACATTGATTGATTTGCGTATATTGAAGAATCCTTGCATCCCTGGGATAAATCCCATTTGATCATGGTGTATGATCCTTTTAATGTGTTGTTGGAGTCTGTTTGCTAGTGTTTGGTTGAGGATTTTTTTTTTTTTTTTTGCGTTACATGGGCCTCTCACTGTTGTGACCTCTCCCGTTGCGGAGCTCAGGCTCTGGACACGAAGGCTCAGCGGCCATGGCTCACGGGCCCAGCCGCTCCGTGGCATGTGGGATCTTCCGGGACTAGGGCATGAACCTGTGTCCCCTGCATCAGCAGGCGGACTCTCAACCACTGCGCCACCAGGAAAGCCCTGGTTGAGGATTTTTGCATCTATATTCATCAGTGATATTGGTCTGTAATTTTTTTGTGTGTGACATCTTTGTCTGGTTTTGGTATCAGGGTGATTTGATGGTGGCCTCAAAGAATGAGTTTGGGTGTGTTCCTTCCTCAGCAATGTTTTGGAAGAGTTTTAGAAGGATGGGTGTTATCTCTTGTCTAACTGATAGAATTCACCTGAGAAGTCATCTGATCTTGCATTTTTGTTTGTTGGAAGACTTTTAATCACAGTTTCAATTTCATTACTTGTAATTGGTCTGTTCATATTTTCTATTTCTTCCTGGTTCAGTCTTGGAAGTTTATACCTTTCTAAGAATTTGTCCATTTCTTCCAGGTTGTCCATTTTATTGGCATAGAGTTGCTTGTAGTAGTCTCTTAGTATGCTTTGTATTTCTCTGGTGTCTGTTGTAACTTCTCCTTTTTCATTTCTAATTATATTGATTTGAGTCCTCTTCCTCTTTTTCTTGATGAGTCTGGCTAATGGTTTATCAATTTTGTTTATCTCCTCAAAGAACCAGCTTTTAGCTTTATTGATCTTTGCTATTGTTTTCTTTGTTTCTATTTCATTTATTTCTGCTCTGATCTTTATGATTTCTTTCCTTCTACTAACTTTGGGTTTTATTTGTTCTTCTTTCTCTAGTTCCTTTAGGTGTAAGGTTAGATTGTTTATTTGAGATGTTTGTTGTTTCCTGAGGTAGGATTGTATTGCTATAAACTTCCCTCTTAGAACTGCTTTTGCTTCATCCCATAGGTTTTGATCATCATGTTTTCATTGTCATTTGTCTCTAGGTATTTTTTGATTTCCTCTTTGATTTCTTCAGTGATCTCTTGGTTATTTAGTAACATATTGTTTAGCCTCCATGTGTCTGTGGTTTTTACGTTTTTTTCCCTGTAATTGATTTCTAATCTCATAGCATTGTGGTTAGAATAGATGCTTGATATGATTTCAATTTTCTTAAACTTACTGAGGCTTGTTTTGTGAACCAGATGTGATCTATCCTGGAGAACGCTCTGTGCCCATTTGAGAAGAAACTGTGATATCTGCTGTTTTTGGATGGAATGTCCTATAAGTATCAATTAAATCTGTCTGGTCTATTGTGTCATTTAAAGCTTGTGTTTCCTTATTAATTTTCTGTTTGGATGATCTGTCCACTGGTGTAAGTGAGTTGTTAAAATCCCCCACTATTATTGTGTCACTGTCGATTTCCTCTTTTATAGCTGTTAGCTGTTGCCTTATGTATTGAGGTGCTCCAATGTTGGGTGTATATATATTTATAATTGTTATATCTTCTTCCTGGATTGATCCCTTGATATTATGTAGTGTCCTTCCTTGTCTCTTGTAACATTCTTTATTTTAAAGTCTATTTTATCTGATATGAGTATCGCTACTCCAGCTTTCTTTTGATTTCCATTTGCATGGAATATCTTTTTCCATCTCCTCACCTTCAGTCTGTATGTGTCCCTAGGTCTGAAGTGGGTCTCCTGTAGACATCATATATATGGGTCTTGTTTTTGTATCCATTCAGCGATCCTGTGTCTTTTGGTTGGAGCATTTAATCCATTCACATTTAAGGTAATTATCGATATGTATGTTCCTATGACCATTTTCTTAATTGCTTTGGGTTTGTTTTTGTAGATCCTTTTCTTCTCTTGTGTTTCTCACTTAGAGAAGTTCCTTTAGCATTTGCTGTAGAGCTGGTTTGGTGGTGTTGAATTCTCTTAGCTTTTGCTTGTCTGTATAGCTTTTGATTTCTCCATCAAATCTGAATGAGATCCTTGCTGGGTAGAGTAATCTTGGTTGTAGGTTCTTCCCTTTCATCACTTTAAATATGTCATGCCACTTGCTTCTGGCTTGTAGAGTTTCTGCTGAGAAATCAGCTCTTAACCTTTTGGGAGTTCCCTTGTATGTTATTTGTCATTTTTCCCTTGATGCTTTCTATACATTTTCTTTGTCTTTAATTTTTGCCAATTTGATTACTGTGTGTCTTTGTGTGCTTCTCCTTTGGTTTATCTTGCCTGGGACTCTCTGTGTTTCCTGGACTTGGGTGGCTATTTCCTTTCCCATGTTAGGGAAGTTGTTGACTATAATCTCTTCAAATATTTTCTCAGGTCCTTCTCTCTCTTCTCCTTCTGGGACGCCTGTAATGTGAATATTGTTGCCTTTAATGTTGTCCCAGAGGTCTCTTAGGCTGTCTTCATTTCTTTTCATTCATTTTTCTTTATTCTGTTCCGCAGCAGTGAATTCCACCATTCTGTCTTCCAGGTCACTTATCCGTTCTTCTGCCCCAGTTATTCTGCTATTGATTTCTTCTAGTGTAGTTTTCATTTCAGTTATTGTATTGTTCATCTCTGTTTGTTTTTTCTTTAATTCTTCTAGGTCTTTGTTAAACATTTCTTGCATCTTCTTGTTCTTTGCCTCCCTTCTTTCTCCGAGGTCCTGGATCATCTTCACTTTCATTATTCTGAATTCTTTTTCTGGAAGGTTGCCTACCTCCACTTCATTTAGTTGTTTTTCTGGGGTTTTATCTTGTTGCTTCATCTGGTACATAGCCCTCTGCCTTTTCATCTTGCCTATCTTTCTGCGAATGTGGTTTTTGTTCCACAGGCTGCTATACTGTAGTTCTTCTTGCTTCTGCTGTCTGCCCTCTGGTGGATGAGGCTTTCTCCAGATTGGGGCTTTTTAATGAAGGTTTTCTGATCTGCTAGTGTTGGAGAGTCTCCTGCAGAGGCGGGGGGTGGCTGTGTCTCACCGTAAAGGACAAGGACACTGGCAGCAGAAGTTCTGGGAAGTACTCCTTGGCGTGAACCCTCCCAGAGTCCACCATTAGCCCCATTAAAGAGCCTGGGTAGGCTCCAGTGTTGGGTCACCTCAGGCCAAACAACCTGATTATTTGCTTTAAAAATGTTTAATCTGGTGCACAATCAAGTGACATGTGGAAGATGCCAGGAAATGCTTACAGGTTTCAAATTTGGGATCTGCACCATGCGCTGAGCGGGTGGTTTTGAGCAGGAGGCCTGGGGAGTGACAGCAGGGGAGGGAGTGATGCTGAAATGATAATATTAGAGTCCACAGAATAACTCCCAGCTGCCAGGTCACACAACTTGAGAACTGCTTCAGAGCTGTCAACTCTTCCATGCTGTTGCTAAGAGACTGGGCTGGGGGTGCGGGGAGGTATTCATGCCTCTAATTAAAGGGAGGGGAAAAAAACAAAGAGATGAGCTTTAGATTTTAGAAATGATTTTATGGACTCCTATTCACCGAATGCTAGAGACTTTGAAGATGGTCCACACGTTAAAGAAGTATGTGTTCAGTCCCGACTGTGTGCCAGGGATGGCTCTGGGATCTGGAGAGACAGTGATGGACCAAGTACCCGACCTCATAAAGCTTCTATTGCATTCAGGCTTCTCCTTTACAGTCAGAGGACTGCTGGAGGTGACGGGAGCTGAGTCACATGCCTAAGGTCTCAAGGCCACCTCCTGGGAGAGTTGTCCTTAGAATCTGGGCTTCCCAAATCCTAGATCACGACTTTTTCCATCTACTACATTTTACAAATGAGATTCATCTGCATCAGATTTTAATGTTAACTGAGAATTTAGCACTTCAGCTAGATAAATAAAGGTCCTCACTGGAGAGATTTCTGGAAACGAGTCCAAAAAATTAATGTTTATTTAATTTCAAGTGTCCCACTGAGAAATGTTGTATTTATTCTTAATTCCTGTCCTGCATTATTACACCCAGTTGAATGAGATTGGAGGTATGAATGGAGGTAGTAGGATAAAATAAGAGGGAAGATTTGGGCATCTCATAACTGCTGAAACTTAGCAAGACAGGGACGTCCAGAGGTCTGGGTCCAGAATCAGTTCCTGTCCCTTCCTACCTGTGACTTTCACCTTTCTGAGCCTCAGTTTCACCAGTTGTAAAAAGAAAGATTGGATTAGAATGGTCTCGAAATTCTTCTCCAGCTTTGAATTCTAAAATAAATCACCCAACAATGTCACTCAGCCCCAAAGGACCCAAGGTGTAATTCCAGAAGGCTGCTGTGTTCCAGGGATGGAGTCTTGAGCAATAATCAGCCCTTCCTCTGCACCCATGTCCTGCAGCATCAGTCCCATGTGCCTAGTGAATAGCTGTTTCCGTGTCCATACCTGAGATATTTGTGCCCTCAGAGGACAAGGACTGTGTCCCATTCAATCGTGCATCTTTCCCCAGGACCCAGTGGCATACCAGGCAATGAGAGGCATTTCATACATGTTTTTAGAAGTGTCTTTAGTTGAAAAGAAGCAGATTTACAAAGGAATTTTGAACAAAAACTGTGGAAAAGGAGAAGCACTTCCAAAGTTTGCTGAGACATAAACTTGGACTCCAGACCTAGCTAGTAAGTGACAGGGCAGACTTTGAAACCCCAGGATTGCCTGACTTCTAAGCCTGTGTCCTCCCCCTTCCCCATCCTTGCACACATTCACTCACTTGTTCAGAATGGTAGCTCAGTGTCATTTGAGGTTAAATGTATAAGCTCGGGAGCCAGGCTCTCTGGGTTCAAATCTAAACTCCTCCACTTGACGCTGTGTCACTCTGAGCAGGTATATTCACCTTGTCATACCTCTATTCCTTCATCTGTAAAGCAGGGATAATAATGGTACCTCCCTTCAAGGACTGTTGAAGGAAAATAATGTGAGATGATGCACATAAAACATGTAGCATAAAGGCTGGTATTTAATAAGTGGTTACTGAGTGCTAAATGCTATTGTTGCTGATTCTGTTGTTGTTGTTATTATGATTATTACTACCAGTAGTAGTAGTAGTACCTGCCACACACTGGGCCAGTAGTAGTAGTAATAGCAGTACTATTTGCCATGCACTGAACCAGTAGTAGTCGTCGGAGGAGGAGCAGAAGCAGCAGTAGCAGTAGCAGCAGCAGATTTGCCCTGCAGTGGGCCAGTAGTAGTAGCAGTAGCAGTAGCAGCAATAGCAGTAGTAGTAGTAGATTTGCCATGCACTGGGCTAGTAGTAGTAGTAGTAGTAGTAGTAGCAGTAGTAGCAGCAGCAGCAGTAGTAGTAATAGGAGTAGTATTTGCCATGCACTGAGCTAGTAGTAGTAGTAGTAGTAGTAGTAGTAGTAGTAGCAGCAGCAGCAGTAGTGGTAATATTAGTAGTATTTGCCATGCACTGAGCTAGTAGTAGTAGTAGTAGTAGTAGTAGTAGTAGTAGCAGCAGCAGCAGTAGTGGTAATAGGAGTAGTATTTGCCATGCACTGAGCTAGTAGTAGTAGTAGTAGTAGTAGTAGTAGTAGCAGCAGTAGTGGTAATAGTAGTAGTATTTGCCATGCTCTGGGCTACTAGTAGTAGTAGTAGCAGCTGCAGTAGAAGTGGCAGGAGCAGCAGCAGCAGCAGCAGTAGTATTTGCTCTGCACTACGAGCTGGGTGACAAGCAGACACAGACTTTTTTCCCATAGAATTCCCGGCCTATATTGCTCTAATTCATTAAAGATCAGAGATGGGCCTCTGATTCACAAACTAAAGTGATCAGATTGGTCTTGGTGAGAGTCACTTTGTACGGGAACCCAGCTGGAGGAAAAACCATCCAGATCTTCATGAATGCCAGTAGAAAAGGAGGGAGAGGCAGCAACACTGCCCAGCTATAAAGTGTTATGTGCTAAGGGGGCAATCTTTTATATAATGATAACATCTTCAGTCTATCTCCATCTCTATGAAGAAATCTGAGCTGATGGGGATTTTACAACAAAAATTAGATTTTTACAATAATCTAAGTTCAACCTCTCAACCATAAAATAAAACCATGTCAGCGGTAGAAGGAGTCTTTATTGATAAGTCCACCGTTTTACAAATGAATAACTAGAGGCTAGAGGTGACCACCCGGATGTTCCCTACCCCCCCAGTCTGGTTGCTGGTGGGTGGTGGCGTCAGATGGAGGTCCAGCTCCATCCTCCCCATGGGGCTCTGTGCATGACAGGATCCCTGAGAGCAGTTGTAGGTTACTTGTGACTTGCTCAAGGTCACACATTTGAAAAGCAACCATGTTGAGACATCTTCCTCTCTCCCTTTCTTTCTTTCATTCAACACTTTACAGGGATGTCTGGTTCCAAGCTGGGATGCTGTACACGGGTAGCTTTCAATAAAAATCTATCAGAACAAAAGGAATTTTGAAGTAGCTAAGAGCACGGGAGACTGACAGACATGGGTTCCCATGCCACTGGACCACTGACTACTGGTGTGATCTCTGAAGATCAGTTTGTGTAAAGTGGAGGGGACAACTCCTCCCTCCTAGGCTGTTTCTGTGTGGTCATTTGAAGGTTTTATGATTAACCTAAATTAGAGGCAGGATGGGAGTTTCTAACATACCGAGTCTCCCATTGTCCTGCCTGATCTGCTGTTCGGAGCAATGGGTTCTTTTCCTGCCTTATCTCTTTGGAAATGCCGTGCTTGGCCTAGATAACATATAGCCTTCTGTGTGTGCGGCATGAGTTTGCATTCTCCACCAGATCTGCGGTATGTGTTTTTCAACCTACTGAATAGACAGGCCCATTCATCACGTGAGTCAGTTTGTGCCAGTTTGTATTTTTGCCCTTAAGTGCAGCTGCAGCCCAAGCTAAGGCTGGGTCCTTGCGGTTCTCCAATTCATGATTGCTGCCTGCCAGCGTCATAAACCTTTCCTGGGGCCGGCATGAGTTTCAGCCCGCAGAGTCTGCACAGAGACACAGGGGAATGTCTTCCGGTGCGAATTGGCTGTAAGTCACGACACCACGATGCACTGGATGGAGAGCTGGCAGATGCCATCCGCAGATGCCCGTCAGAAACTCCGGCTGTTTTGCAGCCTGGAGAAAAGCTGGGAGTTATGGGGCCCTAGAGGCATCACCTTTGCTTTCTGAAAAGGAAGCTGTAGTGCTGTGGGCTCCATCACGTGTACAATGGCTGTGTCCAGACCCGAATGCCCCTCTCATTACTCACCAGAAATGAGTATGAACACTTCACACAGGAAGATGACTCGCTCCTCTGACAAGATGCAGAGAGCCATTCCAAGGAAATGATTTGCAGTGTTTAAATATTCTATTTCTTAGTCTGCTTTTCCTCTGTTGAATCTGTTGCTAATTGATCTGGTTGTAGCATCCTTTGAACACCTTGGAGGATTTTTAATTGGTACTCACGCCAGTTATAAAACTTCAAGGGTAATTCCTGCTCCCTTGATGTTTCTGCAGCATTTGCTGTGGAGCGGATGGGTTTCTCATAGCAGTGGGAAATAACAAAATGAGCATGTTGCTTTTATAATTGGAGATGAACAAAAATAACAAAAAATAACAGCTCACAGTTGTCACAGGTCAGGCTTGAGTACAAGGCATTATGGAAGCCTAGCATGCCTGAACGAACAGAAGGATGAAACTGGGATAAGGCAGGGTAGGGGGTCAACCTAGGCCCCACGGAAGTCAGCTTAAGAGCAAGGCCACCTAGGAGACCCAACACAGTAGCCAAGGGAATGGGTTAGTTTGCCTCTTATTCTCAAAGGTGGACGTGTCTGGAGTGGGAACTCCTGTTTGCATTCTCCAGAACCAGGTAGGGATTTGCCACCTTTGCGGAAGATCTGTCCACATGCAGGAAGTGTCCTACCAGCAAGGACAGACTCTGGAACCCAGCCCCCAAGGGAAAGGAGCTGAGAAAAGTTGGGCATGGTTCCTGGCCACCAACCAATGGGCTGGGACACCAGCAGGCTCTGGGCTCAGGGAAGAGGCACTTAGACGGAAGCTAGTCTTACAGGATTGGGGAAAGCAGCATGGCGTCATGGGGAGCACCTGACTTTGGACTTGTGGGACTATCATTTCGAATCTCAGTTTTGGTACCTACTAGACGTGTGATCCCGGGTGGGTCACTTCACTTCTTGGGGCATATCTGCAAAATCATTCCTACAGAGGCAGTGCAGTAACCAAGATCCTAGTCAGACAGACTTGGGTTCCAGGCCCTGATTCATCACATAAACCATAAGTACCTTAGCTTCTGTATTTACCTTCTGTAAGTCTCAGTCTCCCCATCTGTAGAAAGGGGCTAAGAGCATCTCCTCTTATCTCATAGATCTGGTGTGAGGATTAATTGAAACAATGCAGGTAAAACACTTAGCATTAGGCTCAGAACACAGAAAGCACTCCATGAGTCTTAGCTGTTACTTGGTCCTGGGATGTCGGGTCCTGGTTGGGTTGGCAGTGAAGGCACAGGAAATGGGGCTTTGTGGTATGTGTTTGGATGGTGGTGGCAGTTTAGGGGATACCCCTGGAGGTCACCATAGTTTTCCAGGCAGCCTGATCTTGGCGTCATGCACTAGATGAGGTGGTGCTTCGTCCTGGCTAAGTTACCAGATTCCTGGTCTGAGAACATCTTCTAAGCCCTGCTTGATGGGCTGAGGGGACATTGAGGTGACCTTTGCCAGATAGGCTTGCCTCAAGGACTGGGGTCTCCAGACCGGATGGGCAGGGCTGAGGCTGACAGATGTACAGCTCAGAGGGCGTTTTCCCAAACACGATCTCCTTTAATTTGATTCCTGTAGCTTGCATCCCTGACATTCTCCCTATTTGAAGAAACAGATGTCCTGCGAGGCTCCCCAGGTGGGAGTCAGTGCAGTGCAGGCTCTGAACCTGAGGCCAAGCCCCGCTCCCGCCCTGCGGCCACAACACTGGGTGCCGGCCCCAACCTCAGTCATCACAGAGGCCTGCTCTGTGCTCAGTACCGTAGGGGAGGCCAAAAGCATGGGCCCTGTTTCTGCCCTTACATGGGTGGTAATAATAATCCTGGGGATGTAATAACAGTTACTGTGTATTCAATACTCACTAAAGGTGTTAGGTGCTTTATTAGAAATATTTTTCTCCATGTTAGAAATATCTTTTCCTATTTTGTCAATGATCTATTGAATGCATATATAGTATTTTTTGGGGGGGCATAATATAGTTTTGTGTTATTAAGAAAGTGTTCTCACTCCAAGAGAAAAAATAAATTATTTATGTATGCAAATCTTACTGGTCTTTTACTTTATTTTCTATTCCCTTCCACTGATTTGTCATTTTAATCTCCCAATTCCAGACTGTTTTAGTATTTATAACTTTATAATTTATTTGAATATCTGGGAGTGCATATCTACTTTTGTTGTCCTTTTTCAACATTCTCCTCTCTTCTCACCCATACTTATTTTTTCTTTAAACAATTATTCATATGGTACACCCTTTTATAGAAAAATGAGAAATACAGATAAGTATAAAAATAAAATTTAAAAAATGAATAATAATACCATCCAAAGTTTACTGATATTAATTTCTTGAGGTATCTCATTCCAATATTTTCCTATGTACAAACATACACACACACACATCTTCTTTTCTAAAAAAATTCAGGTGCTTCCCTGGTGGCACAGTGGTTAAGAATCCACCTGCCAATGCAGGGGACATGGGTTCAGGCCCTGGTCTAGGAAGATCCCACAGGCTGCAGAGCAACTAACCCCGTGAGCCACAACTACTCAGCCTGCTCTCTAGAGCCCCTGAGCCACAACTACTGAGCCTGCATGCCATGACTACTGAGGCCCACGCA
This sequence comes from Lagenorhynchus albirostris, assembly GCF_949774975.1. Lineage (NCBI taxonomy): Eukaryota > Metazoa > Chordata > Mammalia > Artiodactyla > Delphinidae > Lagenorhynchus > Lagenorhynchus albirostris. The sequence goes on along the minus strand of NC_083096.1, from coordinate 136,667,488 downwards.
CCTAGAGCCCATGTTCTGCAACAAGAGAAGCCACCGCAACGAGAAGCCTGCGCACCGCAAGGAGGAGTAGCCCCCGCTCGCTGCAACTGGAGAAAGCCCACGCGCAGCAATGAAGACCCAAAGCAGCCAAAAATAAATTAAAAAAAAAAACTGCTAAAAAAAGAAATAAAAAAATAAAAATAAAAAAATTCAGTTCGTGCTATAGTAGCAAATGTATTATCTGAAATCTGTATAGCCATTGACTGATTAGTATGAGCATTGCCTAATATACTATGTTTTATTTAACCATTCCTCTATTGCTGAGCATGCGAGTTATTTCTAATTTTTCACTCAAGCTATTCATGCTTATTTCTGTCTGGGTGTGAATGAATCTTTTGCACATTTCTCAAGCAAGTTGATAAACATCTGGTCTAAGATATTAAACATCTGGTCTAAGATATTCTTTAGCACCTTGGGGTTGGTTTTGTGATGTCCACATCAGCTCATCAATATCTACTCAAAGACTCCTTCCTCCTTGAAAGTACCATTCAGACTGGATGTAAAGGAAACACTCATCGCAGAGGAAGTTGGCACGGTGCTTAAGAGCATGAGCTTTGGAATCAGACAGAACCATGTGAATTTGGAGAAGTTGCCTAAACTCTGTTTCCTCATCTGTAAAATATGGACACCAGTAGCTACTCAGAGGTTGACAGTGGGGATTAAATGAGATTATACTTGTAAAGTCCTTAGCATTATGCCCAGCACACGGTAAGATGTTCAACAAATGACATCCACACAAACATTATGTCCCCTCCGACTGCTTAGCCACAGCTGCCCTCCCTTGCCCTTTCTAATTTTGCTGCTTGGCAGTCTGGGGATGGAACCGCTGAGGACTGAGTCATATCTTTAGAAGACTTGTTGTGCAAGGTATGGTTCCAGAACTAGCGGCATTTGCATCACTTGAACATCTCAGAATCTGAAGAAATTAGGTCCCATCCAAGACCTATTCATCATAGTCTGTATTTTAAAAAGACTTGCATGCCCAGTAAAGTTTACGATGATATTGGTCTAGGTATCCAGGGAGCTGGTGGTGGTTGTGTGTGTGGGGGGGTGCGGGTGGGGATGCAGGAGGATATGGCATCTCTAGTCTTGAATTCTCTAGTCTGGAATTTGCATTCTTTTGGTCTCAAACTCATCACTCAGTAGCAATGTGCTCTTCACAAAGCTCCGATGACCTTTACCGCCATGATGTAGTGGAAGGCGCTCTGTCTTCAGATTTAGACAGAGCTGGGCTTCAATCCCAGCTTTGTTATCTGGAGGACTTATTAGCCAGGAAAACTTGAGACAGATCATTTCAACTTTCTGATTCCAGTCTCTTCATCTGTAAAATGTGGGGTGATACGCCTTTCTCGGGGTGTTACTCGCGATAACCAGAGATAAAGTATTTAAGAAGACTGGCACGTCGTCAGGGTATAAAACGTATTTCAACTCCAAAGACCTGAATTTGGATCTCAGTTCCACAACCCACTTGACCAGTCACTTCCTCTTTCTGGACTTAAGTTTCATCACCTGTAAAATAGACATTTAGGTCAAATAACCCCTGAGGTTTCTCTCTGCTCGCAAACTTGTTAACTCTAAGGCATATTTCTGTAAACGTTATTTGAATCCTAATGGTAGCTCACGGTTAGAAAAGAGACTACCACCATCCTGACAAATGATCTAAATTTGTCTAGATTAGACAAATGTTTAGATCTAAATGATCTAAATTTGAATTGGGAGACCTGAAAAAAGGGTGGATTTTCTATGTATTGATGTATGTTTTTGACTGGTACAAACAAGAGACTCAAGGAAAGTGCTGATGGTTATTAAATTGAGTTTCCATATCATAAGGACATAAACATAGGCGATTATATGGTGGGTACTGAACTCTCCCAAGGTGGATTTTGAACCTCCGGAGTGTTTGGGGCACATATCTGATACTGAAAGTTCTCTGATTTGAATTAGAAAGCTGTCAAGACCACCTGAACTGAAGATGCTTGACTGGGGGAAGGGAAACAAAAACCTGACTTCTCACAATAGAATCTTAATAAATGATAGACAATTAATTAATTTAAAGTAATTGAAAGTATCCTAAGCAATTCTTTTCCCAAGCTTTTTTTTTTTTTTTTTTTTTTTGCGGTACGCGGGCCTCTCACTGCTGTGGCCTCTCCCGTTGCGGAGCACAGGCTCTGGACGCGCAGGCTCAGGGCCGCTGCATGGACCCAGCCACTCCGTGGCATGTGGGATCCTCCCGGACCAGGGCACGAACCCGCATCCCCTGCATCGGCAGGCGGACTCTCAACCACCGCGCCACCAGGGAAGCCCCTCCCAAGCTTTTTTTAAAGAGATTATAAGATCAGGAAAGTCAAAATACACTCAAACTAACAGTCTGTACCCATGAGAGAGAGAGAGAGCTAATTCCAGCATTATTTATAATCCATTTGTACATCCATTCATTGACCGAACTTGATTTGAGCACTACTATAGGTAGACAGTGTGCTAGGTGTTAGGGAATGGAGGGTCAGAGTAGAAATACGTTAGACAGTTACAATGTACTCTAAGAGATGAGACAGATACCCAAATAACTCTTATGGAGGATAAAAACTATCATCAGAGAGGGAATGATAAAATGCTTTGAATATATAGGGAACAGAGAGATTATTTCTGGAGACTGGTACACATTAGAAATGACTTCTTAGCAGATGTGGCATCTAATCTGGGCCTGGAATGATTGGATTTTATCCATCAATTCAACAAATATTTGCTAGGAGCCAGTGAACCACAATATCTCACAGACGATGCCTTCAGAGTTGGCTAGTTAGGAGGGAGCTGTTTGTCAATTACTAATTTTCTATGATTTTCTCTTCTTCCTCTTCCTTTTATACCACCAGTTTGGGGGAAGTTAAACTTGCAAGTTTCTTGGGGGATTATCAAAACCGGTCATTGTTAAATGTTGGTTTCTCCAAGCCAGACAAATCTTCATTCATTCAACACATATTTATCGATATAAAATGTGTGCTAGGCACTACAGTGAGGAGTTAGAAATACAGTGATGAGCCCAGGCAGTCCGATTGTTATGTACCTTACAGCTGGCTGGAGAGAGAGACAGTGTCAGATGATCTCACAGATACATGTGCAGTTGTAACTGACGAGTGCAGAGAAGGGAAGAAGGCCTTTGTCACTGAGAACTTATCATAAGGGGAGCTGATCAGGAGGGGTACCAGGGAAGGCCTTGCTGAGGCATAACTCTTGACCTTTGACACGTTTGAAATGTGAATAGGAATTAACAGGGATGAGGGGGAAGGACCAATGCTCTAGATAGCAGGAATAGCATGTACCTGGGCTATTCTCCACAGGAGCTGGAGAGGAGAGAGCTGAAAGGAAGATGATGCAGGATGAAGCTAGATCCATAGGGAGGGGAGTGATGATGCAGGAGGCCCAGTCAAAGAATTCTGTCTTTATCTTAAGAATCATGAGAAGCCACTGAAAATTTCAAGCATGAAAGGGGATGGTCATATTTATATTTTGAAAAGATTCTCTAATTTGCAAGCTCTCAGTGTTAAACTAGTTGAGTTTATATACCTTCTGGCTGTGACAGTGGGAATAAACAGAAGGCAGAAGAGTATAGATGAGGGGGAGGCCAGTTAGGAAGCTAGTGGTGCAGTTCAGAAGAAAGGGTATGTTCTTTTGACTAAGGTGGTGGCAGTGATGGAGAGATAAATTGGAGCTAAATCAATAGTATGGTGGATGGAACATGGGAGATGAAGGTGAGAAAAGGGTCAAGGATATCTCCTAGGTTCCTCTCTGGCATGCATAATTGTATGGATGGAATACCATTCACTGAAATGAATCAGCATTTGGCCTTGTCTCAGGGCTGTCACATACAGTTGTGTGAGTTGTGCACTGCACAGGGTATCTGGCTGAGTGGGGTAGGCAGGTGCTGAGAGTCAGTTCATGCTCTGCTCGCCAAGCCACGCATCCCAATTCAGGGCTATGTCTACCCAGGTTGGAGAAGCATGTTCTCATAATTTGCAAAAAGGAGCCATTCCTTTGGCTAGATTAAAAATAACTGACCTTTGAACTCAGCAAGGCAGGTGTCCAGGCAAGCCTGGGTGGGGTGCTATCAGTTGGCGGGGTGGTTAGACATGGTAAAACCAGGAGCAGAGTACCTGGATGGTGGAGGCAGGGGCTAGGGAAGTTGAGGAGAAAATGAGAGGGTGCAAGGAACACCGAGCTCAGTTTATTTACCCTGCAGTGGCGGTTTCTGGCCTTTACTGGACTCCTGACCCACAGGGAGGGATGCTGCCTGTGGTTCACCCTTCCTGTTATTTTGATTCTCTTGTTGGATGCCTTTGGTGAAGGTATGAAAACCCAGATGATCAGAGAGCAGCAGCAGTTTAAGAACCATCTAGCTCCACTCATTATATAGGTAAGAATGCTAAAGCCCAGGGGAATGGGATGCTCTGTCCCATGTCCCCATGCTGGGACTAGATCCTCAGTTTCCTTACTCACCACATCTTGCTGATCTTCCCTCTAACAAGAAGTAAACTGACCTTTTGCAGGCAGCAAGGCACACCTAAAAGAGCACAGATATTGAGTAGGGTCAGCCTAGATTTGGGGCCCCACTTGTTATTTCTTTGCTGTGTGATCTTGGCCAAGTTACTTAGCTCCCTGAACTTCGCTTTCTCTACCTGTAAGAAGGAGATAAAAACACTCACTTTGAAGTGGGGGCTGTGAGAATTAATGTAAAGCCTCTGGGACAGTATCTATTCACAAGCCATGATCCAGACACCATTCTCCACTTCTGGTGTCTTCTCTAGCCCTGTCTCCCTACCTACCCCTTCTCTGTTCCTGAGAGTTTGGCAGAGATCTGCAGAAAATGTATTTCTTTGTAAGGTCTTTGTACAGCATTACGTAAACTCAGCATATCAGATAAACACAATATTGAGAATGACTCTACATTTCCCTCTAACCTTGATTTGGGGGTTCAGATCCCTAAGGTGCAAATGACAATTAAACTCTGGCCCCCAAACCAGCCTTCTCCTTTCCCCCATGATAAATCTGCATGGCTTTCAGGAAGCTTCATGTGAAAATAACGCCTTGAAACCAGAAACAAAAGGAACTGGAGGCTTCTGCAGGAAGCATAATATAAAAGCCAGTTTTGCAGAAGATGAAGGGTGGGAGCTCAAAAAAAAAAAAAAAAGCCATCACTGGGAGAGTTTTGTTTTTTCTTTCAAAGTGATTTGTGATGGTACATAGTTACTTTCATTTGTTTCCTGACTTTGAGAGGCTGACAAATAGCAGTCTCATTTTGAATATCTATAGTTACCCTTGAGGTTTTGTGCAGAGTGGGAAGGACTGTTTTGAACAATTTCTCATGGACAAGTGGAAGTTGTACTCTTGCTACAAATGATTCATCCAGGAGAAATGATATATAAACAAGACTGCCTGCTTGGAAAGCGGATGGGAGGGCGAGGTATTTCAGAAGGGCTTTTCACTCCCATTTCAGCTAACAATCAAAGCTCTTTTTTTTTTTTTTAGAAATTTATCTTTCCTTCTTTCTTTCTTTTTGGTTGCGTTGGGTCTTTGCTGTGCGCGGGCTTTCTCTAGTTGCAGCGAGCGGGGGCTACTCTTCATCGTGGTGCGCGGGCTTCTCATTGCGGTGTCTTCTCTTGTTGTGGAGCACAGGCTTCAGTAGTTGTGGCACACGGTCTCAGTAATTGTGGCTCGTGGGCTCTAGAGCACAGGCTCAGTGGTTGTGGTGCTCAGTTGCTTAGTTGCTCCATGGCATGTGGGATCTTCCTGGACCAGGGATCGATCCCGTGTCTCCTGCGCTGGCAGGTAGATTCCTAACCACTGTGCCACCAGGGAAATCCCAAAGCTAGCTCTTAAAATAGCAGAGGTGCTTTGAAATGGAGACTTCAGAAAGTTTTTTTAATCTTACATCTTATAGTTGATATCAAAGAAAGTATTTCTTAAATCTCTAAGACCAGTTACTCTCTCATGGTGATCATGTATCAATAGGTTGATTCAGTCTTAAACCTTGTCCTGTTAGTGTCAGGGAAAGAGCAAGGCCTCTGGAAGTTGATCCACCTGAGTAGGATAAAGCCAGAGAAACATCCGAGGTGCACAATTTAAGGAGGCACCTTACTCTCTGGGTCGTGCGAGTGCTGACTCTGCACTTGTATGACCCTGAGAGTAAGGTGCCTCCTTAAATTTGCCTGTGATATTTGCCTGCCCAGTATCCATTTGCCTTTCTGGTAGTCATGCCCCAATTTTGCTTTGGGGAAGTACCAGGTCCTATTGCTTGTAGAGGTGGTGAAAACTATCAGCTAGGTAGCAGGTATGGAGGGGAAGAAATGTAACTCAAGCCAGGATCTCTCTCTTCCAGGAATACATCCCTTGAGCAGAGAGAAAAAGCACTGAAACATGATTGGGAACCATTGACTCTGACAGAGGCATGGGTTTCAGAGGAAGTCCCTCAGACTCCAGAGCTAGCTGCCTACCCAATGTTCATTCTCTCATTCACAAAAGTTAAAGACTGCATTTCCTAGACTTCCTCGCAACTAGGGATGGCCAAAGAAATATGTATGGAAGTTGCTGGGTGAGCTTCTGAGACAGCTCTTTGAAGCTGGTAGGGTGCCTTTTATTATCCTCATCTTTTCCTCCTTCATCTTGGCTGGCATGGGGACTTGACAGTTGGAAAGCAGCTTGTAACCATGAAGTGACTTTAGGATGGAAGCCATATGCAAACAATGGTGGAGCAGAAACAATGGAACCTGTGCTTCTGAAGACTGAGAGCCGCCATACCACCTCTCTTCAGACTTCTTGTTCAAGGGACGAAATATACGTGTAAAATTTTTAAAGCCACTGTTATTTGGCTGTTCTATTTTACTCAATAGGAGTGAATCCTGATTGATTTAATTATTTTAATGATTATTCCCTGAGTCAGACATGAATGGTGATCCCTTGCATAATTATCTATGCTCCTCTACATTTCTCTTTCCCTTGCAGTTGGGTTGAGGCTATGTGTCTAATTTTGACCAACGGCCTCTGAGCAGGAATGACATATGTCACTTCTGTACTAAGGCACTTAAGTGTCAGTGTGCCCTCTCCAGCTCTCTCTTCCCTGCCAAAGTAACCCTGGAAGCCACATGGTGAGATGGGGTGGTAGTGTCACAAGATAGAAGGAAATGGGATCTCTGAGTCACTGGATGTAGAACTCCCATTAACCTGCCTTTGGTTGAGACTTCGGGTGAATGAGAAATTTACTTTTGTTTTGCAAAGTCAATGAGATTTCAGAGTTTATTCATGACCACAGCATAGGTTAACCTATCCTAACTAATACACCCCATTTTAGAACTGAAAAAATTGAGTCAGCAATAAGTAACTTGCCCTAATCAAAGCAGCTACTTAGTGACCAAGTCTATCTGACTTACAATAGCCACGCTCTGCTGTCTCCATCTGCTCCTTGATATTGGCCACCATGGGCATCCCTCACCCCGTTGGTTCCCTGTCATTTGCTTCCACCCAGGTTGTTCCTCCTGTCTCTCTGCATCTCTCTCTTTGGCCTGCATAAACTACAATGCCACATGTCCAAGTCTTAGGCTATGACATTAAATCATAGAATTATGTCTCATACTGTAATTCTGTCTTGGAATTTATTTTGAGTCTTGGCTGGTTGAGTTTGGCCAATACTGAAAATGGCTGCTCAGCATCTGGCTTTTATTTGGTCTTTGGCTAAAACAAAAAAAAAAATTCAAAATTAATTTTCATCACCGGGTTTATAGTATTTTCTGTTTTCTTTCCTGAGCGCAGTGAAGAAAAAAAAAGTGAGATGTGGCTATAATACTGTATCTGAATCACTCAGCTTGGTGGGTTGGAACAACTTGCTCATAAGAAAAACTCGTGTATTCAACAGATGTTATGATGCAGGGGCCCTGATAGATTCTGGGAATGCAAGATGAATTCTTTTATCACAGTCCTTGCTTTAAAGGGGTACCCAATATAATGACCTGTATATGTAAATAAGATGCAAAATAGTGTGATAAGCCCATAGAGAATCAGGGTGTATCAGAAAACGTGATGACACAAATGGGAAGGTTGTCTTTTCCACCGATTCCCACGTGAATGTGTTAGTGCCACGGTTGGAAGAGATCTTCCAGAGATTGCTGAATATTGAATGTTGTGCTAAGTGATTTTCACAAATCAGCTCTCCACACCCCCTTCCCCACCATGCTTTACAAGTATTACATCTATTCCGAGGATGAGTAAACTGTTGTTCAGTGAAGGAAAGAGACTTGCCTAAGGTCACACATGTAGGATTTTAACTCATTTCTGTCCAACTCCAGAAATTCACATTTTCCCCAGTATACCAATCTGGTCCCTCTGGTAAAACAGATGGGTTTATTTCCACAACCTCCACTGTCGAATCCAATGAATTTCCTGAGCCAAGCCCTTGGCAGATCCATCGCAGCTTGGGCTTCTTGGAAATTCGGTGCTGGTCCTCAAGGGCTCCCTACCTGCTGAGCCTTATTCTTCATTCTGAAATAAGAGCTGCCCTGTAAACAGTGTCTGGTGCTCGCTTCCTGGACTCCGGCTGGTGGGGCAAGAACAGTTCCAGCGCATATGCTTCCCTATTCTGTAAAAAATGTGTTTATACTTGGTTCCCCTGAAGGCAAACGACGCCCATACTTTTGTCCCGGCCGAATTTGTTGGCTGGGCTTTTTCTAATCCTTTACACCCTGAGAAGCAGGGAGCGCTGCTCGTGCCCTCTGGCGCCATCTACTGGCACTGTTCGAATCTGACGGCGGCCCCTGGAGAGGAGTTGTGATGTATTCAGTAATTAATTGAAGGAATCCTGCTACTTCATTAGCAGATTCTTTTTTTTCTACACGGACGAGAGAGTGACCAATTAGGAAAGAGAGTAGATATCAAAGACTTTAACTTACGTTAAAGAGCCCAGGATCTCCTCTCTCTCACTTCTCCCACCCCACCAGTTGTGACGTTCCTTCATCTTCAATTCTTTCTTCCTTTAAACATATTTATTTTCTTATTATATAGAGATCAGGGCATGGGGCACACAGCTGCACACCTGAGCAAACAGAGTGGCTGACTGGTTTGCTGGCATAATGAAAATCATTGGTTTTGAGCTCATTACTCTGATTCCACAATGGGCACCAAATCCCATTTAAGACCCACCCAGGAACTCTTCAAAGCGACGCTGCTCCAGGTCTGTGCCTGGCGAGCGTGCCACCTCTCTGAGTCTTTGCAAAGGAATAACCCACGTTTGGAGACCCAGGCCTGTCAGATCAAAACCAGGCCTGGCCTCCAGACCTTCAAACAAGTCACAACAGTGAACTTGACTCATCCATTTTCAAATTACAGCCTGTTCTCTTTACGAAATGGAGCAGAGCCTCTCGGATTGGGGCTGCCTGCTATATTTGATATATTAGGGAGAATCCTGACTCTTTCCAGGTTTCTGCTGGTCTGTTTTAAATCCAAATAGCTTGGCTCAGTGTGGTTTTTAGTTATTTTTTCATTTGAAATGGAATTCGAAACAGCAGGGGCATAAAGCCCAGATACAAATGGGAAAGAAAACATAAAAAGGTCCCTGGAGTTCCCCCTTCACCTTCCACATTAAGGAAAAGGAATACCATTGTAAACCGACTATCTGTCAAAATACCATGCGGGGAGGGTGATATTGCTGAGCTGCTGGAATTTTACAATATTTCTAATGCTTTTGGTTTTCTTTAGAGGCGTTTCAATGGAGGGATCAGGGGCACAACTTTGGAGCCAAATCCTGCTCTGCCTTTTACAGTCCTGGAGCCTTAGCCATTTTCTGTAAGCACACAGAGTCTCAGTTTCCTCACCTGGGAACAAGCCTGCGCTAGTTACCTGATAGGCTATTGCGAGCTTGAAACAAGGTAATACAGAAGGCATTTACCACGGGCCTGGGCACTTCACAAGAGCTTCATAAACAGCTAATAACATGATCAGTCTCTCGTAGCTAGGAATCGGAGCTTCTGCCTTTGGAATGAAGTGTTGACTTTCAGATAAAGCCTGGGTCCCCTTTGTTCACCGTCATCTAGCCTCTAAGATTGTTTAAGACTTGGAGTTTGGGTGCTATATTCGGACATGCCGCATTAACCACACCCCTTCTAGATCCACCTGTCCCGTGACCTCCTCCTCCCCCATCCCCTGCCCGCAAGGGAATGGTACCTTCTAACCACACTGGTCTTCTCCTTACTTCTAACACACACTCTTGCCCAAGACAACAATGCTCTCCCCACCCACCCATGTGCCTAATTCCTTCAGGTCTCAGTTTAAAGGTCACTTCCTGGGGAGGCCTCCTTGACTTCCCTGACTGAGGCCAGCCCCTGCTCACCCCTCCACTGAAGCCTCCGATCGTGGCTTCCCAGTCTATGCAGTGTCACTGCTGTCCATCTTCTCTGCAGCACTTTGCAAAGGGCTGGGTTGGATAAAGTAATTGTGATAATCTGTTTAATAATTTGTCTGGTGTCTCTTCTCTTTACCTGACAATAAGTGGTCAGGAATTCTGTCCATTTTGCCTATAAATAGCTGATGATGAGTCCTAAATAGCTCCATCTGAGTCCTCCTTACCTTAGTCCCTGATGTCCCCTCTTCCTGGAAAACGATCATCCCATTTTTCTGTCAAACTCCCACTCATCTCTTTTAAGATACAATTCCAAATCAGCCCCTCAGTGAAGCCATTGCTGAATTCCCTTAGGTGGGGTACTTGCCCCTAAAGTATACTGTATTTACCTCTGTCATGGCAATTATATATTGAATCCACCTGCTTTTGATAACAGGCTCCATGTTTTACACAGCTTCTTACCTCCAGCGCTTAGTAGATGCCTGGATAGAGGAGGTGAATGGATTCAATAAACATGGGGTAAATGAATAGAGCCATACGGCCTTCTGAGAGAGTGACAATCATTCAATCCCATACCGCTCTCCTCCGGTGGAAAGATTTTAAGACTATTTATGCCAAGAACTGGTTACTATATTACCTCCCAGCCATGGCTTAAGCCACACAGTAGATACTCATCAACCTCTCGGTATTTTCTACTTGCAACACTGGATTTATCATTCACTTCTTATGCTTATAGTCAGTTCTAAGAATTTTCAGAGATCCTTCTCACATTCTGGTTCTGGGGTGTAAAGATCTTTGATTCGTTATAGGGAGGAAAAAGAATATTTCATTGTATATTGGATTCTCCTTTTTTAGGGTTCAGTCATGATGATAATGGATTTCAGTTTTTCTTTTCTACTTTTACTGCTTCAACTATTGAATTGTGGAAATCCTGGTGTAGAAACTGATACTGATACAGTTCAATGAGCAGGTGAGTGGAGAAAAACACAGACCAGAAGTAGATATGCTTAGAGGGCTTCTTGATGTTTCAAAATCTTGCTTGGAGAATCTTCAACTCTCTATTTTAATTGGCCTGGGTCAAGTTTTTTACAGTGAACGTCACAACAGTGACTAAGACTAATGACTATTGTTTTTACAGAATATTTTTATATATGTTATATCATTGAATACATCCCCCCTGAGCATTTTCCATCCAAAGAAGCATGTTCTTGATGATTTGTATCTGGAGTTCCCAACTCATTAGAAGAGATCAAATTGTGCATCACGAATGCCAACCTGGTTTTTGAAGTGGAGTAGATGTCCCTCTATCCTGGACTGAAAAATTTGATAATAATAACAGCAGATAATAATCATCTGTTTGACCTCCAGCACCTACTCCTTCATGGGTCCTGATTGTCCTTTGAAAATCTTCTCCTCCTCACTTTCTTCCCTGGCCACGTAGTTTGATGAGACTCCCAAAACCTTGGTTTTAGAGGTGGACAATTGACCTACACCTCAGACAATCTAGTATGTCCTGTGCCTGACTGGTTCAGGAATGGATATGAGGCGCAATCAGATCAATGAAACACCGTCCCGGGAGGATGTGAGGAACTACTATAGCCATCTTACTTATTCCTACAGACAGAGAATGGGAGCTGCTGGACACTATCAAAAGGAGACTGAGGATGAAGCTAACTCTTCCCACAGCAAGCTGAGTGATGGAGAGCAATCAAAGCCTCATGATACCATTTGAGCCCTGTATCCAGCCAGGTCTAGAGCTACCTCTACTTAAAGCTTTTCAATGATATACTCCAATAAAATGTCTTTTGACTTTAACGGAATTTTCTGTCACTTGCAACCATAGAATTCTAACTGATACATTTATAATTCGCCAGCACTAGGCTAAGCCCTTTTACGTAGGTTAGCTAATTTAATCCTTACGACAGCCCTATGGGAGTAGTTATTATCTGCATTTCATAGCTGATGAAATAAAGGCTTAGAGAAATTAACTATCTTCCCACTCACAGGTGGGAGATGTTAGAGTTGGAATTAGGATTCAGGTCTTAGCTTTGCACTGTTTCCTGGACACGGGAACATGGCTGGGGGGTACCATCTATCAGGCACCATCCACTTCTCACCCTCCCTCCCCAATACTCCTAACCTGGTCCTTCATTTTGCTGTCCTCCTTCTCTTTTGCCCTCCCCTCCCATACCTTGACTTTGAGACTCCAGGGAGATGAACATTAGCCCCTCCACCCAGCAAGCTCTGGGAGCCCAGGCTCAGCCCTTCCCCAGCCCATGGCAGGGGACTGGCTGAGATGACCCCCACATAGTCCTTCTGGCCACTTTGCTGTGAAGTCATGGCCCTTCCCTGGGTGTCAGTGATTGCTTCTTCCTTTCCTGGCCCAGAGCCATCTTCAGAGGCTCGCTTGACAGCACCCAGGGCAACACAGGCTGAGAGGCACCTTGCTTGGATAAGGCATTTTCCCGCTCGGGCATTCGTGTACAGCTGGCTCTGTTTGAAATCCTGTCCCTCTCTGACTTCACTTCCTGAATGTGCTGACAGGCCTTTGAGCCAAGCCAAACAGGTTCCCAACGCCCGTGCCTGTGGAGTATTCCCCTGCGAGTGCAGCTGGGGAAACAAAACTTTTCTCCAGCCCGCAGAGAGGACCTGCCAGCCCTTATATGACCAAGAAGCAGGTCCTGCGAGACGTCGTTGAATCTTAATGGGAAACGTTTTCATTTCAGCCGGGGTGGTGTGTGTGTGTGTGTGTGTGTGTGTGTGTGTGTATGCATTCACACTGGCTTGGGCGGGGAAGTGGAATTCCTGATCAGTTCCTCTTCAATTAACAAATCTACAGGGAAAAACGGCTAATTATTGCTTGCCTGCTCTATACAGGGTTTTACATATATGAACCTCTGACAACCCTCTGAGGTAGACATGGCTAGCCTCATTTTTACAAAGGAAGGAACTGATACATAGAGATACTCATGAACTTGATCCATGTCTCCCAGGTTTGAGCTGCAGAGCACAGATTGAACCCCTGGGTACCTGACTCCAAAATCCCTGTGCCTCCACTAACTCCTAATACCTCAATTCTCTCTTCCAACTTGCAATATCTCGATTCTTCATGTGGTCAGAAGGGTAGCAAGGCTCTGGTGTCTTCTGAGTTCTGTGAAGTTGTACAAGTTAGTTTTCTTCTCTGAATCTCAGTTTCCTCATACACAAAATGGAATGATAGCAGTGTCTGTGGCAGGGAGGCTGTGAGGCTCCATTGAGGAGCAGTACTCCTCAATGGAGGTATAAAGCAGTATAAATTCACGTGGCAGTACTACTCAAGGGCAGGGTCATATGTGAGCAAAGCTAGCTCTTCTGAGTCAAGAAAGACCTGGACTCAGCTCCGGCTTCCACCAGCCACTTATTCCATGAACTTGAACAAGATGGAAACCTCCATTTTCTCATGTATACAATAGAGCCCTAACATTTACCTTGTAATTCCCAGCAGAGTGCCTGCTACATAGTAGAAATGTAGTAAATGGCATATGTATTGAATATTATACAGGCTTTTGTTTATTATACTTGTGGCAGACACGGTTGTTTCCTGCTGGAGCAGTTAGGAAAGGCTAAATAATGCTACAGTAACAAAAAGCCCTCCTCTCTGTGTCTTAATACAACAAAGGTCTAATTTTTGCTTCTGTTAAATGTCTATTGTTGACGCTGGCGGTGAGGAGGGACTCTGATCTATATCACCATCATTTAAGGACCAGGTTAATGGACATTCCATCTCTGTGCTTCCACAGTTGCCACGGCTGGGAAAAGGAAACATGGTGAATTGCACACTCACTCTTAAGGCTCCCACCTGGATGTGAGAGATGTTACCACTGCTGGCATTTCATAGACTGACACAAGTCACAGTGCCTCTCACCCAACTTCCAGGAGGTAGAAGACAGGGAAGTACTACCCTACCTTGTACAAGAGGAGACCTGGAAACATTTGGTGGAGAGCACTAATGACTATCTACCCACCCAAAAGCCACACTCCATCTCACTTATTTTTTGCCACCAGAGCCTTGACTTTTATTTATTTTTAAATTTACTTTTGGTGTTCATTTTCTCATGTGCTTAGAAGAAGGTGATCCCAAGGGGGTGAATCATGACTGTAGGCCAATCATGGTGGTCCCATTCCCTGGCCAGGGATGAGTTTGGGTATAGGCATATGACCTGCTCTGGGCCAATGGGACCTGAAGGGAAGTCTACTCGGGTGGAAGTAGGGAGGTTCTAGGAGAGGTTTCTCTTGCTAATAAAAACGAGAAAGATGGAAGTAAACACCCTTGCATTGCTAGTGACTATTGTGTTTACCTATGATGCCAGGAACTGCTAAAGCTATCTTGAGTCCACACAAGGGGCGTCTTTGACACACTGAGAATGGTGAAACAGATAGAAAGCCCATGATGATGTCACTGAGCCACTATAGTTGCCCTGGATCTTGTTTAAATTGTGTCTACTGTTACTGGCCCGTGTAAGCATCCAAACTGGTGGAGTGGTCGATTATATAACAGCCCAGGTACCTGCTTATCTTTTTTCAAGATTTGCCATAAGGTGAGGGCATTCCTCCCTCCGAGCATGAATCTAGGATGAATCAAATACACCTTGGAAGAGATTTGCCATCAGCAAAAGCTGATGGACAGACAGTCCCATGGAGATCTGGGAAATGCCCAAATTTTGTCCAGGTATCTAGTGAAAACCTATAGCCTAAGAAGGCAGTAACTTAATGATCTGGTAACCCAATTTTTTGAAGGAATAATGAAGCAACCATCGAGCAACGTCTTCTAGTGGATGTACATGAAGGAAGTTTGTGTAGCAAGAAACCGTCAGGGCTTCTCAGCACTAGTATTCTAGTCCCCCCAGAACTGAGCGGTTTGCAGCAGGGCAACGAGAGTTCATTAGACGTTGCTGTAGCATGGATAAAATATCCCAGGAGACTATCTGATTACCTTTGCTCAGATGCTGTGTACATCAAAGAACCTTCTGATGACTAATTCAGTTCCTCAGGGTCCTTGATGTAGAATCAAGGGGGTGCCCCAGGATCACCAGGGCATCAGGTTCCTAGAAAAATATAGGAGAAGAATATGGTTCTTGATGGCTGGGGACCTAACTGTGGTCCCACCAGTCACTGCATGAGGGGCCTCAACAAAAACTCTTAAAACTCACTGGGAGCCTCAGCTTCTGTTCCTGTGAAACACAGCTACTAATAATGACACACGCAGGGTAGTGGTGAAAATAAAATGCAATAGAAGAGATGAAATCATGTTGGAAAGGACAAGAGTATAAACTGGTGAGTACCAATCTCAGTGCTCATTCCTCTCCTCTTCGCTTACCCCACCCCAGGAAGGCAGGCCTTCCCTTAACTCCTAGGGTACCCCAGAGTTTTTCCGGCCTTTTCTCATGCTGACCCTCATTCTGGAATTCCCTACCTCATCTCTTCTGCTCTTGACCTGAAGAACTCTTAAGTCATCTAATCAGTCTCAGTTCAAGTATTTCTCCAGAAAGACCAGGATGACAATCAAACTCTTAGCATGGAACAGTTAGTACTTCACACCCCGACCCTTAAACTTTCCTGCTTCTTCTCCTTCACTTTTCTTTTCATACCTTCATTCCCAGCTTCTCCAAGCAGCTTACAAGTCCCTCACACACCATGTTTTCTGATGCCCTGTTCCTTTGCACACAAGTTCCTCCTCCAACCTTTTGCTCCTGCTGAGTTCCACTGGATCAGCTCAGACGTCATTTCACCCGTGAAGTCTTTCCTGATAACGTCTCTTCCTCCTGCATCTGGCGCCTCTTTCTGCTTCATCTCCGTACTCTTCCCCACCAGACTGGGAGTTCCTGGCGAACAGGGATTGTGTCGTGTTCCTCACTGAAGCCCCACTCTTAGCAAGGGCCTCAGTGAGACTGGGCCCAGGGGAGTGCCCTTCTTTGGGACGTCAAAAGTCCAAAACCAAATAACTGGAGCCAGGGTCCAGAGTTAGGTAGGGATTGTTTCACTTTCTGGGGCCATCCCAGCTTCTAACCCTCTTCCCTTCTTCTTTAACATTCCACTTGACCCACGTAGAAGTAGGTGGTGGGGTAGGCAAGACTGAAAGGCATTGTCTTTTTCCTTGGTTCATTCAATGGGTATCTTCTCTAAGAATAAAAGAGCACGAGGAATAGATACATTGGCATGATCCTTGTCTTTGTCAAGCAAACACTGGGTACTAAGTTCAGGACCCCTGAAATATATTAACTTTACAAACAGGAAGTTCTCTCTGTCATTATCAATGAAATAGTGGTTTTTAATAAAGTCGTACGTAGAACTATTTTTTGTGCCTGCCTAACGATCACATATTATCCTTCCCTATCTCCACCTCGAAGCCTACTGTTTCACACAGGCCCATTTAATATGAGAAGATGCCCGCTTAGTGGAGGAGGGAAGGGACGCTCTGTGTGGCTGGAAGAATGAATGTGCTAACAGTTTAATTCTTTTAAGAGCACTCATTGAGAACTAGGCTTTAGCACCTGGTGATTGGCCACGTTTGACTTTTCTGAGGGTCTTCAATCCATCTGGCGTTGTTCGCCTGGAAATGGATGAGGTATATTTCACTAGAAGAAGTTAAGACCTGGAATTATTTCGGAGCATTTCAGTTCAATTGTCTATTCAGTCAACACACATTTTATAAACGTCTCCTATGTAACCAGGCACTGTACTAGGAGTCTGGGTTCCACAGACGAGTAGGATAGGTTCTAGCCAAGAGACACAGAGGTTCAGGATGATAATACTTTGATAAGTGCTATCACAGAAGTTTGGATAAAATGTTGTGGATGCGTAATTGGGAATATTCGTTCCACCTGAAGAGGGAGTTAGCAAGGAAGGCGTCACAGAGAAGGTGCCACTTTTGCCAAAGCTTGAAAAATGGGTAGGATTCAGCAATTGAGCCAGAAGGAAAGGTATCCCAGTCAGAGGGATGAGTACAAGCAGAAGCATGGAGGGGTGAAAAGGCATGAAATTCAGATTCACACAAAGATACGTTTCTCATAGTGAATGTGTAGCCATTCAGCTTAGAAATTATTAACCTTTTTCGAGTCATGGAACTTTTTGAGAACCAAATAGAGCTTAATGATCTCTCTCCCTAGGGGAGTGTGTGTTCATGTGGGCACACCCGTACACAAACACAATTTTGTAGGCATTTTCATTGAGTTCATGAATCCTCTGCCCCAATGGACACAAAGTGTTAAGAATCTCTGAAATATACATATGTAAGACAGATTAAAAGATGATCAATGGTTTCATGTGCCACTAGCTTCATCTTCTCCAACCATTAGTGTTACCCAAACAATAACTCATTGAATGCCAAAATAACATTGACCTTTGAGGGTCTATAAGTATCTGATTTTCTGTCTCCAGAGTTTACAGGTTACTGCTGAATTTCCTCTACCACAATTTTTTTTTCTATCCCTTTTGTTAGAATTTCAGAGATATACATTCAGAACGATAGTTGAAACAAACAAGGGTAGGGATAGGCCTGAGTTTCAGGCTTTTTATTTTTTTTAAAGTCAGAGTCTAGGGGCTTCCCTGGTGGCGCAGTGGTTGAGAGTCTGCCTGCCGATGCAGGGGACACAGGTTCGTGCCCCGGTCCGCGAAGATCCCACATGCAGCGGAGCGGCTGGGCCCGTGAGCCATGGCCGCTGAGCCTGCGCGTCCGGAGCCTGTGCTCCGCAACGGGAGAGGCCACAACAGTGAGAGGCCCTAGTACCGCAAAAAAAAAAAAAAAAAAAAAGTCAGAGTCTAAAGCAAACTGGGGAGTGGTGTGGCTTTTCTGTGCTGCACTGTTGTCTGGGCTTAGTCTACCTTTGCAGGTAATTAATTCCCCAGCCTGCTTATTTTTTCTACTTGGCTCTTGTTTAGCTTCCACAGAGCCCCACCCCAAAGTGCTTTATTGTCCCTCTTCTGACTATTTCTACAAATGGTCAAAATCAACTCACCTTCTGGGTTGCTGACATGGGCAAATTCACTGTTTGGAGAAGTGTATCTGCTCCCAGTAACCCTTTATTAAATAAGTGTTGTTCCAATGGAGTGGACCTGATAGCTAACAAGTCAGTCCAATCCCTTGCACTCCTGGACACTCTCCCGAGGAGAAACTCTCTGTGTCTTTGGATTTACAGCCACAGGCAGGATATTAGCACTCCCAGACCTGTTGGGTACAAGAGCACTGCTAATGAGCAAACAGCCCTGCCTCAATTAGTGGTTTGGGGAAGTATTCCTGGATATCAAATTGCTTTTGCTGCTTGATAATCATACCGGCTCTTGGGATGAAAAGCAACCAAGCAAAAATTGTTCCCTTGCTGAGGGCTGCCTTGTTGATCTCTTAAGTTATATCTGTAGACAGAATTTAAGTCTGCCATTTCTCCAGAGTGAAGGTTTGATTTATATACATAATCATTGTACTGGTGTTCATGTTTTCTCTTGTGTATTTTTTTATAGTATCTAGAGTACCATCTTTTGAGACCGATTCTATAATAATTATTTAAACAAGGCTGATTATTTTAGAGACAAATTAAGAAACTATAGAAGAATCCGAAATGATAAACTGCTATACTGGTAATTTGTCTAGGCATAGGGAGGGGGTGTGTGGAAAGCGAAAGAGAAGGAGAGAGACACAGACAGAGAGAGAGAGAGAGAGAGAGAAGGCGAATGAGGATGAATGAAGCTGGGAGAATGTTTCATCCAGACTGCAATTTCTGTGTTGACTTTTCATAAATTCTTTGCTTCTTAATTACCAAATAACTTCAGATGGCAGTAATGTTAACCCCAGCAACTGAAAAACAATGCTTCAGAACAGAGCTTGGGAAGAAAAAAAGTAGTAAAGGGAAAGGAATTCAAGATCTGTTATTGGTATTTGAATACGTTTATTGTGACAAGAATGCTGTTATAAATATTCATATGCAAAGACCGTCTCTTTTATCTAGGAATTGTTAAAATAAAGATTCCAAATTGGAAGGATACATCTTTTGTAAAAATCTGCCACTGTTCCTGCTTTGAGAATAAGCATCTATTGTTAAAATTTCTACTAACATTATAAATGGTCACAGCACATGCCACTTGATATGATCCAAACTTTAAAACGTTTGACTTCCCAGGGAGCTGCCCCTCTCCACCACAACCTCCCTTCCCTCAGCCTCCTGAAATGCCACATTATCCTTTGTAAGCCACTCTGTATAGCTTGTTGGGGAGGAAAGAGTATAACTCGATGAGGGAATCAGCTACAGTTATCTCTTAACTCCAGTAGGTAACAGTTTTCACTGCTTGATAGTAAGAAGCACTGATAGTGATTTTAATGGACACTCTTAACTCTTTCAGCTCCACCTGGCAAAGTAATCTACAGGTAATGCAGAAAAGAGGTTGGGGGAGGGGTCACTTTTTCAATATTTTATTGTATTTTCTTAAATATCCTTTCTGGAATTTTCAGAAACAAAACATAAAAAAATTATATACTTTATTACAAATGGTAAACTCAGAGTGCTCCAAATCTCTTATTTACAAACAACGCTGGGCAGGACACCCAAACAAACAAACATGAAATAACTTACAAAGGCGTGAAGCTGTTTATTGACAGTAATCAGCTTTCATCAAATTAAAAAATATATACATGTACATACACAGTTATGGAAGGCAGTCCAGAAGGAGTTCATCTGCAGACTGGGCCTCGCTCTCGCAAACCTCCCTCCCGCCTCCCCCCCCCCACCCCCTTTGTGTTCTTAAGGAGCACTACAGAAGCAATCTACAGTCTCTATTGCAGTTTGCGACCCCTCCCTCCCCCCTTTAATACTGAATGAGATCGAATGTTAGGTCCATGCAGTTCTTGGTCAATGTTAAAGAAAAGTCTAACGTTCTGTTTGCGCGGGGACAGCCCGACCGTAAAGCGGGGCAGCCCGCGGGCGGCCGCTCCCTGGCTCCCTGCCAAAGGGAGGGCGCGCCAAGTCCTTCTCTCTCGTGCACACTGGGGGCGCCGTCAGGACGCAACCCAGTCCAACTTGGAAACCCTTGGCTTTAGTTCTCGGACACTTCTTTTTTCTCTCTTTCTCCCTCTCTCGCAACTTGTCAAGTTCTCAAGTCTGTCCCTCTCTGGGTTATTTGTTCTCCGTTGCCCCTCAGCCCCCGACAGTCTCGCCTCAAAACGTTTGCAACTGCTGCGTTAGCATGAGTTGGCACCCACTGTTAACGTGGTTCATGACTTTCTGCTTAAGCTGGGCCACCTGTTCCCTGAGCATGTTGGCCGTGGACGCCAGCTCCGAGTTCTGCGCTTTCAAGGTTTTCACTTTTTCCTCCAGCCGGGCGATCCTCTCCAGCTTCCTTTTCCGGCACTTGGAGGCAGCGATGCGGTTCCTCATGCGCTTCCTCTCCGCCTTGATCCGCTCCTGGGACTCCATGTCGATGGGGGACAGGGGCGGCGTTTCCCCGGGCATCTCGGGGACCGTCTGCGGCTCCTCCTTCAGGGCCTGCAGCCGCGGGTGCTGCACGGGGATCTGCTGGGGCAGGTGGTGCGGCGGCGGCGGCGGCGGCGGCGGCGGCGGCTGCTGCTGAGGCTGCGCGGGAAAGGCCAGGCCGGCCGCGCCGTAGGAGGGCGCCCCGCCGCCGCCGCCGCCACCGCTCAGCGCGCCCGGGTTGAAGTTGCTGAGGTTGGCGTAGACCGGCGGCTCGCTGTGCAGGCTGGCGCCGAAGCCGCCGCCGCCGCCGCCGCCACCGCCGCCGCCCGCCACGGAGGCCACGGCCGGGGCCACCAGGCCCGCCCCGCTGACCGGCTGCGCCGCCGACGTGACGCTGGGCAGCGTGTTCTGGCTGTGCAGTTCGGCCAGGGCGCGCACGAAGCCCTCGGCGAAGCCCTCCTGCTCGTCCGTCACGTTCTTGGGACACAGGAACTGGGTGGGGGTCGGCGTGGTGGTGATGTGCCCGTTGCTGGACTGGATTATCAGGCGCTCCAGCTCGGGCGACGCCAGCTTGAGCAGCCCCACGTCGGGCGAGGTGAGGAGGTCGGAGTTCTTGGCCCGGAGGTGCGGCTTCAGGCTGCCCACGGGGTCGGCCAGGTTCAGGGTCATGCTCTGCTTCAGGATCTTGGGGTTACTGTAGCCGTAGGCGCCGCTCTCGGACTGGAGGAACGAGGCGTTGAGGGCATCGTCGTAGAAGGTCGTTTCCATCTTTGCAGTCATAGAACAGTCTGTCACTTCACGTGGGGTTAGTTTGGGCTGCGCGCAGAAGTTTCGGGGCCGTAACAGCGCGCTGGCAAGCGGGGGACACCCGCGCCTCCCCGGGCCTTGAGCAAGGAAAGTTTCTGGAAGAGCGCGCGCCCCCGCCGGCTGGCCTCCCCCGGCGCCCTCCTCACCGGCTCGCTCCGGGGGATCGCAGGGTTAAGACGCCGCCCGCGCTCTTACTTGTCCGCTCGCGCGCGCCGCCCGGCTTTGAAAAGTCGCGGTCACTCCCGGAGCTCTCTCGGGCCCAGAGGTTCCTCGGAGCCCGCGGACGAACTCGCTTCCCGGCGGCAGCAGGTAGCGCGGACCCCGCGGTGGCCGGCCGGCGGCGGATCTCCGCCGCCCCGACTCCGAAGACTGTCCCCTCCTCCGCTGCGAGGGGGAGGGGGCGCCCGGCAGCCGCGGCTCGCGCTCGCCCAAGTTCAGCAACGGATTCGAGCGAAGCGGAGCGCACGTCTTCCTATCTCTGCCGCCTCCTTTTCTCTACCGCCGCCGCGGCAGCTTCCTTTGCAAAGGAAAGCTTTGCAAAAGTTCGCTCCGGGACCCGGCGGCCACTTGTCTCCTGTCCTCCTGGCCGGGAAACTTCTTGCCGCTGCAGCCGCTCTCCTGACTTCCCCGGGCGGATAGTGGCCGCTCTCCACGCTGTCAGCAGCGCTAGCGCAGCTGGGCTGTCTCCGCCTGGGGGCGGCTGGAGAAGGGGCTCTCCCGGCGCTCCCCAGAACACCAGCCCGGGAACCACAAGCACTAGCTCCGGGCCGTTGGAGAGAAAATGGAAAAGAAAATAAGATTTGCAGTCCTTCCCAGCTGACTGTGCCTGTCTGCCTGCCTGCGTCCGCGTACCTCCACTCCCGCCTCACAGCTTCAGCCACACTCAGTGCAACTCTGAGCCCTTATCCAGCCCGAGCTCAACACTTATCTGCTACCACTCAACCCCTAAAAATAGCCCATGATGTCACCCCAAGGCCTTCCCATTGGCTCGCGTCGCTCTCAGGGGGGCGGGCCCACCCGTCGCCATGGAGACCCCACCCTAGAAGATTCTTCTCTGGACCCGCGGAGGCTCACGGGATGAGGTAATGCTCTGTTGCCCTCCTACAGTTGGGCCCTTCTTTCTCCTCCTCCCCCCCGCCTCCCCCTCCACGCGACTTGAGCCCCTGTCTTCCTTCTCCCCTCCCCGGCGCGTCTTTCCCGGCCCGCCCGGTGCATTGTGGGCTGACGTCTTGGAGTTTGACTGCCTAGTGACGGTGGCTGCCGCGAGACGGGCGGACTCGGGCGCTCGCAGCCTCTGAAGGAAGCGGGCTGAAGTTCAGGGCTCGGGGCGGGAAGGCAGGGGATGCGGGACCCAGAAGGCGGGGGAACCGGGCCAGGTGTCTGGGGCTGAGGGCGCGGGGCGGGTGGTATTTCCCCACTTCAGGGCTCGATGTCATTTCGCCGCCGCGAGGGGCGGGCCGGCTGAGCGCCCGGGTCCCGGTCCCCCCCCGCACTTCCGGGGGGGCGGGAGCACCGCCCTTAAGGTGGCTCTGTTAAGTCTCCTGTGGGGACGAGTGAAAGTGGGTTTTTAAGTTTAGGGGCGGTTCTTGCGAGTCGGGCCCCCACGTTGAGAACGCTCTGAAGTTTGTCTCCTGATCAAGTTCAAGAGCGACTGTCCGGCTGCACCTGGAAGCCGAGTGATTTGCATTGCTTGAAACCTGGTGTTCAGCTAAGTCCCCGCCGCACCCCACCTCACCCTCCTGACCGTGGGAGAAAGGGTGCGGGGGTTCACAGCTTTGCCTCGGAGAGGAGGTTTCTTACAGGAGGTGGAATTAGCGGGCAGCTCGGTGTCTAGTTGGGAACGAGCGTTCAGGGAATCCGAAACTCGGGGAACCCGGTGATCGCCTACTCCCCGCCCCCGCACAAGATGCATAGACACACCACACATCCCACGTACACACGAACACACACACACACACACACACACCACTCCTCCCGTCCTGATTTGCTTCCGGGAAAACTAGTCCGAGAGCAGCAGACACTTGCCAAAAGTCACACAGCGAGTCAGGAGTAGAATCAAGATTTAAAATTTCTCCGCTCCCAGCCGGCCGGTGGGCCCATATCCTGTGTAGCCTCTAGGAAGCGCTAGACCCATGTAAGTGGTTCCTTTTCTGTGGTTGTTATTTTATTCTCCCCCAACCCCTCACCCCTTAGGGACAAAAGTGTATGGTGGGAAGAATAGCGAAGTCGGGAATCGTGGGTTCTCTCGTGGCCAGCGCTGCCACGTTGTGAAGTGAGCAAATCAGAGAACTTCTTTGAGCTTCAGTTCCCTCATCTGCAGGTGGGGCTGGTGAGACCCACCTTACTGGGCTGAGTTAGCATAGAGTCATCGCCTCCAGGGCTAGGAGGTGGTCTCCATCAGCCCCCTTCTCTGCCCTTCTTCGGAGTTTCCCAGAGCGTCGATGGAATGCCAGGATGTAAGAGTGTGACTTGGCAGGACCAGGTGGACTGATGCTGCGAGGAGCAGTTAGGGCAGGAGGGTGAGGGAGGAAAGGGTCAGAAGTCGGTTCCTTCCAGGGTTTTCTCCAGGACTGGGGCTTGAAGTTGGACCTGCAGCAGCTTATGTTCCTAGGTTCTAATTCTGGCTTTTCAGCTTCTGAGCTTGGGGGAATTCAGCCTTGGGTTCATAGCCCAGAGCTTTAAGGTATTTGTGGCTTTGAGAGTTCAGATCCAACAGCCCGGCAGCAGCTGGTGTCAGGGAAATCTTGACAGCTTTCCTTTACTCCAGCACTTGTCTCTCATTGCCTTGTGCAGCAGGGGAAAACAGTAGCTACTGGGAGCCAGGCACTGAACTGGGTGGGGGTAAGGGTACAGTGATGACACGAGCCAGTTACTTTCCTCAAGGAGGGAACATTCTGCTCTATATTGTTGCCCTGAATCGTTTTCTTCTGTAATCAGGGAGCTGGTGTTTTAAAAATAATTTTAATGATAACAGTAATAAGATTGAATGTCATGTATTAAACACCTACCATCAGCCAGGCATTCACCAGAGCAATTTATATAGTTTTCCCTACAACTGTCTTGGGCTACATATATTATTATCTGGATTTAGTATATGAGGAACTAGGCCCAGAGAGGTTAAGTATCCTGCTCAGGTCACACAGGCAGCTGGAAGTAGACTTCAGGTGTGTGTTACATTCTCTTTTTATATCTTCTCTGCTGAGGGAGACTCCTGTAAAGTATTGGTTGTCTGCAGAGGGAACGGCCCTTGGATGGTGGGATGGAAGAAATTGTCTTGCCCGATTCTCTGTAGCTCCTTTCAAAGCCTCCTTTCAGAGCTCCTGTATTTAGAAACTTCAAAACTTAGGACTTTACATAAATATATATCTTTTGCCTAAGTGTTCTGTGTGTTCCACTCTGCCTTATGTGGTTTAGTAGGCTGATTTTCTCATGTTGAGAAATAGCATATTTCATCCAAAAAATAACAGATCTTTTCATGTTAACGCCCTTGCTTGGAAGCCTTCATTGGCTTCCCCTCACAACCAGCAGAGGGTTCGGATGCCTTTGCGGGGGAGAGGGCGCCTTTCACAACCTAGCTCCTGCTGTCCAGCCCCATCCTTCACTCCTAGTATCAGGAAAGGCTGGGCTATGCTGCCTTAACAAACGGAACTACCATTTCAGTGGCTTAGCGCAGGGAAGTTTATTTCTTGCTCATGCCATGTCCCCGCTGTGGGTCTGCAGGGGAGTTCCATTCCCCATGGATTTGGGCTGGAGAAGGCTTCATCTTGTTGCATGCTTCTCCTTACGGTCTCGGCTGGGTAGAGGGAAGGCGGCAGCTCATTCAGTGGCTCTCAGAGCATCCACCTGGAAGTGACACACTGTACTCCCGCTCATGCATCCTTGGCCAGAGCAAGTTACGTGGCCATGCCTAACTTTAAAGCTCTGTAATCCTGCCAAGTGTCTCAAAGGGAGAGAGCCAGGAATATTAGGGAAACAACACTAATGACTCGAACAGTCTCCCTTTCTGTTCACCAAATGTTTGGCTTACTGTCCTCCCACAGGCAGAATTCCACTCTCTCCTCAAGGGGGACGACCCTTAAGACCCACCTAGTCACGGTATATCAAGCTCATTTTCCAGGGAGCGGGTGATGCGCAGTAGACTCTCTATCAGCTCCAGATGTGACTCTTCATCCAAAGGCAAGATATCTGCCCGGCATACTCTCAGTATGTAGCAGTGGGACAGAGATGGGATAACTGCAATGGACACACTGATCGGAAAGTGGAGGAATGGGACCCCACAGTGGACATTAATCCAGAGCAGACATGTGGGGGACACCCCTACCCAACACCCTGATTAGACGTGGATTCTGCTCCCTAAGTGTAGCGGCCCTAGCCATTGTTTTCTGTGACCCCTGGCCTTGACCTCTGAGAGAGTCTTCCTTCTGTACACCTAAAGCAGGCATAGGAAATAGGTTTTCAAACCAGCTTTTAAAAATAGGGGTGGTGTTGGGGGAACAGAGTGATATTAAGTCTCAAATACAGTCTCCTTTAATCCAGGCTGATGTTCTTTTGTCAGTGCAACTCTCCCCAAGATGTAGGTTCTTTATCTGTTTGATTCCAGGCGTTCCATGTGTCAACAGCCACAGCCAATCCTTTTCTAGACATGCCTCCATTGTTTGCCATGTTTCTTTGCTTTCTTGCTCTCCTGCCTGCTGATATGTCTCTCGTTCATCTCATTTTCATACTCTGTCTGTCTCTCTCTGCTTCTTTGTCTTGCTGTCTCTCTATCTCTCTCCTGACTTGGCTTTGAGTGCTTTGCGCTTATTGGGCTTAGGTGGGAGAGTCATACTTTTCCTCCCATTTCCTCCCTTTTCCCTTTTCTCTAATTGAAAGCATATGCTCGGTAACATCTTAATTTATCCAGAGGTTTTAACAATAGGTTTGAGGCCATACCTTTGACTTGAGCCATACTTCAGGGCTGATTTTAACTAGCCGTTTCTTGCTGAAAATCTTCCTTAATTTTACTAGTTGAGATTGAGAAACAATAGCCTCCTCTATCCCTCCATTACTCTGAATTTATAGATTGTCCCTAGTCTCTTTCATTCCTGCTTACAAACTGGCCAAATCTTCTCTGAGCTCATCTCTTTTTTTTTTAATATAAATTTATTTATTTTTGGCTGTGTTGGGTCTTCATTGCTGGGTGCCGGCTTTCTCCAGTTGTGGAGAGCAGGGGCTACTCTTCGTTGTGGTGCATGGGCTTCTCATTGCTGTAGCTTCTCTTGTTGCAGAGCATGGGCTCTAGGCGCGTGGGCTTCAGTAGTTGTGGCACACGGGCTCAGTAGTTGTGGCTCACGAGCTCTAGAGCACAGGCTCAGTAGTTGTGGCGCACGGGCTTAGTTACTCTGTGGCATGTGGGATCTTCCCGGAACAGGGCTCGAACCCGTGTCCCCTGCATTGGCAGGCGGATTCTCAACCACTGTGCCACCAGGGAAGCCCTCATCTCATTTTTGTAATAAGTTTCTAAATGCATCCAACAGCCATCAACGCATGCTACTAATATATTGTTTTACAATCTCTTGCCTTAGTTCATTAGGTTCATGATATGTCTTCTAAATTATCACAGTGATATGTTCACCAAATAGATCACCATCCTTTAACCTTCTGATAACAGTGTTCTTAGTTACTGCCCTCTAACCAAATGTTTACTTTGATTATTGTTGTTATTACATTACCCCGTGTCTAGGTGCCAGTTTTTACATCCGTCAGGATAGGCTAGGTTTGCCACCAGAACAATCCTAATATCTCAGTGGCTTAACAAAAAACCCTTACTTCTTGCTTATACTACATGTTCAAGGTCAGAGGGGCTTTTCTCAATATGCTCACTCAAAGACAGAGTCTGAAGAAGGTTTCATCTTGAAATATGTGTGCTTCTGCAATCATCACAATCACCTTGACAGGGAAAAGAAAGCATGGTGAATTCATACTGGCTTTTTAAAAAAAAATAAATTATTTTATTTGTTTTGTTTTGTTTTGGCTGCATTGTGTCTTTTTTTTTTTTTTTTTTGTGGTACGCGGGCCTCTCACTGTTGCGGCCTCTCCTGTTGTGAAGCACGGGCTCGGGACGCGCAGGCTCAGTGGCCATGGCTCATGGGCCCAGCCACTCCGCGGCATGTGGGATCTTCCCGGACCGGAGCATGAACCCGTGTCCCCTGCATCGGCAGGCGGACTCTCAACCACTGTGCCACCAGGGAAGCCCTGCATTGTGTCTTTGTTGCTGCACATGGGCTTTTC
This sequence comes from Lagenorhynchus albirostris, assembly GCF_949774975.1. Taxonomy (NCBI): domain Eukaryota; kingdom Metazoa; phylum Chordata; class Mammalia; order Artiodactyla; family Delphinidae; genus Lagenorhynchus; species Lagenorhynchus albirostris. Next base: position 136,639,561 of record NC_083096.1, on the reverse strand, counting down.
TCTGGTTGCGGTGAGTGGGGTCCAATCTTTGTTGTGGTACGTGGGCTTCTCATCGTGGTGGCTTCTCTTGTTGTGGAGCATGGGTTCTAGGCACGTGGGCTTCAGTAGTTATGGCGCACGGGCTCAGTAGTTGTGGCGCACAGGCTTAGCTGCTCTGCGGCATGTGGGATCTTCCCGGACCAGGGCTCGAACCCGTGTCCTCTGCATTGGCAGGCAGATTCTTAACCACTGTGCCACCAGGGAAGCCCTCGAATTGGCTTTAAAAGCTTCCTCCATGAAATGACATGTTACTTATGTTTACATAGTATTGATCAAAAACTAGTCATATGACCACGTCTTACTTAAAAGGTTCAGGAAAGTGCAGTCCTACTATGCACTTGGAAGTTAAGAGCTGGAAATGCACACCGCTGTATAGGCCAGGTTATGCTCTGGTAGCGATCCAAAAATCTTACTGAATGACAACCATGGAATTATTTCTCACTCATGCTTCATGCCCATTACGGGTTGCTTGTGTCTCTGCTTCAGACACATCGTCTTTGCTCTGGGACCTTTTCTGAAGCATTGCTGATTGCTATGGCAGACAGCAAAGAACATGGTGCTTAAAGCTTCTACTGAAAGCAGTTCACGTGGCCAAGCCTGTTGTCAGGGGGAGCGGCAGCAAGTATTTGCAAATAGTAATACAGTTTACCACACCCTACACTACACATTCCTCCCATTCCTATGAGTCTCAGCTACCCTAAACATTTTCCATACCTCTGACATTTTCCTGGTTTTCCATTTATTTTCATCCTTAATCAAAATGCCACCTGGCTAACTCCTACTCACCCTTCAAGACCCTGGTCAAATAATTGCTCCCTCTGAAGCTTGCTTTTACCCCATCTCTCACCCTCAAGTAGTTATTATCTTCTCTGGCTCCCATCACACTGGGTACAGACCCGAAGCTGAGAATGTACATCACGTGTTCTTGTAAATGTCTTCTTACACCCTGACTCCAAATCCAGGAATTGTGTCTTACTCATTTTTATATTTCCAATGCTTAATGCAGTGCCTGGTACATGGAAGGATAGAAGGTACTCAAATAAATGCTTATTGATGAGTTTCTTAAAAATAGTCTTTTCTATAGCAGAATTAAAGAGGGTGTTTTAATAGACAAATAGCAACAGTAACTTGTTTTAATACATAAAACTTCTAAAAAATTCCCCGGCTGAACCTTCCCTAAGCATATCATGCTGGACTTGGGATAAAACCCGGATTCTTTACTTTGCCTATAAGATCTCGCATGACCTGGGTTATCCTACCTCACCAGCCTGAACTTACTAGTACTTCTCTCCTCACTATTCTGCAGCCGCACTGGCTATGGTTGTATCAGTCAGGATAGCCTAGGTTATGTTCCAGTAAAAAAGCAACTCCAGATCTCAGTGTCTTAAGACAAAAAAGTTTTATTTCTCGCTTCTGCTCCATGTCCATCAAAAGTTGTCAGGCAGTCTGATCACTTTGGCTTCCCCTGGGATCCAGTCTGATGGAGTACGCACTTTCAGGAGCATTACAGACCTCATGGTAAAGGGAAAGGGAGCTTTGAAGGGCTCTAGCCAGGCAATTAGGCACATTTGCGGGAGAATGTCACATGTCACTTCTTACAATTCATTGGCTAAAACTAGTCTAATGGCCCCACCCAGCCACAAGTTGACCAGGAAATGCCATCCTATTTGTCTGGGAGGCAGAGAGATGCAAATCTTTGGCGGCCAGTCCTAATGACTCCCACACTGGACTTCTTCAGTTCCTCAAACAAGACAGACTGTTTCTTGCCTAAGAACCCTTATATGAGCCCTCCTACCTCTTGCCTGTTCCTTGGTCAATTTTTATTTCTTTAGAGGTTAGCTTAAATGACACTTAAAGAGGCTTTCTTTTATATTAGACCCCTGTACCCACCCCCATCTAAATTAGGTTCCTCTCTTATGCCTTTTCATAAGTCTCTGTGTTTTTTCTTTATAGCAGTTGGGATTTCAGGAGGGTGATAAATCACATCCTCTTTCGTTCCCTTCTGAGTTCAGAACCAGCTGAAAGTTAGATACAGGAATCAGATGAATGTGGATTGCATGCCCACTTGATAGCTGATATAGGCTAGATTGGAGGGCGTGGCAGACATGAGGCCACAATGGGTTTCCTCATGTTTCACCCTGTATTATACTTACCCACGGGTCCCTGGCAAAGGCGGGCAGTGTTTGCATCCTGTAGACAAATTCATTCTGAGAAGAGAGAACAGATGGCTGAGATGGGCCCGCTTTTGTATACACCATCCCCCTTACGGTGATGTCTTTTCAGCACTCAGAACATCTGCAAAACTTAAGGGATCATAAAGTAACAAGGGCCCTTTAGAAGCCACCTTCCAAGTTCTGCCCTTTTCCCAATGTAGGATTCCCTTTGACAGCATCTTCACTACTTAAGTGCTTCTAGCGATTCCTCAGAGCTGGGGAGTGATGTCTACTGAATGCTGCCGATAGGACCTCACTGGGAATATTATGGACGTGAAACTGTGGGAAGCAATTTTGATCAGTCAGAGAGATCTCAGAGAAGGTCAGCCGAATGGTGAGAAGCCAGAAACTATGACCCGTGGAGAAGAATTGAAGGAACTGGGAATATTTACCCAAGGGGAAAAATAAAGGACCGTGAGACCATGTAGAGAAGTCTCCAAATAGTTGTGCAGCTATCACATGGGGGAGTTCACTTATTTTGCAGGTTTTGAGGTCAGAGCAAGGGTAATGACTAGAAGTTAGAGAGGAAAACTCGGCTATCTTTAAGGAAGAACTTTCTGAAGTTATAGTTATTTATCAATATGATAATTGCCTTAAAAGTAGAATGGAAATTCATCCATTCAGTACATATTTACCACTTACTATGTGCCAGCCACTATACTGGGTTAGTTTATGATAATTCCTAATGAGCCCGTAGTAACTTGCAGTATTCAAGTTATCCTTTGTTTTCAAAGTTCATAAAAACCTTTTAAAATATTCTCTTTTAGAATTTTTCTGGGAGTGGTCACCAATAGTAGTGGCTTTTTTTTCTCAATTCTAGAACTGACATTTTTTTTTCTCTCAAAATTTGAAAACCTAAGATGATATTTTCTCATGTCCAATGTTAGTTAGGTGAACATTCTTCGATCAAAACAATTGTTGGGAATCCCCTGGCAGTCCAGTGGTTAGTGCTTTCACTGCAGAGGGCCCGGGTTCAATCCCTGGTCGGGGAACTAAGGGCCCGCAAGCTGCACAGCGTGGCCAAAAAAAAAAAAAAAAAAGTGTTTTTAGTGTCCATAAGTCAAAATTACCTGTACTTGGGATCACTTAAGACTAGATACTCCCTTACCATTTGGGGCAGAAGAACTACAAAGTGTTCCCCAAACTCCTTTTCCTTTCCTCCTGAGCATACTGCTTAACTACATTTTCTGGCCTCCTTTGTAATTAGGTGTGGCCACGTGGCTGAGTTTTAACCAGTGCAAAAGGGGTTAATGTGATGTGTGCCACTTACAGGTCTGGCTCATAAAACCCTCTCTCCCCATCTTCAGGGACATAGAGAAGGGCAGAGCCACAGGTGGAAGGAGCCTGGATCTTTGAATGACCACGTGGAAGATTAATTGCCCACTGGCCAGGATTATTTGCACTGGATTTTGCCTGAATGAGAAATCAAATTTACTGTTGAAACACCAAGATTTTGGAGTATATATGTTAAAGCTGCTAGTGTCTTCTTCTTCCAACTGGTGCTGCAAGATGCCCTCGAAGAGAGAAGAAATATGGAACTGAAGTTAGGGATTTTGTTCTGCCCTTTCCTGTTAGAAGAGAATTAGTGGAGCAGGCAGAAGTGAAAGACGTAGCGCTTAATTACACACTGATGCTTCCTTGTGCTCATGTTTTCTTCCCAACTAATTTATAAACTTCATGAGACATGTTGCAATGTCTTACATCCTCTTTTATATTTAATCTTTGGGTGGATATTTATAGAGAAATGCCAGGTGCTTTGAGGATTTCAGGAGAAATATAGGTAGCACATATTGTTAAACGTTATTCATTTACTCAACAATTTTTGAGAATTCACTATGAGCCAGCCACTGGGAAGCATTGGTGAACAAAAGCTATGGTACCTGCCCACAAGTTGGGGTATAGCAAGGAAAATAGAGATAAAGGGGCAAGACTAGTCGAGCATGATAATGCTGTGAGAAAGAAGGACAGGGTGTTCTGGACGCACGTGGAAGGGACATCTGACAAGGGTGGCAGTCAGAGAATTGTCCTCTATTAAGGTGATGAATAAATTGAGACCCCCAAGGATGAGTAGGAGTAGCCAAAAGAAGAGGAGACTGGAGAGAGAGTGCTCTAGGAATAGGGAATTCATGTACAAGGGCTTGGACATGGGGCTTGAATATGGGGTGTGTTTGGAGGAACCAGAAGGTAAGCTGGAAAGGAAGAATGGAGAGGATGAGCATGAGAAGAGGAACTTATATAATATATAAGTATGAGGCATATACTTAATAAATGCATACAGAAAGCCTTTTACTATACGTGTATGAATTTACCTAGGAGGAAATATGGCTGATTAATCATCAAGATGTCAACAGTTGTGATATTTGGGTAATTTCTTTTTTCCTCCTTATGCTTCTCTGTTTGTTTTAAAACTTTCTACAGTAAACACGTATTGCACTTGGAATTAAAAAAATCAAAGTGTATTTTCTTCTTAGTTGTGATTGTACCTGCTGGGCCTCATCGGATCTTCAGAACAGTCATCTGAGCAAACTGAGGTCCAGAGCTGATACACAGTGATGTTAGAATTAGCTTTCCTCTGGTTCCATTCAGCCTACTTCCTCTCCATTGTGCCTGCCTCCCCTGCAGTATCTAAGTACTGATGATGGCTTTTCCTGGAACTACTGACTTTAGCGCCATGTCGCGTGTTCGTGTGTATGTTGTTTGCAACTTGGAGAAACTGGGTCCAAGTTCTCATGATCCTGCCCTCCTAAGAGGCTTTCCACACGCAAAAGATGGTCCTCCACCTCCTGGTCTACATCCTTAGACCTCTCTTTTCTGTGATGCTCTCCTGTCCTTTGCCTAGTTAGGGAGGAAATTGTTTCTCATTATTCTGTCAACCCACATCTTGATTGACTAGTGTGTTAGTGCTTGGCCAAACCAGTGACAACGAACGCCCAGACATTTGAAAATCTTGAAACACTGTATTAACATTCTCTCAGTTATGTTGCAGCGACAAACCACCTCCCAAATCTCAGAGGCTTAAAACGACATGAGTTTAATTCATGCGCATGTTACATTTCCATCCCGATTTAGGGCTTAGCTCTTTACGCTGAGACTCTGGGTGAAGAAGTGACCCCCATCTGAGATATTGCTGGTGTGTGTCACAGGGAAGAGAGAGAGGTGACACCAGGGGATAGTTCTTAAAGCTTTGCCCACAGTCATTTCTGCTCACCTTTGATTGACCAGAGTGTGTCACAGGGCTGACAGGGAGGGGCAGCCAATGTTTTGACAGATACCTTCTCAGCTCTCGGAATCTCTGCTTCTGTATCTATAAAATGGAAATAGGTGTAAAACATTATGGGATATTCAAACCATGGAATGTCATGTGGCCATTTTAAAAAAATGAGTTAATTGCCCTTAAAAAAGTGTGTTGACCTGAGAAAAGCCCATGGTATAGCGTTAGGTGAAGAACGCAATTTGCCCAGTAAATTGTATAGCTTGGTGTCATGTTTGCATAAATTTAGAAAACCTATATCTGAGCATATTTGTTTGCATGAGGATATTAATAAAATCAGCTAATGTTTAAGGAATGCTTACATCATATGCCGATTCTGTGCTAAGTGCTTTTTACGTGCATTTGCTCATTTAATCCTTGAAAAACCCAGAGAAAGGAGTAGAAAGTTATATTGAATAGTTATTATCAGCTATCTTACTTGGGGGTAGGATTAGAGAGATTTTATTTACTTTTAAAAGTAAATGATTTCTGTACATTTTTACTGATCACAGTAGGTGGATTAATCAGCTTTTGTGGTAAAAGAAACCACAGTAACATCTGAGTGCTGTGCAATGCTCAGTCATTTATTTTCTGCTTATGGGTCTGCAGTCAGCTGAGGTGGCATGGCCTTTCAAGGCCCTGCTTGGTCTTCTTTCCTCCCCACTGCATCTGCCTCCCCTGCAGTTTTCTAAGTAGTGATGATGGCTTTTCTTGGAACTGTGTATATAAGTGCTGTGTTGTGTGTGCTCAGGTGCAACCTGGAGAAATAGGGCTGAGGGTCAAATTCAGGTCTGCTCCATGTGCCTCATTCTAGAACCCACCCTGGAGAAGCAGAATCTGCCAGGGCTCTGTTCTTTTCATGGCAGAGGTGGGGACAAAGGGAAACATGGGAAGCTTCTGAAGGCCTGGGCTTGGAACTGCTCTGTTGTCATTTTGGCCCACATTCTATTAGCTGAAGCAAGTCACATGGCCAAGTCCAATATCGGTGGAGCTGGGAAGTCATAGAGGTTTAGAAGGAGGGAGTGAATATTCACTGTATAGTAATCTACAGTCAGCATTCATTGTTTTCTTAGTTAAAAAAAAGTAAATCACAATAAAGTGAGAAAAAGAATATTTATCAGTGATAGTTTAAATTGTGTTCAATAGATTACAAAGTCACTTTATGCATTTCTCAGAAATACAAACTCCATATCTACAGTTATAATGAGCACAGTGATAATAACATGGACATTTAATTAACCAAAGTATTCACTGCCTAGTAGGGCAGGTAGGCATTTACAGCAGCTTGGCTTATGCTGCTTGTGGTGTAACATTCTGAGCACAATTCAGAGACTGTTTAATGGCCCTATGTATATATCACTACTACTTGTGTGGCCATCTGCAATCCAAGGAACTTAAATCATGGAATCACAGACTCTCAAACCTGGAAGGCTCCAGTGCCTGTGGTAGGCAAGAGCCTCTTAAGTTATATGGACAGCTGCTTTTGCCAATTATAGTCATTCTTGATTGGGTGTGTCTCACATTGCTGGAAAATAGTTATGGAAATCAAAATTCTTTCATTTAGCCCACGGGGACAGTGAGATCCCCAGCTGTCATTTACCTGAGTGGCCAAGATAGGATGGAGACCTAATTGTCTCTAGTAGGCCCAGGGCCTCTTGCTTTGTTTCTCTGCAAAACATGAACATTCAAGCATATGGATCATTTGGGAATATTCACTAGGACCTGAAGCTTCCATTACTCTCATTAAAAAGTATATTAAGCCTCCTTCTTTTACTGTTTCCTCTCTCTTGAGAGAACGCAAGTACTGCTTAGACCAACTAACTCTGAGTCATGCAAAGAAACAGTATTGGCACAGACTCTGAAATGAAGAGGAGCACATTAAATTCCCTAAAACACTGGCCAGGGAATCATGCGTATTTTAATTTCCTTTCTATTCTAGGTAATTTAGAAATATCTGCTGATATAGCTTATGGGAATCAATTGCATAAAGCAAATGTTTTACTAAGGACTTTGTTAAGATTATGAATTGTATTTCTCAAGTTTCAGTCATTTATCCATCACTTTTTCCATTTTGCTATGTCCACTTACTTCTCTCAAATCAACTTACTATTTTTCTTTAGATAGATTCACTTTTTTAAAACTTAAAGGTACTTTTATAGGAGATGATATATTACCAGTGTAAATGGATGAGAAGTACTACTTGCCATAAACACTGATACAACTGTAAAAAAAAATACATAATCGTTAAAATAGATAACTTGTCTCTTATTGTACGTGTGGTAGGTGTTTTTCCACTGATATTGTGGAAAGGTATGGGCTCTGGAATCAGGAAGACGTGGGTTCAAATAACAACTCATTTTCTTCCCAATAGTGTGACCTTGGGCAATTTTCTTTCTTTTTTTTTTTTAACATCTTTATTGGATTATAATTGCTTTACAATGTTGTGTTAATTTCTGCTCTATAACAAAGTGAATCAGCTATATGTATACATATATCCCCATATCTCCTCCCTCTTGTGTCTCCCTGCCACCCTCCCTATCCCACCCCTCTAGGCGGTCACAAAGCACCGAGCTGATCTCCCTGTGCCATGTGACTGCTTCCCACTAGCTATCTATTTTACATTTGGTAGTGTATATATGTCCATGCTACTCTCTCACTTTGTCCCAGTTTACCCTTCCCCCTCCCCTTGTTCTCAAGTCCGTTCTCTACATCTGCATCTTTATTCCTGGCCTGTTGGGCAATTTTCTTAATTGTTGAACATCAGTTTCTTATCCATAAAATGGAACAGCATTTTAATCCATAAAATGGAATAACTTAGTGATTGATTGCCTACCAGGTGCTAGGTAATGTGCTAAGTGTGTGGGTACAATGAAAACTGGGTAAATGGACTTGGAGTCAAAGACTTTCATTTAGCCCATGGGGACAGATAAGATAAGACTATCTTATCTCCTTTTGGGTAAGTCATTTAACGTCTCTGAGCTTCAGTTTCCTCATCTGAAAATGAGTGTGATGGTTGCCATTTATGCCTACTTCCAAGAACTTCTGGAAGGAATGACATCATTACTAATGGGAAAGCCTTTGGTACACGGATACAGGCATTTCTGCTGTAATGTGACATGTACATTCCTGAAACACTCTGTGTTCTGCAGAGTTGTACATTCAAAATAACATGACTGGGCTTCCCTGGTGGCGCAGTTGTTGAGAGTCCACCTGCCGATGCAGGGGACACGGGTTCGTGCCCCGGTCCGGGAAGATCCCACATGCCGCGGAGCGGCTGGGCCCCTGAGCCATGGCCGCTGAGCCTGCGCATCCGGAGCCTGTGCTCCGCAACGGGAGAGGCCACAACAGTGAGAGGCCCACGTACCGAAAAAATAAATAAATAAATAAAAAATAACATGACTTTCTGCAAAAATAGGGTTAAGGCAGGCCACTGAAAACCTGTACAATATTGTAACCATACTGCTAAGATAAAACTCTAAATATCCTAATAAAAGTAATAGAGCTGAAAAGGTCTGTTAAACTTTGACTAAATAAATACACCCCCACACACATACTACAGCAAATGTAGGGTTCTACTTTAAAACTGGCAAAGACAGCTTGACGGAAGGCATGAGGAAGGCAAGGCTGCTGAAGCTATGGGGGCGAGGGCAAACGCTCAAAGATGGGACCGCACCACGCCATAAGCTCTTTCAAGGAGTATGTAGGCAAACAGCCCAGCAAGAGCATGGAGGGTGAAAGGGCATTCTGTCTAGTACCCAGAGTACTGGATGCCTCTGAGGCAACCACATTCCACTCTGTTAGTGTAGTTTCTGCTCAGCCACTGCTCCTCGGTGGGACACAATGTTAACATCCTGGGAAAAATCAGTGTGGAATAAAGCAACTTGCATGTTATACTGCTCTCATTCCTCGAGTTATCAGCCTTACCTTTTCTTCCAGTAACACGGGTCACAGTATCATGTATTGTGGAGCAGTCCACATATGCAGATAGGGGGAGGTGCAGTTCTCAACCAGGAGCCCATGCCCCGGTCCCAGGCTCCGTGAGCAAAACAAGTAAAGACTCCCAGAGGTAGAATTCATTCAGAGACGTGAGTCTCCTCTCCGTGCCCCCTTCCCTCTCTTCTCAGTCTGACCAGTCTAATTTCTTCTCCTTTCCTTGGTTTCAGGCTTCCTCTTCCCTCACTAGCCTGTGAGCTCCTTGAGAGAGGGCTCTGTCTTATTCATTGATGTGCTCTGAAGACCCGCACAGGGGCCCTGGAACAGAATAGCTGCATTACAGTTGAGCCTCCTTTTGTAGGTAAGGAAGAGCCCCAAACTCACTGAAGGGTCCCGGGGCTCATCGGAGCGCATCAGAAACACTGGGCACCTTGAGATGAGGATGGAAGCACTGCCCGCCCCCCCTCCCCCACTTCAAGGACAGGGACGGTGTCTCATTCAGCTCTATGTCCAGCATCCCTGTTGCTCCCAAGTTGAGGCAGGGACTCCTCAGTGGGTCCCAGCCCTGCTTTAGCTGCGAGGCCACGACAGGGCTAGCAGCACATCCTTCTCCTCAGCCCTTCTCCCTTCCTTCCTTTCAACAAATATTTATCAGGCCCCTATCCCATACTAGGCACCATATAAGGTCCTGAGGATGAAGTTGGGCGAGAAAGACGTGTGGAATCTGCCCTCACGGCGCTTCTGTGTGGCCTAGAGGTTAAGTGCTTAACTTCTGGAGCCGGGTTCCCTGGATCTGTTATCTGGCTCTGTCCTTTTCCCACTATATGAACGTGGCCAAATTCCTCTCCAAATCTGTTTCCTTACCTGTAAAATAAGGCTCATAATAGAACCTAATTCAGGGGCTTGTTATGAATATTAAATGAATTGACGTATAAAGGACTTAGAATAGTACCTGACCCAGTAAGTGCCCAATAAATATTAACTGTAATTAGTAGTATTACAGTTGCTGTCTATAGATGATAAACACATGAATATAAAATCATGATAAGCTATCAGTATTATGAATGAAATTCCAGGAATAACCTGGAACTCTGTGGTTCTATCTAACTCTGTAGCTAGTAGACTATGCAAACGTTATCTGACAGGGGAGTCGGGAGGTGGTTGGGCCTGGGGACCTGAAAGATCTCTGTACACTTCTGGTTTGAAATTAGATTAACAGTGGGAAACTTCTTAAAGAGGGTGATCTGAAAGGGCCTCTCTGAAGAGGGGCTGCAATGTAAAGGATATAAACACTGACTCTTGCAGGAGGAGGTTGGCATGGGAGGGGTGTTCCAGGCAGAGGAAAGAGCCCTCACTTGTGATCAGCTGATCAGGTGTTGAGGACCTTCCCCTACCGGTTCTGCACCTGGCCAATCTTGTTAAAAGATCCTTTGTTCCCAGTTGCTCAGTTTCAGTGTCTACTGTATGGGGAGCCCTCAGTGGTGGCTTTCAAGCGCTGGGGTCTGAACACTGGTACCACCCATATCCTGAGGATTCTGGGACTCCATGTCCTTTCAGGCTGTTACTGTGACTCCCTCTACACTGCCATGCTGGCTGGGCCGTTGTTTTACTTCTTAGGTTACACTTGAGCAGATTAAAGAAAGGAGACATAATGAGCATGCACTTCTATGTGCCATGGTCTAAATTCATTACCGATGCCCAAGTTTTAATCAGGATACGTTGCCAACCACATAGTTTGGGCAACCTTGGTTACGTCATCTCATTTCCTCTTCCTTCACCAATACTCACTCAACAGATACCAGCTGAGCAAGAAGTATGTGCTAGTGTGACGTATGTGCTAGGGTTACTTGGGGCCTCAGCTTCTCCACCGATAGTGTGAAGGCTTGGGCCACATCACTGGTTTTCAGCTGCAGTGTTCACTCCCAATCTCCATTTCATTAAATGGAACCATTCTCTCTGGTATACTGAAAAGCTTTCTCAAGTAGGGGAGAAAACAGTGGATTGACAATTAGCAGCTGAAGAGTTTTATTACTATAACCCAGAACTTAATTTTTCTCTGCCTACATTGTTAGGCTCCGTGAGCCTCACTTGTCACAAGAAATCCATGGAAGGGGTTGTGAACTGCTGAACTAGCTGTTCGCTGAGGTCCTCTCTAGCTCTGACATTCTCTGAATCCTGTAATTATTTTTCTTTTCTCTTTGTTTCCTTTCATTTAACACCATTTCATATGCATGTTTCCAAGAATCCACGGGGGTTCTCTCCCTTGTCAGCCTCAGGGATTCGGCTTCAGTTTTGCTTAGTACTTTCCCTATTGATCCCCCCTTCTTGATTCACTCTCCTTTACAGACCTTTTCAGAGCCTTCATTTCAATGAATCCTAACTGTGTGTGTGTATCTCCCCACACTCAAGGTCTTTATTCCTGGCACCAGCAGGCACTTAGCAACTGTTGGATGAATTAGTGAATTCTTAATGATTATCAAGAACCTCAATATATGCATCCATACACGTAATAACCTTTGGATCATTTGACTTCTTTTCTGAGGGTGTCAATTCGGACGGAATTGCTAGATCCAAAGTTATAAGCTGGTTTCCTGATTTTATTACCAACTTCCAGATTGCTGTGACGTTTGTTGTGTGTAAGCAGTAGTACTGCTGATAACACTTGTGGTAATTATTTATAACATTATCTTAAATAATTAATCAAATCAGAGTACTTCCTCTCTCTCCCCCCCACGCTTTTTTCTGGGTATCAATATCCTTTGTATCCCAAACTCCAGTGGTTTCCCTAAAGCCACTTGGATCAGTGCTACATGCTCTGAATTTAGCCAGAGAAAAAGAAATGGGTTGCTCCAGCTCTAGGTACCAGCAATGTGTCTTCTTGGAACCCTGCACCCTTTTGCCAATGCAGCATCAGCCTGGCTTGGGGTTTTCTGCGATATTGATGATGGTGGTGGTGGTGATGATGATAATGATGGTAAATATAACTCTAACAACCCTATGAAAATATCATTAACCCCATTTTATAGATAAGGGAAACTAAGGCTCAGAGAGGTGGCATGGCTTGCCCTCAGTCACACAGCTAGGAATTAGTAAAGACAGGATTTACGTCTGTTTCTGAGTAAAGCTGGTCTCTTTCCACAAAACTACACTACACTGCTCCACAAGTGGACCTACAGGGCCAGGAGCCTTGTGGGAACAGCAGGTCTGTCAAGTTCTACAGGGCTGAGCTATTTATTGCTGCAGAGGACACTCATCACTATGCTAATTACATTAATTGCTGCCCACTCTGCGGCTAGGTGGGTGGTTTAACAACACCTAGCAACGTGGTAATGATGCCTGCGCCTGCCTTTCTGCGTGAAAACATCTAACTTTTTTTGTTTTTTAAACTCCTTCCTGTGGTGGCCAAAGAGAGTAATTATAGGTTCTACTGGTTGGAAGTTAGTGACTTTCTACCTTGTAGGGAAAAGGTCAAGACACTGAACTTTGACACTTCATCAGCATCAACTGTGTGCTTGACACTTTAAGGGATCTTTCATAATCCTCATGACAGCTTAGAGGTGGGTATTATATTATCCTTATTTTGTTTCTAAGGGAACCCAGTCACCTGCTTGAGGTCACATAGCTGGATATTGGTTTAGAACTCTGCACTGTCGGAGGACAAATTTAGCCTCCACACATTTCCCTACACTATAGCACCTCTCAACAGGAGACTTTTTGCTTCTGATGCTTGGAATTGAATTACACACCAGCAGGGCTGAGTCTGTATTTCAAACAGAGAGGAAGCAAGGCATTGGGAATCAGTGTTTTGCAGAGTCCTCCATTGCTAGGGGATGAATATTTGACATTTCAACCTTCCAACTCCCATCTCTTCCCCGAGCTTCTCAAGGAAATGTTAACAGAATTTTCCAGTTGACTTTTTTTTGTTTTTTGCGATACGCAGGCCTCTCACTGTTGTGGCCTCTCCCGCGGCGGAGCACAGGCTCCGGACGCGCAGGCTCAGTGGCCATGGCTCACGGGCCCAGCTGCTCCGCGGCATGTGGGATCTTCCCGGACTGGGGCACGAACCCGTGTCCCCTGCATCGGCAGGCGGACTCTCAACCACCGCGCCACCAGGAAAGCCCTCAGTTGACTTTTTAAGAAGTAATTTGAAGACTACATCCATGTACTTCTTGTGAATGGACAAGGTGATTTTGGCAATTCATCATAATTGGCTGAATGACTTAACTTCCCCAGAGACCCAGATAACAGAGGCTAATTTAGGAAGTAGTTGACTTTGGAATGTTATATATGCATGCACTTTATGGGTGTGTCCATATTATATGTCAATAAATGTATTGTGTGTATGTGCGTGTGAGTGTGTGTGTGTGTGTGTGTGTGTGTGTGTGTGTGTGTGTGTTCAGGAAATCTTGAGGTACTGGTGGATTTAGATGATTTGGTTCCTTTATTAGCGACCATCTAGCTGTAAATGAGGTTTTAAAATATATTTTACTAATATTCAAAACAATTACATTATATAATGATACAGAGTAGTAGTTAAGATATCTGGAGCTAGACCGGAGTTTGAATCCTGCCTCTGCCACTTAACAGCTGTTGTGACTTAGGCAAGTCACTTAACCTCTCTGGGCATTAGTTTTCCCATTTCTAAAAATCGGGGTTAAAACAGTTCTGACCTCAGGGAGGTTTTTGAGGGCAGGGACTATGTCTGTACACTTCTCTGCACCCAGCCAGAATGAGGTTTGGAAAGAGCAGGCTTTGGACTTACATAATCCCTCAGCTTTGATTCTAGCACTCCCATATTGGCTGTGTGGCCTTGGAGAAATTACTTAACTTTTCTGGGCCTCAGATTCCCCATCTATGAAATAGAGGCTCATTATTCCTACCTCAAACGATTGTCACGTGATGAGGCGGGACCTATGAAGACCTAGTACCTAGGATAGCACATTGGAGGTATCCATTTCCCTTTTTTTTCATCCTGGAGGCTAATGACATTCAAGGATGCATGACTAAGTTCTTGTTTGATTTGTGAAACACATTCTTTTCTCTCACACTCCATTTTTATTTTCTCCTTCCCACCCTTTTTCTTTATTTCCCTCCCTTCCCTATCCGTCCCCTTTCTTTTTCTTTTTTGGTTAGCCTCCATCTACTGTGACTCAGACCCTCTGTCCAGGGTCACCTGGTCCCTGGATTGTCGCAGCAGCTCTCTCCCTGGCATCCTCCATCCTCCCCTCCATCTGGCGCTCTGTGTTTTATTCTTCACACAGGGTGTCCTTCCATCAACCTGACCCAGACCTTGCTACTCCTCTGTGCCACTCCTTCCAGTATTCTCATCACACACAGAGCAGTCTGTGGCCCTCACCATGGCCCGCAAGGCTCTGTGTGAACTGTCTTCTGGCTAACTCTCCAACCCGGCTTCCTAGCGCACTCTCTCTAACTCTGCTCCAGCCTCAGAGGCTTCCTGGCTGTTATTGGAACTTTCCAAGCACGTTCCAGCTTTGCGTCCTTTATACGTGCAGTTCCCTCTCCCTCCAAATATCTGTAGAGTTCATTCTCACTTCCTCAGGCCTCTGCCCACATGTCACCTTATCAGAAAGGCCTTCCTTTATGACCTTACATAAAATAACACCCCCAATCACTCTCAATCCTCCATTTCATTTTTCTTCTCACTGACAGAGTCTATATTATTCCTTTCCTTCTGATTGCCTCTCTCCCCACAATGGAAGCTAAGCTGTATGAGAGCAGACTTTGTTTTGTTTTGTGCTGCATCCCCAGAGCCTGGCACATAGTAGGTGCTCAATTAATATTTGCTGACTACATGAATGTGTGTTGCCTCTGTATGAAATGGCAGGAAAGAGCCTCCGTAGACATTCCAGGCCTGATGGCTCACTGACCAGTATTTATTTTACACAAGCCAAAGTGATGAGCAGTGAATAGGAGAATCAGGTGGTCTTTTGGGGCCCACCCCCTTCATATATGTGCCTTGAAGACCAACACTGTTTCATCTGTGGCAGTGACATGCCTGCTTTTACACTGCTTCGTGCCACAGTTGCAATGGTGTCTGGAATTCCCATGGCAGTTTTGCAATATGATGAATTTTGCTCACATAGATAGGTATCGGTCACAGATAAAGATCACTCATGGTTTATATTTAGTACCACCACAACAAAGTGAAAGTTGGAGGTGTGCTACCTAATTGTTCCCAGACTATGAAAGCAAAAACACAAAGTCTGCTAGCACTGAATCACTCTTTCCCACCTGGCCTCTCCCTACCTTCACCCTCCCTTTCCTGATTCTGTTCCTGTCGTAAAGTATGGTAGCTTAGTAAAGGGCAGAGTCACACTGGGCATCCAGGGTTCCAGTCCCAACACCACCACTTATTCACTGTGAGATCTCAAGCAGGCTAACTCACCTCCCTAACCCTCAGTGTCCTCCTCTGTAAAATGGGCCTTGACAACACGTACTCAATACTATGTGTTGAATGAAAGATGGCAAAACGCAACACCAGGGTAGAGTGGTAGCCCGCAGTAGTGCTAGCACCTTCCACGCCTACTGATTTACAGGACTGTGATCTTTTATTTCTTATTTTTATTTTTTTTAAATTTATGAGGGTGATGTTTTGATATCGTTTCTTTGGCTTTGGCCAACCTTTAGGATAGACAACCCAGCTAAAACTGGAGACAAGGCCTTTCAGAATCAGTACTTCATAAGGCTTTCATGGAGGTCCCACTGTTTGCATGGTGGGGTAGAAGATTCTGGGGCAGGCAGGTGGGTGGGTGGGATATCAAGGCACAGAAGCACAGTTTTGCTCCTCTTAGTTTGATAGGGCTGCTGTAACAAATGCCACAAGCTTGCTGGCTTCAAACAACAGAAATTTCTTCTCGCACAATTCTAGAGGTCAAAAAGTCCAAGCTCAAGGTGTCAGCAGGGCCACACTCCCTCTGAAGGCTCTAAGGGAGGATCCATTCTTTACCTCTTCCAGCTTCCTGTGACTCCTGATAACACTTGGCTTTCGGCAGCGTCTCTCCAATCTCTGCCTCCATCTTTGCCTGGCCTTCCCCTCTGGGTATCTGTGTGTCTCAAATCTCCCTCTTCTTTCTGTTATCATCCACTAGTCATTGGATTTAGGGCTGACCCTAAATCCAGAATGATCTCATCTCCAGACGCTCAACTTAGTTCTATCTGCAAAAACCCTATTTCCAATAGGGTCATATTCCCAAATCCTCAGGGTTGGACATATCTTTTGGGGGTGGGACACAGTTCGACCTACTACGGTGCCCTCCGGGAATTTCATTTAGGCAAAGGGACACAATACACACACCTGAGCAACCAGTCTCAAGTAAAGAGTGAAACAACCCCTCCTGGATGGTGGGTAGGAGGTGTGATTCATTCATTCTTTGATCCAGAAACATTGCTGAATGCTTGCTGAGCTGCACGCAGGGAAGCAGAAATGCTAAGGCATTCACAGACTGATGGGGGTAGGAGGGGGTGGAAGGGCGTGGTATAGGGAGAGAGTAACAGGCATTTCCAGCTCAGTGTGGTAGGGCTTGGAGGAGGTGGGTGCTGAAGCTTTGGGGGCTTAGCAGAAAGTTTGGGTTACAGCTCCGGAGGGGTGGTGGTCAGAGAAGTCTTCCCAGAGGGGGAAGGATGAGCGAGTAGGAGCCAGCCACACCCAAAGTGGGAGGAGTTCTAGGAAGAAGGAAAGAAAGCCCAACCTCTGTGGGTCCTCCACAAAGTATGGGGTGGTGGGCTAGAGAGGCAGGCAAGGGGTCAGATTGTATAGGATGCTGTGAGCCATCCGGAGAGAAGTGGAGAGCTAGGCATGACCAGATCTCCTATTAAAAATAAAAAGTAGAGAAAGCCTGTAGTGAAAAGTGATTTTCCAGTAGATCTAAAAATTGTATTTATTATGTTATGTGTGTGTGTGTGTGTGTGTGTTTAAAAAGAAGTATAACATATACACCGAAAAGTGCACAAGTTATAAGAGTGCAGCTTGATGCATAAGTGAATAGCCCTGTGTGTACACCACTTAGGTTGTTGGATTGTCAGAGCAGAGGCAGAATAGAGTTCAAGGTGGGCCAATGACTCACAATTACTCTTGTTTGTCCTGTGGAGAAATGACCCCCATGACAGGAAGTTGCTGGGATCTGGAATAGGAAGACTTAGTTTTGAGCCCCATATCTAGTATTTCTCTGCTGTGTGATCTCAGGCAAATGGCTATACTTCCCTTATCCTCAGTTTTACCATCCGTAGAATGGACTAACAGTATCTACCTCAACAAGATGGTGTGAAGGTGAAACAGGACAAAGGTAGGGAAAGCTCTCTGCATTATGCGCAAAAAAAGTGCTTGCGTGATTCTCAAATTCGAATCTGTCTCAGAACTGGATTTCTTCACTTTACCTTCTTCCTTCTCCACCTGACAGCGTTTCAGATAAACGAGGAGGGGAGGAGGAGAGTTACTCTTTTTGCAGCACTTTTTGTTTGTCTGTTTCCCATTCCAGAATACCTATTCCAGATCTGGACTGTCACTCCTGTACCCTTCTTTATTCCCACCTTCCTGCTTACTATTGTCCTTCTCACCCAACCAGGCTCAAAGAGGCAGAGGGAAGAGGGTAGGGAGTTTGGGCCATGGAAAGAGGTTTGAGGGTGAAGGTAAATCCGATGCTCCATTCCCAGCCTTTGCTGAGGATGTACTGTCCCAAGCTCTGTACAGGGCATTTGGGATTGTGGGTGGGAGGTGGGGAGACACAGAAGGGAAACATAGTATTCACACTCAGAGAAGTTATTTGCTGAGGCAAAATGGAAACAGGTCCGTAAGAGAGCAGAGTCAGCTAAGGTCAAGGTCTTGCTGTTAAGAGGCAAAAAGCCCCTAAGGAGTTGAGAAACAGAAGAGACCATTAGGTAAAAGACCATAAAGAAGGTGGGCACTAGACTCTCCCTCTCTCTTCCCTTTTCAGATTCTTGGCATTTCTGCCACAGATACCTTTAAGCATCTATTGCATATCAGACCATTCTTTTATATACATTGTCTTATATGATCCTTGCAATAAGACCAAAAGCTGAGTATTCTAATTACCATGTTTCGGATGAGGGGGACTGAGATGCCCAGGGACGTGCTTCGGATCATACCACTATTAAAAGAAGGAAACAGCTTTGAACACCCATTCATCCAGCTCCAAAGTTCCTGCTCTTTCCAGTCTGCTCTACCGTTTCACTGAATGTACGTGGAAAGGCGCCACACGTTTTATCGGGCTGCATCGCATTGCGTGCATTTTTAGTATTTGTGTGCACGTGTCAACAGGCATGTCAACGTGCCTGCTGGGTGAGTCGTAACAATTGTGTTTTGAGTGTCTAACTGCATTATTTTGCTGGCAAAGCCTGGCTCAAGGAGAAGAGAAAAGGAAGCACAAAAGCCCACTGCATGGGAGGCCAGACACACAGTGAGGGCTGGTCCTTAAACAAACCAATGGGAAGTGGCTCTGGGTAGCCCCAGTAGAACTTCACTTTGTTGGAGGGCCCCTGGGTTTTTCCATGACTGTTCTATTTCCAAAGCACAATTCACTTCCCATTCTTTTTTTTTTAAAGAAGGAACTAATATTTGTTTAGCACCCATTATGTGCCAGGCACGGTGCTGGGCACTTTACATCTGTGATATCACTTAACTCCCACAAACCCTGCCAAGGGGCCACCATTAGTGCCCCTGTGCAGCCCAGGAGACGGATTCAGGAAGCTGGGGCCATTTGTCCAAGATCACTCAACTGGGGTGGAGCAGAACAGGGGCTCCTGTCTGGTGCTGTCCAAACAACAGGCTACACTGGTGTTTTAAAGTTATTGGTGGGACATTTTATTTTTCAATAAAGTTTTAAATGATCTCGAATTCATGAACCAGTATGCTGGCATACTCACTCTGCTCCTGTTCTTTTAGAGAAAGAAGGGCTTTATCTTTTCATTCCTGAGTAACTGGGCTGTTTTGTCCCAGAGATAAGAATCTTCATGCCAGGTCACTTGAGTGTGATGTCTAGAGGGTATAACAATGGCCATCCTTGCTCATTTGACACTTCTTCTTTTTTTTTTTCCTAAGGCACTGGCCTCCTTTCAAGACCTTCCCCACCATCACCATAGTTATGTGGTTGCTGAGGTAGCATCAGCCATGACTGGGAAGGCAGGACCTGTGGCCTGGACGAGCCTGTGGTCAGAGAGAGTTGGTGTGCTCAGGGTCTAAAGGGACCTCAGATTTGTGACTATGGTCTCTAATAGTCTCCCAAAGTCCCCTGGTCCCCACTCACCATGCCCCCCATAGAAAGTAGAAGATGTCCTCAGTATCACTTGCGAACATTTGACTTCTGAGACAAGCATTTGGGCCACCAGCCCCCTTTAAGAGTAGATGACAATTTTGAAAACCTGAATGGTCTTAATTTTTTGCACTGGGCACACAGATTGACCAAAGCTTCCAGAAGCAAGATGAATAATAAAGATGAAAGTTCTTGAAACCCTAGAGGCTGTCTTTTCAAAGCTCTTTCAAAGCTCATAAAAGCAGTGAGCAGTGGGTAGAAGGAATGGGGGAGAATGAGCTCTGAGCACGGGCTGTGATGGGGAAAGCCCAGGATTCTGGCTGGGTGACCTTGGGGATACTCCACTCACCTCTCTGAGCCCCACTTTTCTCCTCTGCCATTTGCCCTTCCCTGCTGTCTGCTCCAGGTGGCTGCTGTGAGAATTAGAGAAGAATATGTTTATGGTTTGGGAGTAGGGTCTCAGTACAGAGAAGACGCTGAGGCAAGAGTCAGGAGGCCAGAGTTGTCCTTTAGGTCTGCCCTGGACTCTGTACCTCCTTTCTCTGGGTCTCCTTTTCTGAAGAATGAGGGGTTTAGAGTAAGTTTTACTTCCTCTGTGGTCTCTATTGATCTAACATGCCATGATTCCTATCTCTAAGTGGAGGATTAACTTTTAAGAGACGAATGGAGCTTTTAATATTCAGCTATTCAGTTGTTCAACAAACATTTATTAAAGGACAACCGTGTGTCAGGCACAGTGCTAGGTGATGGGTATAGAGTGACAGAACAGTTGCAGCCCGGCCCGTCATGCAGCTTCTTGTCTAGTATGAGATAGTTTGGGGGAGCTTCCTCATCTCAGATAGTTGAAGAAGTGCTGGGGCTCCAAGGGGAACACTGTTAGCTGAAAGAGCAATGTAACAGTAGCAATAGATGGGCAAATATTCATTGAACAAATAAATCAATGCAAGCACCTTAGGGAAGCTCTTGGGGTGACCCTAGAGTTGAGGAGCAATTCCTAGGAGTCAGGAAAGGTTGTGGGTGCTCCAGCCAAGGGTGTGTATAATTACTAAATAGTTTTTTTGTCGAGACACCTGAGAACGGGAGGATCTGTCCCTACCTGCCCAGTTCCCAAGGGAGCCATTTACTGGGAACAAGGCACAATGACAGCTTCCCATGCCCTGGCTTTTCCCCAGAGTTGGAACCAGTGCAGATGCTGGAATCCAAGGGAGAAGAGAAGAGTGGCCAGAGAAAAAGGC
Source organism: Lagenorhynchus albirostris (assembly GCF_949774975.1). Taxonomy (NCBI): domain Eukaryota; kingdom Metazoa; phylum Chordata; class Mammalia; order Artiodactyla; family Delphinidae; genus Lagenorhynchus; species Lagenorhynchus albirostris. Next base: position 136,618,605 of record NC_083096.1, on the reverse strand, counting down.
CAGTGTTAGGATGACATTTGGGTCAAGCCCAGAGGATCCCTCGAAGTTATAGAGTCTCATCTGTATCCTGTTGAGAGAGAACTCGGGCCCAGTTGGTGCCTAAGGCCACAGGAGAGCTGGCTCTGGAGCCGTGGTCAGGAGGCTGTCTGGGGAAGCGGAAAGAACCTGGGCTTAGGAGTCGGAGACTGACTTGGGTTTGAAGGCTGTGGAACATTGGGAAAATCACTTAACCTCTCTGAACCGGCTTCCTCGTCTGCTAAGTAGACATCAAAATGTTGGTTGGCTTCTCTAAGATGTTATGAGATGTAATCTGCCTCAGGCACCTAAAATCAGTAGCTGTGACTAACTATAGACTTGGTGGTTGGTATTCATATACATTCCATTATCAGGACCCAGGATCTCTTTCTGTGCAATATGGAAAAGACAGTGCTAGAAACAATTTCAATGAGACAACTTAGAAGGAGGTTGTATTATCTTCAGTATAAGTAAGATAGTGAAACAAGATGGGATTCAGAGGGATTTAGCTCTAGCATAACTCACCCACTAGCCAGATGTCTGACCTGATAGGTATTTTTGCCCTCTTTGAGACTTGGTTTTCTCCTCTGTTAAATGGAGAAAATCTTCATGCTCAACCTTTTCTCATCCATCCATTAAATATTTATTGAATGCCTGTTATGAGCCACACCATGCTAGGTGCTGAGGAATAGGACACAGTCCCTGACCCTAAGGAGCTCACCATCTAGGGGGAGAGCCTGTTAAACAGATACTTACAGATACTTACAATAGAGTGTGGTCAGGCTTAGCCCTGTCTGAGTGGACAAGGAAGGCTTCCTGGAGGAGGTGACATCTAAAGCTGAGAGCTGAAGGATGAATAGTATTTAACCACATAAAAGTAGGAAAGGAAGTGACGAGTTGGGAAGGGCATTCCAGGAAGAAGAAACTGCATATACAAAGGCAAGGGCACAGCAGATATGATAATGTGGCTAGCTGAGTCTGCCTTTCCTCAGTGTGGACTCTGTAAAGGCAGTGGGAGACCACTGAGAGATTTTAAGCAAGAGAGTTGGAGTAACATCATCACATTTGCACTTTAGAAAGAACACTCAGGCTGAATGTGCATGTGTCAAGTTTTATTATGGACACATAATTATTATTGGGATAAATTGATTCTTTCCTCTTCTTTTCCGTAACCACATGAGATGGCTCACAGCAGATGAAATAACCCTCATGAGCCTGGCCTGGTGTAGGGTCTGGCACACAATAGGTGTCCAATTATCATATATTCCCCCCTTTTAAAAAAATAGTCCCTGAAAGCACAATCCCCGGCATGCAGTGCGGGTTGGGGCAAGAGCGCTGAGGGTGTGGCTGCCTGCATTTTCTGGCTGGTGTTCAGGCAGAGCTGACAGGATCTAGGTCAAAGGAAGTTCCCCAGACAGTTCAGTCTTAACCAGTCATCTGGGGTTTCAGGGAGGGCAGGTGAAGGTCAGAATATCTCCCCTATTTCAGGAGGCCTCTCCTCCTCACGGTCCTGGTCTTGAAAACTTACCAGGCATGAGCCAACCTGTTAATTTGTCCAAATCAGCTTCCTCATCTGTAAAATGGGTATGAAGTTACTTGTGCTGCCACACTGGGGGTGGGGGTGGGGGTGGTTGTCGTGCGGACTGGAAGAAGTGTGTGAACCACAAACAACAAAGTAACACGATAGATTTCACTAATACCTACTGTGGGCCAGCCTTGTTCTATGATGCTGGTATTATCCTTATCCCTATTTTACAGATAAAGAAGGCAGAGTTCAGAGAAATTACGCAGATCATTCAGGGGCACAGAGTAAGTGGCTGTAGCCAGAGCCCTGATGTTTTAAACACTACATACACCATGATACCGTAAACTGCTGTCCCTGGAGAACCACCAACTGCTCCTTGAGCTCTCAGCATGATGCAGGTACTCCAGAAATGTGTGCGGAAAGATGGAGGAAAGAAGGACAAGGGCAACGTTCGAAGCCTGAGAAAGTTTTTCCTAATGCTTCCTGACCCCACCTCTAACCAACTCAGGGTCTTCTCCCAGATGTACTCCAGGAAATGGTTCCTTTCCGGGCATTAAAATGACCTGTTGCCTGTCTGACTCATTAGGCTGGGACTGGTGAGGGCAGGCTCTGTGTCTGGGTCATGGTGGTCTCCCTAGGGCCTAGCAGAGTGCCTGACACTTGATAAATATGTGTGAATAAATTCTGTCCTTTGCCTGGATTTTCTGTCCAAGCTTTCCTCTTGACCAAGAGGTCTAAAGCAAAGGAGCTGGGGCTTCTGGGAAAGTCCCCTAGGGTCATTGGGCGCATACTGATGGAGGGCCAGTGACAGATCAGTGTGCCACCCCCAGGCCAAGGCTGACACTGGACATCCCACAACCCCCCACTGCTGGATGGACCCAGAGGGCTGGGTGACTCATCCCATTCTGCTCACCTTCTCCTTGGGACCTGATGCGGGCCGCCCGTGAGCAGAACAAGGGGCCTGCATGTCACAGGAGGAACCCTAAGGGTTTGTTGGGTAGACCTCTGTGTGCAAGACACTGTACGTGCCCGGTGTCTTGAGCTGGGTTCACCTGACTGATGGCTCGTCCACAAGTCGCCTGAGAAGGAGAACAACCTCAGGCACATTGAGCAACCGGCTTCCCTTCCTCGCCGCCAGCCCCGACCCACCACGTCAGGAGCTGGGCCAGGGAAAGTGAAGAAACCTGTTCTGGGCCCTGCCGGGTGGGCACGGGAGGGGCCCTGCCGGGAAAGGGGCGGCTGGGCCAGTTTCCATTGCTCCCGGACCGGATGCAGCCCCGTGACTAGGGCGGAGGCCGGAGAAATGCGCGCCCTGGGCGCACCTGTGTGTCCTCCAGGGCGACGTTGGCTTTGGCAATAAGACTAGAGGCTCTAGGTCAGCGGTCACCGGGCGTGCGACTTCTGGCTGCTAAATCAGGCGAGCGGGCGCGGCAGCAGCGAATCAGCTGATAGGTAGAACTGGAAGAGGCTTTGGACATCCTGCAGGTAGGGGAAGGAAAATGAGGGAAGAGGCGGCGCCCAGAAACAACTGCTGGGTCGTCACGCCACTGTCCTGACGTTGTAACCGCGCATTTTGCGCTTTACCCCTGCGCCTTCCCGGGCAGCACGGTGGGATGGAAAGAACCAGCGACAGAGCTGTATTTGAATCCAACTGTCCCATCTACCGGCTTTTGTGTTCTGGGGCAACTGACTACTCCTGCCTACCTGAGCCAGATTTAGCCAGATGAAAAATGGGAATTCCCTCCCTCAAGCGTAGTGTGAGGAGTCAATGAAATCACATAGGAACATTGCCTGGCACATGAGTAGGTGCCCAGGAAGCGGGGTTCCCTTTCCCTTCTTCGTTTCAGACCCAGATCTCACTCCCAGCCCGGAAGTCGCGCCCCACAGGCGACCATAGGACGGTGGGGTCTGGGTGGCAGGTGCCCTGGCTTGGTAATAACTCGAGAAATATTTGAACCTCTTTGCCAAACTATCAGATAGGATGGGGTGTGTGGGAGGATTCCGAAGGCCGCCTTTGGGTCGTGTTTCTGTGATCTTGGAGGGCATTTCAGTGCATTCTTTGATTCACGTTATTTATTTATTCACAGATTCCTATCAGGCGAACGCTTCTTACTGCCTCCCCCCGCGACGTTCCCGGTCCGCCAGCGTTCTTTCTTCCATACAAGTCCAGCTTCCACCGGCTGCTTTTGTGTAAATAAAGCCTGGCCTTCCGCCTGCAGGTTGCGGTCGGGAGCCGGCTGATGGGGGAGGCGGGAGGGAACCGGTGCAACCACAGCAGGTGGGCCTCGGGGGGACTGGAAGCCAGCCACGCCCAGCCCTGAGCGCAGGGGCGGTGCTCCGGGGCCCCTAGAAGGAGCAGAGCGAAGAAATCCAGGCTTAGACCGTGAGAGTCCCCACCCCGCTAGCACCCTCTTCCATGGGTCACCCAGCACGTGTCAGGCCCTTGACAAACATCATCCCGAATCCTCCCAGCGACGCTGCGAGTATTCTCCCCATTTTATAGACGGGAGACTGAGGCTCAGCAAGTGTAAGTGACTTGACCGAGGTCCCATAGGCAAAAAAAAAAAAAAAAAAAAAGGCAGACCAAGAAATTCTAACCGAATTCTGGATGCAAAACCTAGTCTTTTCCCCACCTCACTGGTCACCAGTGAGACTGTAAAGGTGGGAAGAAAAATAAAAAAATAGCCACAACGAATCAGATTAACAGATCAAAGGGAGTTGAAAGGGCCTTCCAGAGCTTCCTCCTGTGTCTCAAACAGGAGGATTCGAACCACAAGATAAATAACAGACTATTTTTCCTGGGTGACAATTTTACTCTTTTTAAAATTAAAAATTATATAGATTTTTTAAAACAGATAACGATGGAGAAGAATATAATTTTTAGAATTATGGTAGCTGAAAATAGGAGACTTCAAAGAAATTTCAGGCTGTTTCCACAACGCACACCTTTTGTTCTATTGTCCAGAAACATTGTTGACGTCAGTTACACAGATGGGCAAACTGAGACCTGAAACCAGTCCCACTGAGAGAGAGGCAGAGCGGGGGAGGAGAACCGAGACTTTTGGGCTCTCGGCCTGGGGTGCTTTCTGTTGGGGGCGCGGGTCCTGTTTGTAAATAGGTATCCTCGGACAGCCACTGCCGATCTTTGTCTCTGTGTTAACCAAGTGCGGCCGATTCTGAGTCATCGCAGGCAATCAGCACGGCTGGGACTAAAAGCGAAAGGGACGCGCGGGCGACGGGCCCGGGAGGGCGGCGGGTCGAGAGCCCAGGCGCCCACGCAGGCGGGGCCGCCGCTGGGATTCCCGCGGTACGAGAACGCGGGAGGCGCCCTGCCCCGGCAGCTCTCTGCGGTCCAGCCCTGCGCAGGCCGCGGGCGCCGCAGGCCACGCCCCCGCCCCAGGCCCGCGGGACCCGAGAGCCCCCGCCCCAAACCCCTGCTCTCGGCAGGGGCTGAAAGATGCTCCGGGACCTCTGGCCAGTCCGCCCAACCTCAGGCCTCTGGGACCGGCGGCCCTCTCCTTGCGCGTGGGGACAGTCAGGTTCTTAGGCTTGGCCTTAAATCCGCCCCTGATAATTTGCTAACTCTAAAGTCTTGAGAAAATTACTTAAGCTCGCTCTCTCTCTCTCAGTTTCTGCATCTGTAGAATGGGAGTTAGCGACTCTTACCTCATATAATTGCTGTGAGAAGTAAATGTGTGCCTATCTGTAAAGGCCTAGAACGTTTAAGAAACTAACTAAATGCGGTTTTACTATTATTGTTAGGCGGGCCCCGGTGGGACTCTCAGGCCAATTCAGAACTGGATGACCTGGGCAGACGGACTTTCTTCAGTTCCCCCACCTGGAAAATGGAGCTTCATTACACTTTCCATAACAGGGTGGGGGTGAGGACAGAGGGCCTCCCCAGCATCTGGCAAGTCCACACGTGGTTATGTTTGCAACTCGTTATTTGCCAGCAATGTCTTAAGCACTTTGCACTTATTAGTGCATTTAATCCTACAATTACAGTGTGAGAGAGGTATTACCGTTTTCCGTTTCACAAGTAGGAAACCGAGACACAGAGAGGTTAAATGATTATCTAAGGTCACACAGCTACTAAGTAGGATTTGCACAAAGCCACAAAATCTGGCTTTCTACTCCATGTTCCTAACCCCTACCAGATGTACCAGGCACTATGCTAGGTCTGGGGATGCAGCCAGGAATAACGTCACACAGCCACCTCCTCAACAAAAGGCAGGATCTCCTTTCTGAGTTTGCTGGCCTTCCTTCTATATGCTTAAGCATTGCATGAACTTTATCATATTTTATATACCCATTGTGTGCACCTTGTACTCGGGAGGTATTCAACATCGCTAATTTCCCTCTTCCTGTATTTTTTGGGTCTAGTTACAAGTCTTTACTTGGAGGGTGGACCTTAGATGTTTTAGGTGATGGGGCACTTTGTATCTAGCAGGTGCTCCATGTACGAGTTCCTCCTTCCCTGTACTTAGTGATCTTCCAGTTCAGCAGATTGAAAGTGCACACACTTAAGGTTTAGACCTTTTAATAATAATGATTGCTTCTGCCTCTGAGAATTACTGTCTTCGCTGTGGGTTTCCCAGAACAGAAGATGAATTTACTGTATTTATCACTTAATCATTTCCACAACAGCTCATGACTATGACATCTTTAATGAAAGGTACAGAATTCTCCCTCTCCAACCCTCCCTCTTTGGGGTGCCTGTGATAACTCTTGCTGTAAATGGCTAAAGCTATTAAATAGAGAATGTAGATCTTCCTGCGATGCAAGTGTAAGCTGTCGTTACATTCATTGCTTAAATGGTATGATCATTTCAAGCTTGGCTTTTGCATTTGAAGCCTTGAGTTAAATGTGGAAAGCAAGAAAGAAAAATGCTTAACGGTTGGAAATAAAAATGTGCAGTGGGTAGGTTTCCAGAGTAATAAAAAACAGCTTTAAATTTTAAAAGATTTGAAGCCTGGTCTGGTTCCAGGCAGCATACCCTACATTCCTATCATCCACTGTGGCTGTATCCTGAGGGTTAAACCACCTTTAGACAATGCAATGAGCTCAATTGAGGACAAAGTATTAAATTGTGAGTTTCTCTTTGAACATGGGATAGCTCGTGGAGCGTGTTCAGTGTATGGTAGGCACTCAAGGGGAAGCCATTATGGTTAGAGACCGGGATGCAGAGACAGCATTGAAGTCTTTCCACGCAACTGATTTTTATTGAGCACCTACTATGTGCTAGTTGCTTTTAAGTCCATTATTTCAAATAAGCTGCACAATAAGCATGTGAGGAAAATATCATGTTATAGAGGAAGAAATGGACACTTCAAGAAGTTCATTAACTTGCCTATCTCACTGCCTATCTCACCAGTGAGTAAGTGGTATAGTGTGAGTTGAAATTTGGGTCTGACTCCAAGTTCAGCAGCTGATTCACTGCACCACTCTGCTTTTTCCTGTACGCCTGGCTGTCAGTCATCTTAGACCTGGAGACGAGAATCAGAGGGGACTTGAAGATCACCTCAGCCAGGGTTTCTCTGCCTCTTTGTGAAATCCAGGTCACCCTAGATAAATGCAGAAGCCTCGCACGCTTTTTGAATGAGTTTCAAATTCAAAATAATTTAAATATCGTGATTCAAAACAAAGCATAGGGACAGCCTTTTCAGTATTATTTATTTATTTACCTTTTTGACTGCGCTCTGTGGCATGTGGGATCTTAGTTCCCCAACCAGGGATCGAACCCACACCCCCTGCATTAGAAGCGCAGAGTCTTAAACCACTGGACCGCTAGGGAAGTCCCATTTTCAGTATTTTGTTTTTAAACACAGTACGCCTCTCCAGGGTTCTAGCTCCTCTCCTCCACCCACCCCAGTGGAGAGCTGCTGACTGTGCCCCCCCACCTCCTGATCATTTCCTTCCTGGGAAGTTGAGCCCAGAGAGGAGTGAATTGCTAGTGACACAGTCAGCACGTGAACTTAGGTCTGACTGGCTAGCTCCAAGTGCGGTGTCTTTTGTCTAACAACCCCACTTGCCTCTCGGTTTGGTCTCTCACCACACCTTAGCTCAGGGTCCATGCTTCAAACTGACTTTATCACCTGGAGTTCCAGAATATGTCATCCTTCCAGGCCTCTGCGTAGCCATATCTTCTGCCTGGAATGCTCTCATCCTGCCCCCACCCTCCCTGCTCCAATTTTCCCGGTGAACTCCTGTGCATCAAGATTCAGGGGAAATGCCTCTCCCTTAGGAAGAATTCTGGGCTTCCATCTGTATCCAAGTGAAGGGACTGATTCTTCTTTCCTGCCTGCCTGGGTAGATTCAGGGGAAATGCCTCTCCCTTAGGAAGAATTCTGGGCTTCCATCTATATCCAAGTGAAGGGACTGATTCTTCTTTCCTGCCTGCCTGGGTAGAACTCCTGGCATTTGTTATACTTACATGTTATTGACAAGTCCCTCCCTCTCAGTCACTTATGACCTCCCTGTGCATGCTGCCACCACCACCACTGCCCAAATTATGGTGGATTGGGATGGAACCACAACTGTATATTTTTTCAGCAGAGTGACTGGAATATAGCAAGCACTCAGTAAATGTGTGTGAGATAAATATATGTGTACACACCCACACTGAATGTCACTATCAGATTATTTTAACAGTCTTCACCCAAGCACTAAGCTCTCATGGACAACTGTCCTCTTTTGAAGCAATAGGGAGCCACTGCAGGTTTTTGAGGTAGAGAGTTCCTTGATCCACAGGCAACATAGAGACTTTCTCATGGGATAGAAGCTATAGATCTCCCAGTTTCCAGGCCTTTGCCTATGTAATCTTTCCCCGGAAAGGTTTTATTTTATAAAAAGGACGCTGGGGAAGAGAATTTGTTTTCATTCATTCTTTGTTTATTCAAAAAAATATTGCCTGCTATCTCCCAGGGGCTATTTTGGGCACCACAGATACAGTAGCAAGCAAGGTAGATAAACTATCTCCCCTCATGTAATTTCCACTCTCCTGGGGGAGAAAGACAATAAATAAGTAAATAATAAATGTCTCGGTTCAGATGGTAATAAACAGTATGAAGAAATAACAGGATCACAAAAGGCAGATGGAATGGAGGATGGGCAGACTGTTTTAGATGGGGAGGTCCAAGAAGGCTCTTTGAAGAACTGGCATTTGACAGAGGCTGGAATGCAGTGATGGAGGGAGCCAGGTGAAGATCTGGAGGAAGTGTATTCCAAGCAGAGGAAGCAGCAAGTGCAAAGGCCCTGAGGTGGGCTAGGGTAGGTCCCGTGTTGTTTTCAATGGCAGCTGCTGGTGTTAGATGATAATTTGGTAGTGAGAGAAGATCAATATGCAGTTTGTTCTGAGTTCAACTCAGCTGTGGGTGAATGAATGAGTGAATGAATGAAACATGGTCTCTCAGCCAGCAAATTGGGCTGCATACCTTGGTCAGATTTTTATAGCTTTCAGTCAGCAACAGAATGAAGGCTTGTGGAGCAAAATATAAGGGCAATATGATCTTTAAAATCAGTTTAAATGACCAAAATAGAACAAAGTCAAGTGAGTTTCTGAGTGAAAAATAGATGGCATTTTACTGTTTATTCCTTAAAAAGGAATCCGCCAAATCCATCCCAGGGTTGTTTCAACAGAAATGTACAAGTTGCTTCCACTGTAATTTTGGGGATAGCACCGAGATGCCACCTGCAGAGGGTAGCTTCAGCTTGATCCTGCTGGGGGACTGTGGAGTGTGTGTTACACCTCAGTTACCCCCACTCAAGGCTAGGGAGCTACAGCACTTGACCGTCCTCCCAAGAATAGCACTGGCCATTGAAGTCACACCAGAGGTGGTCCCCTCTGCCCTGCCAGTAAACAATAAAGAGGAATCCCACTGGAATCTGGTCAGAACAATGACATTATCTGGTACAATAAGGCAGAATAAAAAAAGGTTGATCTGGACATTCTTCGGCCTCAGCGCTGCCTCATGCATGTAGCACTCATTATACTATCAGTATAATGATTATAGGACCCAGGACAGTTAAGGGAGAGCCAGGGGCCCCCGTCCCTAGGCACAGTTTGCAACCCCTTGGTTTGCTTTTAGTCAGCCATTGAGTAAATACACACTTTACACCAAGAGGGCAGGGAAGCAATATGAAGGCAGAAGGACCTGGATTCAGATTCTTCATTCTCAACTCCATGGAGTGCTGTGTGACCTTCAGCACGTTACTTAACCTCTCTGAGCCTCAGTTTTATCTGCTAGAACTCTTAATAATCCACAGGCCCAGACATTTCCACCACATTGCCTTGTCTTTCAGGCTCCCCGACCGTGTGTCTACAATGTCTCTGAAACAACAAAAATGATAATTTCTGTTTTTCAGGAACCAAATGAATTCTGACTGACCTGTGCATAATTGATATTCTTGCTTAGTAAGTCATTCAGCCTTTACTTTGCTTGTTTTCTTGCTTATAATTATAGGATCTTGGTCAAGAAACTTGAAATAAGTTGGCAGAGGAGAAATTTTATACCTTTCTTTAGAACTGGAGGGAAACTTTAAAAAAGGGCGGGGGAAAGGGAAATAAACTAAGGTTTATTTAAGATGCAGTTATGTCGGGAGTGGGGTCCACTGTTTGATCTCTCTTTGCCTCCTGTTGGCTAAGCAGACTCAAGGGTCTGCGAGAGTTGCCTTTTGATATCAAGGTTCGGAGGTGGCGGTAGTGGGAGATCTAAGAGCTATTGGAGGGGAAGGGACCTGGATGTCCAACATGATGGTGGGCTTCTTAGGGACACGCCCACTCCCAAGTGATTGGCAAGCCTGCTAAGTTTGGTGCTGAATGAGTAAATGAGTGATTTGTTCCATGTCGTATGATAGGGAGCGCCTGCCTTCTAGTCCCAGTTCCACCTCTTGGGTAAGTCCCTTACCGTCTCCAGATTCCATTTCTTCCACAGTAAAGCGAGGAGCATCAGACTTGCCCAGCCTACCTCCTGGGTTGTTTCAAGAGTCAGGTACCTGTCTATTACCTGTGATAATGTGTGGAGCAAGTAAGATAAAGTAACGGTAGGCTCTCTGTAACCAACTAGTATGATCTCAGGAACATCTTATAACTTTACTAAAGCCTCCATTTTTTCATCTGCAAACTGGAGGTAATACCCATCCTCCCAAATTCATAGGGATCCAATTAGACAATGGACGAGAAATCATGTTATAAATTGTAAAGTGCTGAAAGAAAAATGAGGAATTATCATTTTCCTCTTCCTCGTCCTCTTTGTCATTATTATATTCCCTAGTCCCTAAGAGGACCTCCAGGGTGGATGTGCTCACACCCTGCTCATCAGGGAAGCGCCAGCTTCCGAGTCGGAGAGGCTTCTGCTCAGTTCCCCACTTTACCGACTACTAGCTGCTCTGTGACCCTGGGTGAGTCACTTACCCTCTCTGAGAACTTCTGAGAACTCAGGACAATGAGACCTACCTCAGAGCTATTTGTTGGAAGACCCAAGCAGGAGAACATGTGTGTATATCCAGAAGACCATCTGGTATGAGATCAATCAGTGCTGATTACTTCTCTTGCCAACCCCTCCTCCTCCACGTGGATCTTCAGACTTAAATCCTCAATGCGGTGGCTGTAGTTGGGGGTTGGTCTAGTTTATTCCTGAAGCTACTTGTCACATGCTAAGCTGAATCATGGTGAGTTGCATGAGTCTCTTTCTCCATTAGGCTGTGAACTTCTAAGAAGGGGATGTGTGGCTTGCAGTTCTAGCCCTTGGTATGGGGTGGACATGATGTTCCAGGCACAGGAGAAAGAACACGGACACTGGGTGCACAGATCTGGGTTCGAATTTCTCTCTACTACTTCCTTGTGGTTGGACCCTGGACAAATCCTTTCCCTAAGTTGAGACTCAGTTTCTTCATATGACAAATGACCAAATAGAGATGCACATATTTCAGGGTTGTTGGGAAGATTGGATATAATGCATATAAAATGGCTAGTGTGGTACCTGGCACGTAGTGGGCCTTAGTAAGTAACTCTTGACTGACTGAAAGCTCTGGCCAGCATTACGTTCTGTCACTGATGCATATCCTTTTCCTGGACAGAAGGAATTGGAGTGTGTTCACAGGAGTGGCACACCAAGGGGTATGCCACTTGCCACGTACCATTTGCCCCAGAGAGGAAGAGTATTTTATTTCTGACATTGTTCAGAATTGCCTGCACATGGTGACAATAAAAAAAGACTGACTTTTATTAAATTTACTTCTTAAAGTCTGCTACAGATAATGAGCCCCCCCCCCTTATTACCTGCACCCAGAGTGGACGGCTCATATCCACCATCTTCGGTTCATCACTGGCTCACAAGATTAAGAGAGAGAGATGGCGTGGGGTCGGGGTGGGTGGGTTGGGGAAAAGATGTTCCGTGATTGCAAAGCGGTGAGGTGACTGTCTGTAGAGGTGGGTCCATGGCTCTGTAGGAGCACTGAGGTCAAAGCCACCCTCCCACTCTGGTTTGGGGGCCGAGATTCGCCAGGCAAAGCTCACAGAGGAGGAGTATTTCGGCTGGGCTTGCAGGAAGAGAGGGCCATGCCAAACAGGGAAGAGGAGGCAGGGCTGTCGGGTGGGGTGTAAGTGACTGTGCCTGACAGGCACAGAATTTTCACACTGCACGCAATATTCTGGGAACCTCGTGTAGGAGGGTTTTGTTGGGGCAGATCCAACAGGACATATTACTTGTATTTAAAAATCTCCCAGGGAATGTTCTTTGAATTTCCATTTTCTTGCAGGTTCTGAAGAAGATTCTAGCCTGCTGCTCTCTTGTTCTCCGAGTGCAGAGCTTGGTGGAACCCTATCTTGGCCCATAGCCATTAGAATATTTCTCAGGGAAAGCCCTTGGACCAAGAAGTCTGTTTTTTCTTTTCTTTGGAAACTATGGTGCTCTTTGCGAAAACAAAGACATTTGGATTCTGTTCAGGAAAAATGTAACCTACAAACAAATAGCCTTGGAAAATCTGTGCCTCCCCCTGAGTGCCTGGGTCAGGGAGAGCCGCACCCTTCTGCTGCTTTCTAGCTGGAGGTCACTTCCTTTTTCCTCTTTTGTATGTTGTCTCTGGCTGCCCAAAGGGCAGCACCTCCTTTCCACACATCTTCCTTCCCTGCTGGTCAGTGCCCAGGTCTTTGCAAGTGCCCTTGCTCTGCCTGGAATGTTCTCCCCTCCCTGTCTGCAAGCCCTTAATCCTCCTTTAAGCCCAGCTTCAACATCTTGCCCTGAGTTCTGATTTCCCCCAGATAGTTAATTTCCCATCTACTGGGTTGCTCTGGATAATTTAAGATTTAAATATTCTTCCTTTTTTTTTTCAGTTAACAATTCCTGATCTTATTTTTAAAAGCTGTAATAATAATAATGGGTGCCAACTTAAATTCTTGCTATGTACCAGGCAGTATACTCCATAATGTTACTCACCCCAGATGCAAAGTGCTTAGGAGAGAAATTGGTACATCATAAGTTCTCAATAAATGTGACTTATTATTATTTCTAATTCTCTCACGGCCCTTGAAGCAAGTACAATTTTTCATGCACATTATAATGCTCAGGTTACTTGTCTGTGAGCCCCTTGAAGGTAGGGACTTTGTCTTCTTTCTCTGGTACCACCAAGCATGTGGATATCCAAAGGGTATTTGGTGAGTAAACATCTAGCCATTAAAACTGATGACTGAGTGCAGAGATTTATTCCATGAGTTCCCAAATCAACAGAGTAGCTGTAGCCTAAAAAATTTAGAATGGGGAATCAGAAGATCTGGGCTTAATTCTATTCCACCTACCTACTAGCTTTGCAACCTTGGGTAAATGAACCTTTTTTTTTTTTTTTTTTTTTCTGAGCCTGAACACCTATTTTCCATAAAGGGGATAATAGTTCCTAATTTGCCTCCCTCACAGGTTTGCCTTGAAGCATCAAAATGAGCTCACACATGGGAGAGTTTTGTGAATTGTAAAGTATTTTATATACGTGACACACTATTGTTAGAATCATTTTGGACTCCATTGCCATCACCACCTTAGTTGACAGAACATAAATCCACGGGTTGCTCTAGTTGGACAAATACCAACATGCCATTTTGGGTTTTCGCAATGTCTAAAAAATGTAATTTCTTGATGTTTGGGATGCCATGATTTCTTCTCTTCAAAGCATGCATCCAAGACAGTCACCACAACCTTTTTTTAAAGGTTTTTAAATGAACCTTGATTTTACCACTTGACTGCTTTAAAATCTATGACCCTAAATTTCAGTTACATTCTCTCTTAGAAAATGTTCTCAAAGAATTGTAATCAAACAAGTATTTATTGGAGCTTGATGCTAGAGAGTATAAGGAGGAATGAAAAGAAGTATAAGACATGGCTTTACTCTGAAGGAGCTTACCATCTCATTTGGGAGCTTGGGCTGAGTTCTAGATTTGTGGGCAAGGTATGTGATCTGAGAAAGGAGAGATCCGCCTGTGTTGAGGTGGTTTGTGAAGATTTCAGGGAGAAATTGGGCCTTATGCTAAGCTTAAAGGAGGACTAATGTTTAGACTGCAATATAATTCATAAGTCAACTCTTTGGCCATTGACTAGTGCTGCTAACACTTCCCCCTTTCAGCAGGGTTGTTGATTTCTTTAGTTGCTGGTGGATTTAGAGGTAGATATGAGAACATTCTAGAAATGTACTAGAAATGTATTCAGTGACAAATGTCTGAATCCAAAAAGCTGTGAATATTTTGTGGCTGAAGTTTTCATGATGAGGAAATTAAAACTCTCTACTTAAAAAATTTTTTTTCAGTCATGAAGTATGTGTCTAAAAGATGTCAGAAAGAAAGCTGTTTACAGAAAATTGTTTCAGCATAAAATTAGTAACAAGTGCTCCTGGATTTGTAAAGCCAATACACACTGCTGTCTATAGGATAAAAGTAGTAATAACTCGAAGAAGAAAATTTTAAAAATACACAGTTGTAAACAACTTAGGAAAAAAAGAAAATGAGAACATTAAGTCTAAATATTTAATAATGCAGCCAAAGCCATGGTCAGAGGTAAATCCATAGCCTTCAAGCTTTCACTTAAAAATAAGAATAAATTAAAAGAAAGCAACTAAATGTCTAACCTAAGAATTTAGAAAATGGGCAGCACAACAAAACCAAAAAAAAGCAGTACAAAAAAAAAAAAAGTAAGGATAATAAGTGAACTAGAAAATCAACAAGATAGTAGAATTCATAAATAAATTCATGAGCTGGTTCTTTGGTGGGGGGGAGTAAAATAGGCAAATCTATAGGAAATCTACTTAAGGAAAAAAGAGAGAAAAAATCAAATAATTGATATCTGAAAATTTTCTATAATTTGTAAAGTACTTTCCCATTCCTCATGACTCTTGGTCCTAAACTAATCCTATGTGTTATATATTTGTATCTCTATTTTGCTAGTGATCAAACTGAGGATCCAAGAAGTGAGATTGCTTTTTAGGGTCATACAACTGGTGAGTGGTAAAACCATGATTTGAACCCAGGTCTTCTAACCTTGTTGAATATTCTTCCAATTATCTCATAGCATGCTCTTGGGATGAATGTAAGAGAGGAAGACATTTAATATGTCTGTATTCGTTTCCTGTGGCTGCTGTAACCAATTATCATAAACTACATGGCTTAGAACAACAGAAATTTATTCCCTCACAGTTCTGGAGGCTATAAGTCTGAAACCAAGGTGTCGGGTGGGTCATGCTCTTTCTGAGGGCTCTGAGGGAAAATCATCCTTTGTCTCTTCCTAGATTCTGGTAGTTGCCAGCAGTCTTTGGTGTTTCTTGGCTTGCAGCTTCAGCACAATAATCTTTGCCTACATCATGTGATCTTCTCCCTGTGTGTCTTCACATTGTCTTCCCTCTGTGTACATGTTTTCTCTTCTTTTAAGACATAGGGGCTTGTTTTCCAAATCTATGGGGTTTTTTTTGCTATGACCTCATCTTAATTGTATCTGCAATGACCCTACTTCCAGATAAAGTCACATTCTGAGGTTCCAGGTAGACATGAATTTTGAGAGAACACTATTCAACCCAGTACAATTCAACCCTTATTTCCTATGATTGTGGTTTCAAAAGTCTTTATTGTGCTCCATCCATATAATGAATCTGTGCATGCATCTAGCCAGCCAGCCAGTGATCACTTACTGAGTGCTTAAAATGTGCCAGGTACCTAAACAGATGGCCCACAACACATAAAGAAAAAGGCATTTGAGATCTTAGGCCATATTATTAGAAGTTTACTAAGCTAGGGGCAGGTGGGAATGGTAGTCCTATTCTACTAGTCAGACCAATTAGAGAACTGTTCAGATGCAATTTAAGAGGGAGGTAAAGTGGGGCAAATTCAGAGGACAGTGACCCGGACTCTGAAATCTTGCCAGTCTGGCCACAGTTTCTGTTAGAATGCCTAAGAAAATCTCAGGTGTGTATACGGGTGATGGGATGGGGTGAGAAGTAAGGGCATGAGAATGCACTTCTAATGCTTAAACTGCTGCCAGCTAGAGGCGTTTATATCTGTTTGTTGTGTCTCTGGCTAAAAGGACCACAACCAGTGGGTGGAAGCTACAGAGATTTGTATTTCAAGTCAGTTTACAGTTAAAACTACGATTGTCTAAAGCCAGCTATGAGTGGATGACTCTGGTACTTTCATATGGGAGATTTTCAGCTTTTAAGCTGCCATAGCTGCTGAGAGACACCTCATCTGCTGGAGGGGTTAGAGGGAGAGTAGGAGAGGAGGGTTTGTTCGTGGATCTTATTACTTGCTGAATATCCCAAGCTAGGTACTAGTTAGAGATCTCTGTTTAAAAATTGTAGAAACACGTATTTTAAAATGGCTTTGCACAAACACACTCTGTTTCTCGATATACAGTGGTTTTCATAAAATGAAGTTACTTTTATGTGCCAGATGCTGAGCTGGGGCCTAGCAATGCAAGATTGAAAAGACGTGGGCCCCAACCCACAGGGGCCCATAGTAGAGTGGGAGAGATCTAACACAAAATAGAGGCAACCAGCTATAATAATATATGAATTCGGCTCAATAAATATTTGAAGACTGAATGATTGAGCGGTTTCCTTCCAAGAATATTTTTGGTTATAGTCATAGCATTGCCTTTATCATAGGGTGAGCAACTGTCCCAATTTTCTGGGGCCTGAGAGGTTTCTTGGGACATAGTACTTTCAGTGCTAGAGCCAGGAAAGGCCTAAGCAAACTGAGATGAGCTGCTCACACTATTTTATAGGCTTTTTAAAAAGGAAGGAAGACATAAATGCAATTATGGTAACAGTAGTACCAACAGTTATGGGAGCAGAGAGAGGGGCACACACTGTCTTTAAGGGGGAACCAGGCAGGGCTCAAAGCTTCATCAGGATGGGGACAATGTCTGTCTTGGTCATTGCTATATTCCCAGCACCCAGCACAGTGTTTATTAGCACGTAATCAGAGTTCAAGTGATATATTAGTCAAATGCATGAATTAGTAAACGTAAGTCAAAAAGCATTTCAGCCAAGCTTTGAAGGCTATGCAGCATTTTGCCCATAGAAGAAAGGGGTGTAAGTAGAAGTTTCCAAAAATAGAGAATTTGGGTATAGTAATTGGTAAATACGATGTTTAACGGAATCTACTATTTTCCTATGGCTATTAATATAGTTCTTAGGGAAAGCCCTTGAAACAATAAGTCTATTATATTTCCTCTATTCTTTTTTTTCCATCCTGCAGACCTTCCCCTGCCTTCCTTTTCTGCTTCCTTCCCTTTTCTCTGTTGGAAGAGATAATGCTCTCTGCAGAGAGGACACTGCTAGGATCTCTTTCAGGGCAAGCCTAACAGGCAAATCAATTGTCCAGGAAAACAGTCTGCTTGGGAATGCGCTGAGGTGCGGGCAGAGCAGGAAGGATGAGATTTAGCCAAAGAAGGACAGACAGTCTGGATGGTTGGAGCAGCACGGGAGGAGGAAGAGGGAAGGGCTTCATGGCGGGGGGAAGGGGCTTGGGGCCACACGGTGAAAGGTCCAGTTGCAGAATCACAGTGCGCCATGTACTACTCCGTCTTGGGTCACACAGGTGTTTCCTACTGGGTTCCCGTGATGGAGGACAAAGTGTGAACATTCCTCCTATGAAAGAAAGAGAGACATTTACTGAACAACTGCGATGTGCCAAGCACTGTTGGGTACTTTTATATGCGTGATCCACATACATGTATTTTGAAAGAAGGTGTTATTATCCCTATTTTACAAGTGAAGAAACAGAGGCTTAAAGAAATTTTGTGACTTTCCCAAGATGTTAACTAGTTGAGCTCGGGTCTGTCTGACTTTACAGCGGTGGTTTCCAACTTCCCATCTTCCTTTTATAACTCAGTTAATAAAAGCAGAACCTTTTCCAGCCTCCTGCCTTTTACTTCCTGCCTCTTCTCAACACCAGTGGAGACTTCCTCACCAAATGCACCCAATATTTCCTTCCACTAAGCTCAGAGCACCCTGACCTCCTTAGAAACAAGTCAGGATCTTGGTATCACTTTGACATTAAATATATTATTTCAAGCCAGCATACCCCTAAGGCTTTGTGATAGTCTTTAACTTTCGTTACTTCTCAGGAATATTTCTAGCAAACGTTATTATACTATGAAGACGTGCTTCTTAAAGGGACATAGTTACCCACAGCAGGAGGCTAGGGAATATTACTGATGCAAACCCAAGCAGCCAAACCATCTCTTAGTGCTCACAGCCATGATTTATTAGCAAAACAGAGAAAAACAAGAAATACCAGATTCCGGTCCAGGCACTGCCATTTACTAGCTATGTTCCTTTACTTCTTTGGGCCTCAGTTATATTATCTGTAAAATGGGTGAATTATACTTTGCTTACCTCGCAAAACCATATTGAGAGATGACCTTGAGTGAAGTAATACATCGTAAGTCAGCAAATGAAAGACAAAGGAAGGATGTTAGCTTTAAATCCTTTATGGAACAAAGGGAACAAAAATAATACGTGAAATTTTATTTTTATTTCCTGGCGGTTAGTCAGTTCAGGTAAAAGAAACCCAAATTCAATCTAGTTTATGACAAAAAGAGAACTTTATTTGCTCAGATAGGTCAAGGGCAGCAGTGGGACCAGCCTCGGAAATGGCTAGATGTGGGTCTCCGGTCCCGCCAGGATTCCTCTCTGACTCACTGCATATCTGCCTCATTCTCTTCTGCTCTTCGTGAGCATCCTACACGTGCTGGGTGCCACAACTGCCCAAGCTCTGGGCTTGCCTTCCAACTTTTGTAGAGTCTTTTGAAATTCAAGAAACATAACATACACTTAAAAGTATATACTGATATAGGTACAGTTTAGGCTTCCATTTTTCTCAGCTGGTTGTCAGAGAGGAAAGAGAGTTTTTTCCTACAGTGTGAGGTAGAAAAATCCCAGGGAAGCCCTGTGATTGGCCTGGGTGGATCACGTGCCTGCCTTGGACAAATCACCGTGACCAAGCATGGATATTACCGTTGACACACCTCAGGTCTCCAGCCCACCTCATGTGGCGAAGGGGCAGAGAGAGCACAGACATGACCACGCTCACTGGTATTCACAAAAATGGAATTTAAGCAATGAAAGATATGAAAAGGGGATATTTCTGCAGGCTCCTGGTTTCTCTAGGATGCTCTAGCTCTGGGAGCACAGGCCTGCTTGGAGGTATAAGGGGGAGTTTTGCACTTATTGCTCTCGGGATATCTTGCCTCTCCTTGCTTACTGTAAGTTTGGCTCAGTGTAATGTATAGGATAAGCACCTACTTGCTTCATCAAACTTAGTATAGAGAATGGAGTGAAACGAACTGGCTCATGAATGAACTCTGGCCGGTGCTCGTACAAATCCCAGCATAGCTGGGAAGGCAGAAACCGAGTATGTATCTGTGCTGCAAAAGAGAAGCCCAGAGCACCCAGCAGCACATAACAGACCAAAGGATGTACTGACATCAGCTCTGCTCAGTGTCATGGTTGGGAGGAAGGCCTTCTACGCAGACGGACTAGCATGTGTAACAGTTCTGGGGTTAGAACGCATGCGCTAGAGGAAGTAAAAGAGGGCCAGCGTGTCTTGATATAGAGAACTAGGGGAGAATGGCTCAGGATGAGGGAGGTAGGGGGCAGATCAGGCATCTTGAGAAATACTAGATTTTAGGCTCACAGTTCTTCCTCTCCACCTTTAGCCAGGTTTGGCCTGTGATCATTCCAGGAGGCCTGTGGTCCAGCTCCTAAACCTGACCCATCCTGTCATGGCATCCCCTTTAAGAGCAAAATGAGCAGTGGAGGGAGCCTTAGCAGCTGGGAAATACTTGCAGGGCTATTTCCCCCTATAAGCTCTGCTGCTCATAATACTTATTATTAATGGTAATCACATTGGACACCTCTATTGCCACGGAACAAGCTGATCGTCAAATCTGCCAGGAGCAATAATTACTCCTCCCAGCTCCCCTATGAAAAAGGTAAATATGGGTCTGAACACGGGATGAGAGGCCATAAAGTCCTGAAAAGTCCTGAAAATCAGACCCCTTCTCTGTGGCCTCGAGCAGAAAAAGGAATAGGCAGCAAAAAGCCCCTTTTGGCTCCCGACTCTAAAAAAAGGGAAGGCAGACAGGGGTAGAGAGGGACTTGTGACCTCACAGGTGTGCTGAGAAATTTAATTAATGTGGGAGGTGTGCTTTCATGAGGGAAAGGGCTGCTGAGCACTGCTCTTCCAGACTTCAAATTCCCCTTTAGGCAGAAAGAACTTCAGGGTCAGGCAGCAAGTATGAAGGAAGGGGATGGGAACGGCGAACATTTCCCATGAGATGGCACTTGTCTGGCTTAAAGGAGGCCAAGCTTTCTAGGGCTTGGTGCTGCTGGGACAGGGAGGACCAAACCCTAACGGCATTCAGGCCCTACCTCCTGTGCTGCAATGCTCTCTGGAACCGTGGCCTGTTAGGTCTTTGGTGGCTCAGAAAACCTTGCTAAAGCTTGCCGGGGTTTTGCCTGGGCTCAAATACGACTTGTAGTTTGGTTCTCTGCCCTCACCCTCCCACCCTTCCACCCTCCCTCAGATGCATTTATTCAGCATCCACTGTGTCACAGGTCCTGCACGAGGCAGTAGGGATGTAACAATGGAGAAACATGGCCTCCAACCTCATGAGTTGGCAGGGAAATGGAAGCATAAGTAGATGATACCAACTCAGGGTGCTACGCTCTGGGAAGGAAGTGCAGGGGATTGTGGGAGCCCAGAGGAAGGGCGACCTCCTAGGTCAGAGGGACCACAAATGCTCTCTAGAGGGGCTCAGTCCACCTGCCCAAGCTTATCCCATCGAGCCCTCTAGAAAAAAAGGCTTTCCCAACCACCCCAGCCCACGTGCAGCCCAGGCCTCCTCTCCTGGAATCCTACAGCTCTGAAGGCCTGCTCTCAAAATCCTACTGCACTTCAACCGACTCTTGTGTTTTGGGACATCTCTTTAGGACATCATGAAGTTTCATGCTCTGAAGGAGAGGATGAATAACAGTAGCCACAATCCCTCATGTTTATATGACGTTCTTTGCAGTTTACAAAGCACACTCGCAGCCACCACTTCATCCTAGTTTACCAAGCTAGAACTCGGGCTCAGCGAGTCTGAGAGACGGGTCAGGTATCCCAGCCCCTCGCGCCTGCCTGTGTGCCTCTCAGTGCTGTGCTTTCTCTCATTCCCGCTGCAGGTGGACAAGCGGGGAGCATTAGCAGCTAGGGCATGCCTGTGATTTATCTGCCAAGACTTCCCATGTGTGGTCCCATTTAATTCTCACACCAGTCCCGTGAGGGTGGCATCATCCGCCGCCTTGTATAGATGAGGGAACCAAAGCTCCAAGAGGTCAAGTCATTGACCAGCATCCCACAGCACATCAGGAACGAAGCTGGGATTTCTCCTTAACTCCCAGCCTCTTCTCTCCTGGCTACACCATGCTACTTGGTATTTATATTGGTATTCATCTCTCAATGCCAGGAGTATAGTAGGAGCTTAGGAAAGGTTCGATGTTCTGATTTATTAATTTGTGTTCTCTTTCTGTATCATCTTCTTGTTCTCAGGGCGGGTGTGCAGAGGTGAGGGGAGAGAGTTTTGTCCCTGGTGTCCTGACCCTGGCACCAACGAAACACCAGTCCCTGAATGGACACCTGTTCTTTTTTGCCACCTGGAATGTGTCCAGGGAGGAATAGGATATGAAGATGTGGGAAAGTTGACTACCCAAGGTGGATGTTTCCTTCCTGTCCCCTCCTCTCCGGTCCTGAATGTCACTGGGAGCAGCTGCCCAACAACCGGGAATAACTCTGCCCACCAGAACATCCTCACCCTTGGCCAGAATTAAGGACACGCTGTCCGTTTCTCATGAACCCCGTTTTCCCGACCTCCTTGCAGATCAGCACTGTTGGGTTCATTTCATGACTTCATGGCTTTCTTTCTTATACCGTGGAATCTTCTGGTTGTCTTCACTTGATGCTCATCTGCTGAGCCAGGCACCCATGGGTCTCTGGGAGTGTAGAGTTGAACACAGCCTCAGCCCTTGAGGCATTCCCAGGATGGGGGGACCTTGAACGCTCCACCCAGGGTGAAACAGGTGGATGGAAGGAAGTGGGGGGGTTTGCAGGTTTGTGGAGGAGGAAAACCTGAGCAGGGAGGGAAGACTTTGGGGGGAGTGATCCCTGGGCTCGGGCTTAAAGGATGCACAGGGGCTTTCCAGGCAGAGAGATAGAAGGAAGGAATTAGACAAAGAGGGATGCTTATCCATTCGTTGGTCTGTGTTCCCTTGATAAACTGCACAGATGTGTAAAGTCTGTGGACAGTCCCTAGATATGGGAACAGCTCGCGTGCCACGCTGTGTGTGTGGCTTCGTTCCTCATTTGTGAGGACCTCTGTCATTCCTGAATAGTGTCGTGGTCTCCAGCTCCCTTCTCATCTTTGAGCATTGACCCTGAACTTGTTCCATTTGATGACATTCTTCATAAAGTAGCAGCTAGCACGGCACCTAAGAACTGTCTTCAGGGTTTCACCAGCCCTAATTATGAAGCACAGCTTTGCCACTTACTAGCTAGGAGAGCTAGGCAAGTTCTTCTGAGCCTTAGTGTCTCTATATGTAAAACAAGAAGGTCATAATGCCCCATCCATCTGTTGGGAGGTTTAGATCGGATCATGGATGTAAAGCGCTTGACATGGAGCCTGACACATGACAAGCGAGCAATTATCATCACCTATGGGGATATGCAAAGTGTGGGACCCAAAACTGAATACAGGTTGACCTGGGGGAGCCTAGCAGGAGCTAGATTGTTGCCTCCTGGTCCGACACTGGACTTCTCACATAGTAGATCATGGTGGCCCTTTTGGCAGGCACATCCCCTGCTGACTCTTTCTGAAAATGCTGTTTTCTTCATATTCCGCTCCTGTTCAAAATCCTTCCATGACTGCAAAATGGATAGAGCTTAACCTCCTTAGCCTGCTACACAAGACTCTTGTGTAGTGATCTAACTACACAACTTACTGATCTAACACCAACTTACTTTTTGAACACTTTTATTCTATTTTTCCTGCCCAAATAGGGATGATAAGCATTCCTATATCATAGGATTTTTGTGAGGATTAAGTGAGCTCATAGTGGAAAAGCACTTAGAACAGGGCTTTCAAGAATAGTGAGGGGTCTGCGATCTTCCGTCGTTTGCAAAATAACAGGTTAACCTGGCACAATTCCATGGCTGCTAGGTCAGAGACAAGGATTTTATTACTCACAGCAATAGCAGTAGTCAGAGTATTAGTGGTTTCTTTTTATTGAAGCATAGTTGACTTACAATATTATATTACTTTCAGGTGTACAACATAGTGATTTGATATTTTTATAGATTACATACCATACAAAGTTATTATAACATGATTGACTATATTCTCTGTGCTGTATATTAAAGCCCTGTGACTTATTTATTTTATAACTGGAAGTTTGTACCTCTTAATCTCCTTCACCTATTTCGCCCATCCTCCCATCCCCCTCCTCTGTGATAGTTTGTTCTCCATATCTGAGTCTGTTTGTGTGGGTTTTTCCCCTATAAATTTATTTATTTATTTATTTTTGGCTGCGTTGGGTCTTCATTGCAGCGCACAGGCTTTCCCTAGTTACAGCGAGCGGGGGCTACTCTTTGTTGCGGAGCGCGGGCTTCTCGTTGCGGTGGCTTCTTTCGTTGTGGAGCACAGGCTCTAGGAGCGCGGGCTGCAGTAGTTGTGGCTCACGGGCTTAGTTGCTCTGTGGCATGTCGGATCTTCCTGGACCATGGGTCGAACCCGTGTCCCCTGCATTGGCAGGCGGATTCTTAACCGCTGTGACACCAGGGAAGTCCTGTTTTGTTGTTTTAGATTCCACATATAAGTGAAAACATGTGGTGTTTGTCTTTCTCTGACTTATTTCACTAAACATAATACCCTCTAGATCCATCCATGTTGTCACAAGTGGCAGGATTTCATTCTGTTTTATGGCTGAGTGATATTCCATTGCATATATATACCACATCTTCTTTATCTATTCATCTATTGATGGACACTTAGGTTGCTTCCATATCTTGGCTGTTATAAATAATGCTGCAATAAACATTGAGGTGTATATGTCTTTTCTAATTAGTGTTTTCATTTTCTTGTATAAATACCCAAGAGTGGAATTGCTGGATCATCTGGTAGTTCTCTTTTTAATTTTTTGAGGAACCACCATACTGTCTTCCACAGTGGCTGCATCAACTTACATTCTGACCAACAGTTCACGAGGGTCACTTTTCTCCACATCCTTGCCAACACTTGTTATTTCTTGTCTTTTTGATGATAGCCATTCTGACTGGTGTGATGTGATATCTCATTGTGGTTTCGATTTGCATTTCCCTGATGATTAGTGATGTTGAGCATTTTTTCATGTGTCTGTTGGACATGTGTTTTTATGTCTTCTTTAGAAAAATGCCTATTCTGGTCCTCTGTCCATTTTTAATTAGATTGTTTATTTTTTTTTAATTTATTTATTTACTTATTTTTGGTCACGTTGGGTCTTTGTTGCTGTGCGCGGGCTTTCTCTAGTTGCGGTGAGCAGGGGCTACTCTTCATTGCGGTGCGCAGGCTTCTCATTGTGGTGGCTTCTCTTGTTGTGGAGCATGGGCTCTAGATGCGCAGGCTTCAGTAGTTGTGGCACGCAGGCTCAGTAGTTTGGGCTCACGGGCTCTAGAGCACAGGCTCAGTAGTTGTGGCACATGAGCTTAGTTGCTCCACGGCATGTGAGATCTTCCTAGACCAGGGCTCGAACCCATGTCCCCTGCATTAGCAGGCGGATTCTTGACCACTGCACCACCAGGGAAGACCCTGTTTATTTTTTTAATACTGAGTTGTATGAGTTCTTTAAAATTTGGTTATTAACCCCTTATCAGACATATCATTTGCAAATATCTTCCCCCATTCAGTAGTTTCCTTTTTTGTTGTTGATGGTTTCCTTTGCTGTGAAAAAGCTTTTTAGTTTGACGTGGTCCCATTTAAAAATTTTTGTTTTTGTTTCCCTTGCCTGAAGAGACAAATCCAAAAAGTTATTTCTAAGACCAATTTCAAAGAGTGTACTGCCTGTGGTTTCTTCTAAGAGTTTTATGGTTTCAAGTCTTATGTTTAAGTCTTTAATTCATTTTGAGTTCATGTTTGTATATGGTGTGAGAAAATGGTTTGGTTTCATTCTTTTATATGTAGTTGTCCAGTTTTCCCAGCACCACTTACTGAGGAGACTCTCTTTTCCCCATTGTATATTCTTGCTTCATTTATCATAGATCAACTGACCATATGCACATGAGTTTATTTCTGGGTTCTCTATTCTGTTCCATTGATCTGAGTGTCTGTTTTTGTGCCAGTACCGTACTGTTTTGATTGCTGTAGCTTTGTAGCATAGTGTGAAGTCAGGGAGCTTGATACTTCCAGCTTTGTTTTTCTTTCTCAAGATTGCTTTGGCTATTTGGGGTCTTTTGTGGTTCCATTCAAATTTTAGGATTATTTGTTCCAGATCTGTGAAAAAATGTCATGGGTATTTTGATAGGGATTACATTGAATCTGTAGATTGCTTTGGGTGTGAACATTTTCAAAATACTAATTCTTTCAATCCATGAATACAAAATATATTTCCATTTATTTGTGTTCCTTCAATTTCTTTCATCAATGTCTTATAGTTTTCAGAGTGCAAGAATTTCACCTCCGTGATTAAATTTATTCTTTTTGATGTGGTTGTACATGGGATTGTTTTTCATGATTTCTCATTGTGATAGTTCATTATTAGTGTATAGAAATGCAACAGATTTCTGTATATTAATTTTGTATCCTGCAACTTTACTGAGTTCATTTATTAGTTTTTAATATTTTTAACATTCTGGAGTCTTTAGGCTTTTCTCTACATAGTATCGTGTCATCTGCAAATAGTGACAATTTTACTTCTCCTCCTCCAATTTTGATGCCTTTTTGTTTCTTCTCTTGTCTAATTGCTGTGGCTAGGGCTTCCAATACTATGTTGAATAAAAGTGGTGAGAGTGGGCATCCTTGTCTGGTTCGTGATCTTAGAGAAAAGCTTTCATCTTTTCACCATTGAGTGTAATATTAGCTGTGGGATTGTCATAAATGGCTTTTATTATGTCGAAGTATCTTCCCTCTATACTAAATTTATGAGAGTTTTTATAATGAATGGATCCTGAATTCTGTCAAATGCTTTTTCTGCATTTATTAGGATGATCATGTGATTTTTATCCTTTGTTTTGTTAATGTGGTGTATCACATTGATTGATTTGTAGATATTGAACCATCTTTGCATCCCTGAAATAAATCCCACTTGACCATGATGTATGATCCTTTTAATGTATTGTTGAATTGGGTTTGCTAATATTTTGTGGAGGATTTTCGCGTCTATGTTCATAGGAATATTGGCCTATAATTTTCTTTTTTGTGGTGTCTTTGTCTGGTTTTGGTATTAGGATAATGTTGTCCTCCTAGAATGAGTTTGAAAGTGTTCCTTCCTCTTCAATTTTTTAGAATAGTTTGAGAAGAATGGGATTAAATTTTCTTTAAATGTTTGGTAGAATTCCCCTGTGAGGCCGTCTGGTCCTGGACTTTTGTTTGTTCACAGTTTTTTGATTACTGATTCAGTTGTATTACTAGTAATTGGTTGTTTCAAATTTTCTATTCTTTCTGATTCAGTCTTGGAATATTGTATCTTTCAAGGAATATATCCATTTCCTCAAGGTTCTCTAATTTGTAGCATGTAATTGTTCATAGTATTCTCTTATGATTGTTTGTATTTCTGTGAGTATCGGTGTTTTCTTATGCCCATTCCCTGAGCTTCAGTTCCCGTGGGATGATGTGAAGAGGTGCCAGGTGACACCTGACATTTGTGGGTTGCATTATGGAGAGGATCCCGGAGTTCAAAGAACCTGAATCATTTTTAGTGGGTTGTAGGTGAACCCTCCCTCTGCTGTAGAGTGGGACACCATCTCTATCTTCCAAGTCTGTTCTTATACAGACATCCTTGAAAAGATGGTTTGGAACAAAGGCAGTCAGTGCCTCTGCTCACAAGTCATGTAGAAATGTGAAAGACCCATGGAACATTGTCTCCCAGCAAGGGCCAGGTGTGTTGTAAGTGCCGTGTAAGTATCAGCTATGATGAGGATGATGGTGGTGGTGTGTGTGCTTTGCTTCAGTGTGGTAGGTCTTCTCATTGACCTTTTAATATGACTTCTGCCCTTGGTGCCTTTAGTTATGCAGTTCCTCATATCTCCCTACCCTCCTCTCCTGGCTAAATACTCTGTATCCAGTTTGGACATCTCCAGTAAATCTTTCCTGACCACTCCAATTCTACTGGAGCTCTTCTCTCTGACAGTCTCCAGTCTGACAGTGTCACTTGTCCCATACTCTCAGCGCTTAGCAAATACTAAGTGCTCAAGATCTTTACAAAGCTCTTTTCTCCACTTGGTACGCCTACTTATCTCTCTTCAGATTAACTCCACTTCATTCATTATTCATCCGCTTAGATGATATTTCCTTCAGAAAGCATTCTTGATCTCTCCTGTACCCAGCCAGTATTAGGGACCTCCATTTGCTCCTGTGGCATCAACAGTGACCTCTAAATGACACTTCTTGCCCGGCTTCCCCTTGAGACTTGGAAGTTCTGGAAGACCCTTCTATGCCTAGCACCTACTGTAGTGTCTGGCACATAGAGACATTCAATTAACATTAAAAAATGAATGAATAATTGCATAAATGTATGAATACCCATATCACATATTCATGCAAACTTAACGAAACAAGTCTAACCATGTTGGAAGCTCCTGGAATGTGTCCAGTGGTCACAGACACATCAGTAGGTGTTTAATATCTGTGGATTGATTGTGAGACATGAGACAATTACATGGGGCATGTAATTGTCATTATATTCCCTTTCAGATGTGTTGATTTCATCTTGTTTTAAAGGATATCTGTGAGGCCAAGTGGACCTCTATTTGAGAAAATAAAACATATATTATCAAAAGTATTATTCATTCTGACTTTATATGAGGGGAAATTCTAGTAAGCCTCCTCAAAGCAATTTAAAACCATAAACTTCATGTTCCTTTAACTTAGTAAATATCAAACTCATTTCATCCTTAATAGTTTACAAAATCAACACAAATTTAATGTTCTGTTTATAGCATTCATGGCAAGTTTCAAATTGCAAGTGCATTTTTACAGTGGCTTTTGAAGGTTGATATTGGAAAGAATGACAGAATAGTCACCATGAAACCTGGAGCTGAGTTAGAGGCTAGCTCCCTCTTTTCCATAATGTGACAAAATTATACAAAGAATGGAAAACTTGGGAGCTCAAACCAAAAGATGTGGACCCTCAGGACACTCAGAGATCACAGTGATTAAAAACCAGCCCTCTGAGGGCAAATGAGCCTGCCTTTGAATCCTGCTTCTCTTAATGACTGAGCCTCAGTTTCTTCATTTGTAAAAGCAGGAAACTATGGCACACATCACAGGATTGTCATGAGAATTAAATGAGATAACACGTGCTTAAAAAAAACCACTTTGCACAGCATGTGGTACATACTAAGCTCTTAACAGATGTTAGCTCTTATTATTATTACTAATACTGCAGTCAGAAAGACCTGGATTTGTAGCCCCTGGATTTTGTATCCCAGGCAGTAACAACTACATGCTGGGCATCTCAAACTGAGGGACATGAGGAGTTACTTAACTTTCCTAAGGCTTAGTTTCCTCATCTATAAAGTAGAGACGATAATAATACCTGTATTCTAGGGTTGATGCGATGATAAATTGGCAGATGACATGTAATGTGCTTAAGAAATGTGTGGCATATGGTAAGCACTCAGTAACTATTAAGTAGAAAAAGACTGATGATAATAATTATAACTCCCTGAATCTCTCTCTCTTTTTTTTTTTTTCATTTGTAAATCTGGTGTTGCTACATGGTTGTAAAAACTGGAAATGGGGCTTCCCTGGTGGCGCAGTGGTTGAGAGTCTGCCTGCTGATGCAGGGGGCGCAGGTTCGTGCCCCGGTCCGGGAAGATCCCACATGGCGCGGAGCGGCTGGGCCTGTGAGCCATGGCCGCTGGGCCTGCGCGTCCGGAGCCTGTGCTCCGCAAGGGGAGAGGCCACAACAATAAGAGGCCCGCATACTGCAAAATAATAATAATAATAAAAACAAAAAACAAACAAACAAAAAACCTGGAAATGTTATTTACAAAGCACTTAACCCAATGGCTGGTACATATTAAGTAGGTACTCAAGAGGTGGAAGCTATTGTTTCTGGTCCCTCTTCCTGCCTTTGCCTGGTTTCCAGCTCTGGATCAATGGAGGCAGCAATTTAGGTTTTGGGGGGCTTCTCTGACAGCACTGGGTGGGGGTGAGGGCACCGACTGGAAACCGCAACCTGGAAGTGAACTTCCCTAATCAGCACTGCAGGATTCCGACAGCTGGTTCTACTTTGGAATCAATTGGAACCTCCTGGGCCCCTTGCTCTTTCTCTGCAAGGAGTAAATGCCATCCCACAGCTAAGATTTAGAAATTTGCCACGCCGTATCAGAAACAGATCCAGCCTCCAACAAGGTCAAGGTTCTCCAGGCCGAGGCCCCAGCTCTGGAGCCTCTGCAGCCTTCCCGGTGGCCTTGAAGGCTGAGGCTCTGGCCTGAGATCAAGGCTGCCTGAGGTACTGCCAACAAGCACTATCCTGTCGCTGGCCGTTAGGAACTGCCACCCAAACTCCAAACTGCCCAGATTTCCATTTCAAAGAGTGAGTCAAGTTCCAATGTGGAGAGCCTGTTAAACAACAGTTTTTAGGATATGAGTGTTAGAGTGCAAGAATGCATCTGATTTGGAAAGGAATTGCTTCCTAAATGCCTGCCTTATAATTTCTTCCATCTGTCCGCATTTCTGGGGGGCCCTTGAGAGCTTCTGGGCCTCCAGAGTGGGCAGCGCTGGCCCTGGGTGCTGTAGGTACCAGAGGATGTCGGTGAATGGCCGTTGTCACCACTGCCTGAGGCTTGATGAGTCATCAGGCGAATGAGCAGCAGGCTGAGTGGAATCCTAACTCTGAGCTTACCAGCTGTGTGACCTCAGGGAAATCCCTTGCCTTCTCTGAGCTTTCGTTTCCTGATTTGAAGAACGAGGGCAGGGCTCTGTGCTCTTGAAACTCCCTTGCAGCTCTTTGATTTTCAGATCCCATCTGATCACAGATAGTATAATTGCTCAAAGGATGAAAAATAGTAGCTACCATTAATTGAGTCACGTTAAGTACTTTAATATATCGACGAATGAATTGAATGAATGAATGCAAAGATCTCTTATCTCTTTTGGAAAAGAGAGTGAAAAGGAGATAAAGTGGTGTTTTGAACACTCATTATGTATTAGACATATGTATTAGACATATTCTAGATGACCTAATACCTCTTGTTTTGTCCTCTTTTCAAATCGGTAGGTATTATTATCACAATTTATAGATGCTGAAAGGGGTTAAGTAACTTGCCACATAAGTAGTACAGCCAAGGATTTCAACCCAGTTTAGCTACTTGGAAAAGGTATATGGATCTGTCCTCCTCCTGAATTTTGAGCCCCCCTCCTACGTGTTGCTGATAAGCAGGAAGTGCTCAGGCCCAAAGTAGTCCTGAGTCAAGACTGGTTAAACGGATGAGGCAGGTCTCAGTGATCCTCTTGGAGAGGAGCGGGCTCTGCCCAGGATGCACAGTGGGTGGAGGGGGTGGGACCTGGTAGAGCCCAAGCTCCTGAGTCCCCTGGCCTTGGGGTAGCCCCCTACCAGGCACCTCTGACAGACTACCCCATGCTTCTAGAGAAGCTTCAAGAGAAGTGGGAAGAAGTGGCAGAAAAACAGAAAGGAAGAGAGGAGGAGAAGGAAACAGGGGACAGAATACTGGGCCCAGCTGGACTGGGGCCAGGAATTCTGGGCTGCATCCTTTCCGCTTGATCAGGGCACCCTATACCCTCCTGTTTCGTATACCTGTGTGGGTGGGCAGACCTGGCGCCAGCCTCCAAAGACTCCTGGGAGGAGGCCTCAGGCCCATTTTATAAACTGGGAGATGGATACCCACATGCCCTCATTCCCTCACTCCCCCTTCCCCTTCCCCCAGCCTTTTCCACCCCCCACGCCCCCGAAAGTTGTGCTGCTAGTCTTAGGGAATATGTGCTGGTGAGACCGGCAGGACAGAGAACCCAGGATTCCTTGCTTCCACTCAAGAGACTTTCCTGACTGCAAGCATCTGAAATTTGGTTAGTCATGCTTTCATTGTTTTCAACAAATAATTTCCATGCTCCTACTTTGATCCTGGCACTTCTAGACACTAGCTATAAAATAGTGAGCAACATGGAATCTATTACTGCCCTTGTGGCTCTTACAGCCTAATTGGAGGCTGGAGTGGAGGTGGGGGACATGTTAGTTTCCTGTGGCTGCTATAACAAATAGCCCAAAACAGGATGTCTTAAAATAACAGAAATTTTTATTCTTTCATAGTTCTGGAGGCCAGAAGTCTGAAATAAGATGTTGGTGAAGTTGGTTCCTTCTGTAGACTCTGAAGGGTAATCGGTTCCAGGCCCCTCTCTTACCTTATGGTGGCTACTGGCAATCCTCCATGTTCCTTGGCTTGCAGACACATCACTTCAAGCTCTTCCTCCATCTACACATTACCTTCTCCTCTGTGCGTCTTCTCTCCTTCTCTTTTCTTATTAGGTCATTTGTCACTGGATTTAGGGCCTATTCTGATCCAGGATGATCTCATTTCAAGATCCTTGTCTATATATACAAAGACTCTTTTCTAAATGAGGTCATATTTACCAGGTCCAGGGTGGACCATCTGTTGGGATTGCCCCATGCAGTCCACTGCAGGGGGCAAGAATAAAATGAAATCAACAAACAATGATATAATTTCACAGGGTGGTGAGTGGTGAGATAGGAAAAGAAACCTGGAAAGTTGTGGAATGGAGATATAGTCTACCTGTTGGATACTTAACTTCTCTGAACCTCACATTCTTTATCTGGAAAAATGAGAATATTAATGCCTAACTCACAAATTTGATGTCAGGATTCAATTGCCTGAGGGTTACATATGTAGCTGTTGATTGAACGAATGATGAAAGTCCCTGGCTAATAGTTGTGTCTATATAGGACTTCTTCCACTGGCTTCAAACGTTCCTTTTCCTCCACATTCATTCATCCAATATTGTTTTTTAATATTTTCTTTCTTTCTTTCCTTTTTTTTTTGGCTGCATAGGGTCTTAGTTGTGGCCCGCGGAATCTTCGTTGTGGCGTGCAGGCTTCTCTCTACTTGTGGCATGCGCATGCGGGTTTTCTCTCTCTAGTTGTGGTGTGCGGGTATTCTCTCTCTAGTGGCGTGTGGGCTCCAGAGTGCATGGGCTCTGTAGTTTGCAGCATGTGGGCTCTCTCACTGAGGCACACGGGCTCAGTAGTTGTGGCACGCAGGCTTGGTCTCCCGGTGGCATGTGGGACCTTAGTCCCCCGACCAGGGATCAAACCTGAGTCTTCTGCATTGAAAGGTGGATTCTTTATTACTGGACCACCAGGGAAGTCCCCATTCAATATGTTTTGAGCCCCTATTCTGTACTAGACCTTTCCCCTAGGCCCTGGAGATACTACAGGAAGCAAAATAGACAAAAATTTGGTTCCCTTATTGAGCTTACATTTTCGTTGTTGTGATGGTTAACTTTATTGGTTAACTTGACTGGGCCACAGGTTGCCCAGCTATTTGGTCAAACATTCTGGGTTTGTCTGTGAAGGTGTTTTTGAATGAGGTTCACATTTAAATCAGCAGAATGTGTAAAGCAGATTGCTCTCCCTAATGTGGGTGGGCCTCATCCCATCAGGTGAAGGCCCAAATAGAACAAAAAGGCTGACCCTCCCACTAGTAAGAGAGACTTCTTCCTACTTGATGGTCTTTGAACTGAGACATGGACTTTCTTCCTGCTTTATGACTCAAACTGAAACATGAGCTCTTCCTGGGTCTCCAGCCTGCCAGTTTTCAGACTGGAACTTACACCGCCAACTCTCCTCATTCACAAGCCTCTGGACTCAGACTAGAACTACACCATTAACTCTCCTGGGTCCCAGCTTGCTGACTGCAGATCTTGTGGCTTATCAGGCTCCATAATCATGTGAGCCAATTCCTTATAATCAAGCTCTTTCTCTCTCTGGTTCTGTTTCCGTAGAGAACCCTACAATCACCGTAATTTCCTTTGTAATTGTCCAGCACCTTCTTCATCTTTCATCTCTTTTTATCCACCAAACAACATTGTGAAGTAGGCAGAGCAAAGGTTGTGAAAACCCCCATTTTACAGAGGAGGACACTGAGACCTAGGGAAGATTCTCCTTAACCGCTATGTGCCAGGGCCAATCTCACCACAAGAGAAACATTCTCATGTCCTTGCAGCCAGAGGATGTGTGGGAAACTGGATGAAAAGGTTGTGCTCAAGTCAGTTTTTCTAAATCTCTGTAACAAGGGAGTAGCATTTTGATTCTGATGATGGTTATCATTTTTCTTTTTGTGGCCAGGGTGGAAAAACTATTACTCTCCTCTTTGATTTTTAATATAGCATTGGTCATCAATTAGAAAGCTCTTAAGATTCCCTCAGGGAGAGACTGCTAAAATGTGGGCTAGGCAAGCCTTGTGAAATAATATACATGCAAGATCTTTTAGAAGAGCTTCAAGTGGACTTTAAAAAACAGTCTGGATGAGTCATGGAGACTCAAGTTTACAATGATTTTAGAATTTATCAATTCCAGTCAACGCTAAAGAATGCTAAAGCCCAGAGAGGTCAACTGGCTTCCCAAAGTCCACAGTTTAAAAGGAGTATATTGACTTTATTGCTCAGATGTCTGGACTTCCCATCCAGTGCTTTGTTCATTATTTACTGCTTATTTACTGAATGCAGACACCGTCCCTACTCCTGCCACCTGCTCTTAAGGTCTTTTCATGTCAACCCGGTGGAGTGGGAATAAAATGGTGGTGGAAAGGATATTCACATATCTAAATTGCAGGTTAGCACACGTGATCCTTCATTTGTAAGCAAAATACTTTGGAGTCAGGCAGACCTGGGTATCAAGCCCAGCTCTGTTGCTTGCTAGTTGTGGAAACCTGGGTAAATGACAACATCTCAGACCTGTTTCCTCATCTGCTAATTAGATCTAGTAACAGTATTTATCACTTTAATTTTTTCTTTTTTTTTTGCATTCTTTTTATTTAATTTAATTTATTTTTTTATACAGCAGGTTCTTATTGGTCATCAATTTTATACACATCAGTGTATACATGTCAATCCCAATTGTACAATTCATCACACCACCACTCCCACCCCGCCGCCGCTTTCCCCCCTTGGTGTCCATATGTTTGACCTCTATATCTGTGTCTCAATTTCTGCCCTGCAAATCAGTTCATCTGTATCATTTTTCTAGGTTCCACATATATGCGTTAATATGCGATATTTGTTTTTCTTTTTCTGACTTACTTCACTCTGTATGACAGTCTCTAGATCCATCCACGTCTCAACAAATGACCCAATTTCGTTCCTTTTTATGGCTGAGTAATATTCCATTGTATATATGTGCCACATCTTCTTTATCCATTCATCTGTCGATGGGCATTTAGGTTGCTTCCATGTCCTGGCTATTGTAAATAGTGCTGTAATGAACATTGGGGTGCATGTGTCTTTTTGAATTATGGTTTTTCTACTGGGTATATGCCCAGTAGTGGGATTGCTGGATCGTATGGTAATTCTATTTTTAGTTTTTTAAGGAACCTCCATAGTGGCTGTATCAATTTACATTCCCACCAACAGTGCAAGAGGGTTCCCTTTTCTCCACACCCTCTCCAGCATTTGTTGTTTGTAGATTTTCTGATGATGCCCATTCTAACTGGTGTGAGGTGATACCTCATTGTACTTTTGATTTGCATTTCTCTAATAATTAGTGATGTTGAGCAGCTTTTCATGTGCTTCTTTTGCCATCTGTGTATCTTCTTTGGAGAAATGTCTATATAGGTCTTCTGCCCATTTTTGGATTGGGTTGTTGTTTTCTTTAATATTGAGCTGCAAGAGCTGTTTATATATTTTGGAGATTAATCCTTTGTTCATTGATTCATTTGCAAATATTTTCTCCCATTCTGA
This sequence comes from Lagenorhynchus albirostris, assembly GCF_949774975.1. Classification (NCBI taxonomy): domain Eukaryota; kingdom Metazoa; phylum Chordata; class Mammalia; order Artiodactyla; family Delphinidae; genus Lagenorhynchus; species Lagenorhynchus albirostris. Next base: position 136,583,370 of record NC_083096.1, on the reverse strand, counting down.
GGGTTGTCTTTTCATCTTGTTTATGGTTTCCTTTGCTGTGCAAAAGCTTTGAAGTTTCATTAGGTCCCATTGTTTATTTTTGTTTTTATTTCCATTACTCTAGGACGTGGGTCAAAAAAGATGTTGCTGTGATTTATGTCAAAGAGTGTTCTTCCTATGTTTTCCTCTAAGAGTTTTATAGTGTCCGGTCTTACATTTAGGTCTCTAATCCATTTTGAGTTTATTTCTGCGTATGGTGTTAAGGAGTGTTCTAATTTCATTCTTTTACATGTAGCTGTCCAGTTTTCCCAGCACCACTTATTGAAGAGACTTTCTTTTCTCCATTGTATATCCTTGCCTCCTTTGTCATAGATTAGTTGACCATAGGTGCATGGGTTTATCTCTGGGCTTTCTATCTTGTTCCATTGATCTATATTTCTGTTTTTGTGCCAGTACCATACTGTCTTGATTACTGTAGCTTTGTAGTATAGTCTGAAGTCAGGGAGTCTGATTCCTCCAGCTCCGCTTTTTTCCCTCAAGACCACTTTGGCTATTCGGGGTCTTTTGTGTCTCCATACAAATTTTAAGATTTTTTGTTCTAGTTCTGTAAAAAATGCCATTGGTCATTTGATAGGGATTGCATTGAATCTGTAGATTGCTTTGGGTAGTGTAGTCATTTTCACAATATTGATTCTTCCAGTCCAAGAACATGGTATATCTCTCCATCTGTTGGTATCATCTTTAATTTCTTTCATCAGTGTCTTATAGTTTTCTGCATACAGGTCTTTTGTCTCCCTAGGTAGGTTTATTCCTAGGTATTTTATTCTTTTTGTTGCAGTGGTAAATGGGAGTGTTTCCTTAATTTCTCTTTCAGATTTTTCATCATTAGTATATAGGAATGCAAGGGATTTCTGTATCCTGCAACTTTACCAAATTCATTGATTAGCTCTAGTAGTTTTCTGGTGGCCTCTTTAGGATTCTGTATGTATACTGTCATGTCATCTGCAAACAGTGACAGTTTACTTCTTTATCCAGCTGGAGCTCTTAACCACCATTCTAAATGTTAAATAATTTTCCATGTAATGATTCATTTGATGCTAATAATAATAATAACCATGATTCATGGAGAGCCTACTGAGTATGAGATACTTTATTAGGCAGTTTTAAAATATCTACTCTTCACTACAATGAGAGACGTGTATTATTTTCTCTGGCTTGCAGATGAGGAAGCAGGTTCATACTTTGCCTCATTTGATCTTTGTCATAATCCTTTGAGGCTGGTTCTCTTGCGATAACAGATGAGGAAATGGAAGTTCAGAGAGGCTAAGAAACTTGCTCATGGTCACACAGTGAATTATAGGCAGAGCTGGGTCTCACACCCAGATTTTTCTGACTCAGAAGTCTGGGTTTTGAATCACTGTGCTGCAGTTCTCAAAGTAATCCATAAGGTAGGCAGATACATCCCTGTTTTGCAGTGGGGAAACTGAGGTAATGGGAGGGGAAATGACTTACTTAATATTCTTCCAGCTTCATTATGATTTCTGGAGATCATCATGCTTCGTAACTGCATGCAAGGGCTTTGGAGCTGATTGCACTGAGCACAGTGCCGGGACCTGGCGAGCAATCAGTTAACGGTAGCTGTCGTCATTTGCAGTGTGGGAGTTCCGCAGCCCACAGCCTTGGGTACAGACCTGGTACCTGCATCCTGGACTGTCTGCATTCTCTTTAGTGCTGGCTTATGCTTAGACCACAGAACTTTTCTATCATTTCCATTCAGTGCCCATTGATGACACACCACCCCAATAAAAGCCACCTGTGTCTCTGCAAGGACAGCTTCCTTTGTGGGAGGTGCATCTGAATGGATGTGGCTCGCAGGGGAGCCTTGGAGCAGAGACCCAGCCCCTGACTCATGCTGAGCTGTTCCGCATCTGGCTGAGGCTGGCCCAGGAGCTGTCCCCCTCCCTCTAATCCAAAACTGGTCCTGTCGTCTTGGCACAGACCTCCCGCTGGACTTCAGGCTGCAGTCCTACTCACTCTCTGATTCCTCCTCTGGCACCTGCCAGGGTCCAGGAAGAGGGTTATGGAGCCTCTCTTTAACTCAGCTTTTCCCCTGCATCCTTTATTATTGGTTGAATTGTGGGAGCCAAAGCTGAATTTCTCTCCCATTTCCTCTGAAATCAGTATCCGGCAAGAATCATCTCTGCACTTGAGAGTCTAGGGAGAAGTCACCACCAGTTCTGGCTCTTTGCCTCTGGAGGAAGAGTTAGTCACTTGGTTACCGCTGGCTGGAATTGATAGGAGATGTCATGGGGAGGAAACACGCTTCTTATGAGTTAGCAGAGCACAGTCTTCAAAAATAATGGCCTTTTTCTTGTACAGAGAAAGTTAGTGGCAAATTGATTTCCTCTTCTGGGAGTCCTGACTCTAGATGCTGCCACTATTGATTCCTTTCTACTCAGCCCACAGAAGTCTTGGGAGGCATGTGACAAAAATGTGGAGTTGGGGAAAAGGAAAATGAGATATTTTAACACATTGTCTCATTTTATCCCCACACAACCTATGGTTGTTATCCCCATTTTCAAGGGTAAAAAATGTGAAACTCGGAGCAGTGTCTGAGTTTGTCCTTGTCTGTCCAAGGTCACACAGTTAGTAACTGGAAGAGCCGACTTATGGACCCAAGTCTGTCCAGTGCCAAAGCCACAGCAGCGGAAGCAGCTCTTCCATCTCTTTCTCTCCCTCTGTCTCCTCTTTTCCTCTCTTTTCTATTTGTCACCTACTCCCATACCCACCCTCCAAGGAGTCAGAGATTTTCCAAAAGATTACATAAGACAACACACTGCCTTGCATACAGTAGGAGCTCAATAAGTACACACTGAATCTGAATTGCTGTGCCATGCTTTTTAAGTGTGTTTGCATTTTCTAAAAGTATTCCTGGAAAAGATAATACCTAACGCCAACAACTAAATGGTGAATTTCTAGCACAGGGAATCTTTACTTGGACATTTCTTCCCCCTCCCTCTCTCTCCTTCCCTCCCTCTCTCCCTCTCTCCCTTCTTCCCTTCCCTTCCCTTCCTGTTCTCTCTCTCTTTCAAAACACTGGCACTAACATTTCTCTCTCTCTTTCCAAACACTGGCACTAACCTAAGTGCTTTGTCAATATTTACTGAGTTAATCCTCATTACCACTGTGTGAGGTAGGTACTACTATTAGCAGCAGCATCCCATTTTGCAAATAAGTAAATGGGGCACAGAAAGCATGGCTCAGTTTTCTGCCTAGGAACACAGCTTAGAATCAGCACAGGGGGAGTTTGAAGGTGGGCAGTCAGGCTTTTTAACCACTGCCAGTGCACCGTTCTGCCTGTCGAGATGGGGATAGTTTCCGGGAGCCACTTCCATCTCTTATACCTACCTGACATTGTACAGTTTCCAAGATATGTTCACATGTCTCATTCCATTTAATCCTCATCACCATCTGTGAAGGACAGACCATTATTCCTATTTGCCACAGAGGAAACCCAAGGTCCGAGAATTTAAGTGACTTGCTCAAGGTCACCAACTGGTAAGGCGTAGAGCCTGGGAGCCCAACCAACGTGTGATCCATTTATGTGCATGAATGAGGCTGGTGCTGAGAATTAGAGCTGATTGGAGAAAAGACAAAGCTTTAAGCAGGAAAAAAATGCTGAATGTGTTCATTTTTCTTTCTTGATAGTTGGACACAAGAAGTGTGTGTGTGTGTGTGTGTGTGTGTGTGTGTGTGTATTCATGAAAGTATTCCTCAGACCTTGAGGTTTTAATAAAACGTGAAAAAAACTTTACCAGCACGTTCCCTTCCCTCCTGGTTTTTGGGCTCTGCATAATTTAAGGAAATGTAATCCATATGTCTGATTATTCATACTTCCATCATCAAAAAATATTGTTGATTCTTTGAGGAGCGTTTGATGTTCTGGAAACCAATTTTTATTTTGAGGGCAGTGGAGAAGCGAGAAGAATTTTTTAAAAAAGCATCTTTCCTTTTCCTACTATTTTGTTTCCATTGAAAAACATTTTATGGCATTTGACTGGGAGATGGACAAGTGGTCACTAGAATATTCTACTTTTTTCCTATAGATGTTTATTATAGTGATGAGTCCAGGAATGTAGTTCTTGGCCTCAGGGCTCTGATATGGTAGGGAGGAGAATGAATACTTATGGAATCTCTACCCCACGAAGCCGCTTTACCTACAAGGTCTTATGCAGTGTTCACAACGCCCCTGGGAGGAGGTACCATTGGGTCTATTTTTATAGAAGAGGAGAGTGAGGCTCCGAGGCCAGAGAATGGTCCAGCTGGGATGCAAATCCAGCTTTGCCTGACTCCAAAGCTATGGTGTTCACACCCTACACCTCCTTCAAGAGAAGACAAGGGTGTTTGCCATACAATCCATTATCAATTCTATTTGCATCATCATCCTTATATCCCGAACAGACCTGTACACCCGAGCCACACCCTCCCAGGAATCCGTGCTCTTGTCGAGAGGGAGTGAGAGCGAAGGTTCAAATTCAGTGTCCCCATTCATCAAGTATCTACTGCGTGCTGACTGAAGAATGAGGTGCGGGGCGGGACAGAGATGAACCTGGCAGTCCCCTCTCCTCTGGAGCACCAAATCAAGTGGCGTCAGCCGATGTGCACCCACCACTAACAACCCCTCCAGGATTGGGACCACTGCAGCCTAAATGCCACCTCCTCAAAGAGGCCTTCTCCAGCCCCCCATTTGAAGGAGCCCTCTGCTCTCTATCACTTCAATCTATTGTAATTTGCAACGTTGCACTTTTCACAAGATGACATTTTTCTTGTTACATATTGTTTTGTTTATTATCTATCTCTACTCCTCTAGAAGTAGAACAGTCCCTGGCATATAGAAGGCACTTAAATATTTGTTGAAGGAAAGCTTGTCTTCTTCATCACTGTGTCCCTAGACCCTGAAACAGACTGGGTTTTTAATAACAATACTACCCAGGACTTATTGAGCACTTACCACATTCCAAGCATTCTTTGAATGATTCTACATGTGTTATCTTGTCTGGTTCATCTCACTTAGCCTTACCAGACACCTCTGAGGTAGTTCCAATCATTACTCCCATTTTGCAAATGAGGAAACTGATGCATGAAAGGGCCAAGATCCCACAGCTAGCAAGAAGTGGGGCTGAGTTTCAAACCCAGGCTGTCTTGACCCCAGAACTGGAGCTCTTAACTACCATTCTAAATGTTTAATGAATACGTGAATGACTGGGAGAACTATAGCCAAGCAGAATGTGGGATTTGGAAGGCATTTGGAAGCAATGTGCTATGTGTAGAGAAGAGAATCAATGCATTGTAGCTGACAGAATCAAACTTTTCAGAGAAGTCAACAATTAAGCTTAGTCTTCGGGTGGGTAGGGTGCGAATGTGTGCATTCCAGAGTCAAGAGTCCAGAGTTAGAACCATGGTGAGGAGAGATCAAGCACAGGGAAGGCAGAGACGGGTAAGGAGGAGTGGGAAACAAGGCTGAAAAGGGAGGATGGGCCAGAAAGTGGAGGGCTTGGGGTGGGAGTGGGGTACCAAGGAAGGTTTCCACACAGGGAGTCTCCACAATCAGAGCCTTCTGTTTCAGGCTGTATTTAGCCTTGAGTTTTGACTCCAGTGCAGACTGCATGTCACATCTCAATCATCCAGTAATCCCAGGAGGTCCTCATTACTATTTCCACTGTACAGGTGACCCTGTGGCTGCTCTCAAAGAGCTGGATTTTCCCATTTATCAGCTATTAAATGGCAGAACTAGGGCTCTACCTCCTGCCTGCCTGGGCTGTTTCCACTACCAGGTAAACATTCCCACCACTCCGAGAAAGGAAGGATGCCACCATACCCTCCTCCACCTCCCGAGGGTAAGGGAGAGAATTCCCTGCTCTCCTCTCCCTTCTCAACATTTGAGGCTGTTTCCAGGGGAGAGAGTTTCTGATGAGAGGCGGGGTGGGGGGGGGGGATAGTGGGGTTGGCTAGGGCATTAGTGGTGAGAGAGCCTTGTGGAGGAGGGGAAAACGAGAAGAGAGACAGCAAATTGTTTCTGGATGGAATTTTCCAGACAGGGCCTCAGTCAGAGAACAAATGTGCCTTCTGAATTTTCACTGTAATTGTTATTGACCTTTAGTGCGATGAGCAAAATTACTCTCCCGTACCCCTCCGCCCCCATCCTTTTTTACCAAATTGTTTTTCCTGACTTTTCAAAAATGAAGTTTGGCCAGCCCAGCCCTGACTGGCGACTGTGGGAAAACAAAGCAACTCCTTATGGCCCCAAACGGAGCGTCCGCAATTAATCCATTGATCTCAGTAGAAAACCCTATTGTATCAGAGCCCGCCAGGAGAAAGCTGCCTCCTGCCCCTCTCCCGCCCTGCACAGAACGTTCATTGAAGTCAACCCCCAAACTGATGGCAGGATATGGCCCTAAAAGCCTCCAAATTAAAGGGCCCAGAAAATAAGGTTGGCTGGGCAGCGGAAGCTGGGGTGGAGGAGGTGGGGGAGAAAGGGGGAAGGGGCTGGGTTTCCTCTGGAATCCGTGGGTAAGAGCAGAATGTCAGGGCCGTAGGGTTTCTGGTTGCCCTTGACGCTCAGTTCTCCTCAGTTTGTTCTGCAGCTTCAGACCCGTAGCTATCTAGTTTGCTGATGGTTTGTTTTTTTGTTGACGCTGTTGCCGCTGATGAAATTGACAATGGTGATACTCACTAAGATCTACTGGGTCTGGAAGACTAGATACCACCACCCCCTCTGCCTCATCTTGCTTACTTCTCTAACAGCCCTTGGTGAAAGTGATGGAGATTTATGAGGATTATCTCTTTTTAAGTGGGTCCCACCTGTTATGGGCTTTACCCGTTCTTTTTCATTTAACCCTTCAAACCCTGAAGGGGAGCAGAGCTGGCCAGTTAAACAATAACCCAAGACACAGTAGCCCAGTTCACCAGTCTTCAAGAGGCATTAAGCAACACTAGATTTGCAAAACATCTATTTCCCAGAGTTTCTCCAAGGCAGAGTATGTGGATGGAAAGAAGAGTTAGATAAGCTGCCTGGGCTGAGGAGTGAGCCCTGCAGGTGCCTAAACTGTCTTCCATGAGGGTGAGTGAGATGATTGGAGGATTTTGTTTTGCTGAATGGAGTATGTGGTGGGATGCTGCCGTCCTGGGACACCACACAAGCTTGTGAGTTTGTGCACTGCTCACATATACCTTGTATGTTACATGCACCATATGTAAATGTACATATAGGAGCCCCATTACATATACCATACTGTAGACAGCTCTGCATGGCAGGCCTGCCATGGTCCCCCTTTTCAATTCTCCCCTCATCCAATATGCTCTCTCTCTTCTAAATAAATGCTAAACAAATATTCAAAGACTTTTAAGCCTTCAAAGAACACCTACAGTATCAGTCTGGTCCTGTTGGTAGGTAATTTTCTCATTTTACAGATAGAGAAATTGAGGCATCCCAGGATGGAATGACATGTTTAAAGACACACAATTAAGTAGTTGATTCTGATCCAACAAGGGTATAAGCTCTAGGAAAACCAAGATACTTTTTATCTTATTCAGAGATACAGCTCCAATATCTATAGACCTATATCCCAACTGTGTCTAGTGTGGTGCTGGACATGTGGATGATGAGCAATAAATATTGGTTGCATAAATGAGAAAGCTGTATTTTGCTCTTTTCTAGGATATGTGGTGCCCTGATTCTTCTCCTCCTGCCTCGTTGCTACACTATAATTTGTCTGGTCCTTATGTTTTTCAATAATCTTCCTACAAGGATCTTCTGATAAATCCCCCATAACGTTCAATTATAGGAGGAAAGTGGGTTTCTTCAGACAAATAAAAAAGATATACTTCCCTTGATGAGAAAACAAGAGCTATAGCAGTCTTCAAATTTCCCATCTTTGTCATGGCTTCCAAGGAGTTCAGAATTAAATTTGGTGCTCAATTTCATATTATCCTTGAGTTACATTTTGAGTACAGTTTTTTTCACGCATTCTGTGGTTTCAGATCTCTCTCTTTCTCTGATTCAGTTTTACAGGTGTCTTTTGGGATGTCGAGAAGACAGTCTAATAATAATAGTGCCCATGATGTCACTAGGACCATATGTTGCCCAGAGCCCCCTATATGTCTAAGAGCTCTCCTGGGAAGCCCTACCCAAGCCCAGACTTGGCTATAAACTTCATAGTTCATCTACACCAGTAGTTCTCTACTGAGATGGGTGTGGAGGTGGAGTGATTTTGCCCCTCAAGGGATGTTTGGCAACGTCTGGAGGTATCTTTGGTTGTTACTGGAATCTAGTGAGCAGAGGCCAGGGATGCCGCTTAGTCTCCTGCAATGCATGGGATGGCCCCTACAATACAGAGAATCGTCTAGCACCAAATGTAAATAGTGTCAAGTGTTGAGAAACCTTGATCTATACCTGTCAACTGTCATGAAGCATCTCATGGAAAGAGTTGAACTTCACCCTTTTTTCTCTTTACTTGTCTGAGAGTGCTCAAGGAAAGCCTTTGGCCAGGCTTCCCGTGATTTCTCTTTGGAGCCCCCATTTCCCCCTACCCACAGCTTCTGTCTTGCTCACATACTAGAGGAACCCAGACAGATGAGGACCCCATCTTATTCATCTTCTGACCTTTGATTTTTGCACAGGTCCTAGCATGGAGACTTTTCCTTCTTTTTTTTTTTTTTTGGAGACTTTTCTATCTAAGGTACAAGGTGATCTCACATCTTTAGCATTGAGAGAAGAGAGAGAATTTCAGAATGAAATAATTTTCTTTTTCTTATTGAATTCAGTTACACAGTCCCAAGGAGGAAGTTAATAAAAATATAGCTCCCCAGAGATCTGTCCTGATACGTTTTGAACAGAGCTTGGATATTTTTGCTGTGTTAGCATCATTGTGACGAAGGCATTCCCCACGTCCACCTCTGCCATCCTGTGTTCTCTTAGTCGACTATCAGTAACATAAGCCCTTTGGGCCAATGGACAATTGTATTGCCAGCAAGCTAGACTCTACTCCGTCCTGGCGCCCTCACAATCTCTAAGCTATAATTTTTCTTCCTCGCAGTAAGCTGCCTGGTCTAAATTTCTGGACAGCTGCCTCACTTTCCCTGCTTCACTCCTCAGGTCTTCCTCGGTAAAGCTCAGATTTGAACTCAAGCCTCGTGCCAACCCTGCTGCCAAGTCTCTTTTCATTGGTGTGGGCAGAGGGCAGGAAGGCGCTGGTCCTGCTTTTCCTACTCATCCTCCATCGACAGGGTCCTTCGTGCCATGAACCACGAAGGTGATGATTTCCATGGTGCCATGCAGTTACCGCCCCCTCTGATTTTCAACATTACCTGTGTCCCAGCGAGGGACGGGATATTAGGAGACGCAAGTTCAGGCTCACTTAATCAATTAGACACTGATTCATTCCATAGCATTTAACATTTTGGGCCAATGTACTGTATGCCAAGCACTGTACCAGCTGTTGCGTTCACAAGTTTAGTAAGATCTCATCACTAGCTAACAGAGAGGCCACCTGGAAGCATACAGTGCTCTGTGCATAAGTGCTGTGACTGACGTGAGTACAGGGTGTTGGTGCCTGGAGGGCACCCATCTCAGCCTGGGGAATGTGGTCAGAGAAGCCTTCCTGGAGGAAGGGATGCCTGAGCCAGGTTTTACAGGGCTTCTATCGGCTCAACCAGCTCCTCTAGCCAGACTGGTCTCCCCAGCAACTGCGTCACACTGGTTCTCTTCATTCTTCTCAGCAGTCGCTCCCAACAACATCTGTGTTGCTATATTGGTGGCAATTCTTTCTTCCTAGACCAAAAAAATAAATAAAAATGAGAGAGCGGTGGGCCCCTTGAATTGGGGGAACTTCCCGTTGGAGAAGTTATACCCCAGCCTGTGAGTAAGCTGTGGATCACGAAGGTTCAACTTGGGGTGACTTCTGGTAGGTAGCCAGTGGTTCAAGGCATTCACTGCTTCTTATTAGAAATGGCTGCGTGGGGTGAGGATGGGGTTACCATGCCTGTCAACCAGCTCCAGCCCTGCCCCCGCACCCCACGAAGAGACCAGCCCGAGAGGCCAACCCAGGAGGCAGAGTGTTTTCGGATCTTCTCCACAGCTCTGAGAGGCAGAGGTAATTATCCCCATTGCCTTGCTGAAGAAACTGAGAGTCAGATGGCTTGAGTCACTTGCTAATAAACGCCCGAGACAGGATGCAAAAGCAGGGCTTTTCAGTCCAAATCTGCTTTCTTCACACCACCCTATTTTCTTTGCACAGCTGAGACTCCGTGACCAATGAAGGGCAAATCAGAGCCCTGCCCTAGATCCCCTCAGGCTTGCTTTCATGGAGTTGCTTTGGAGATGAAACAGAACCAGAACAGAGCTTATGTGTTTTATTATGTCACACCTCTTTTTCCCAAGATTTCAAAGTCCTGGGTCCATTTATCTAGATACTCAAGTTCTCAACAGGGGCGTTAGATAGAGGCTGGAGAGGGAAATGCTGTTTTGGAAAGAATGAAACCATTCTTGCAGTGTTTATATTCAATTCCGGAGACCTGGTTAGAAAAATATTTTTAAAAAACGGAAGGAAGGGTAACTATGCACTCACCAAACGTGGGCTGCTCATCGTGGGGAACCTTTGCCCTGGGAGTCTGTTCCCAGGACTAGACATGTGCAGCCCCAAACTGCCGTTAGGAGATGAAAGGGAATCTTTCAACATTTCCTCCTATTGTCTGAGCTTTCTCCCTGCTTTGTCACCATAACATTCTTTTTTGGAATTCCATTAATGTGGAGTTTTTCCCTCCCCCAGGAACAATTAAAAGAGAGGAGCTGGCAAAGCCAGCCAGGAAAGACCTGTGGCTCACTCCTAAGTGAGTAACTATCATGTGTCTTGGAAAGGTTTGCTGCTTCCAGTCGAAGAAATTTGAGCTTAAAGATCCTATCTATCTGGCAGCAAGATGTGATTTAGACTGTACAGTGAGGTGCTGGGAGGGCTGAATATGACCTGGGGACCAGAAGACCTAGGCTCAAATCCTGTTTTCACTCTTTACTAATTGCATGACTTTGGGCAAGGTAGTTAACTTCTCTGAACTTCAAGTGCATCGGTGAAAATAGGAATTCTGCCTATGTTGTGTGTGCTCTTGTGAAAAGGAAATGAGATAGGGGATATGAAAGTATTGATACTTGGCACATGGTAGCTTTCAAATCTGGCTTTTTCTTTCTTTCTCTGTCTTGTCACGTCCCTTCCACCTGCACAGAATCTAACATGAAGCTTCTGAGTTAGTCAAGCAAAAGAAGCAGGAACAGTCTAAACAGGAAGCTTTAAGCACTGACAACTCCATTTAACTAATACTAAGTTAACTAACAACTTCAGTTAACTCATACATTTGTATGTATGTATGTGTGGAGCAGTAATTTGTAAAAAAAGAAAGAAAGAGTACTTGACTGAGGTTGTGTGTCCCTGTGATTTTCATCATTGCTCTGAGTACTAATAAGGAATATATATATATGACTATATAAAATATATATGTAGATTTTCCGTGTAAAATAAGCCTATTGTTTATAATGCACTTGTTGTACTCTGGGTACTTTGTGAATATTATCTTGATTAAACCTTGTAATCACATTATATAGTAGGAATTTTTATCCAAAAGTCCATATAAGGAATTAAGGCTTAGAGAGATAGTCAGTAATGGAGTTAGGATATCTTTTTAAGTCTTAATGTTTTTAGAGCAGTTTTAGATTTACAACAAAATTGAGAGGAAGGTACAGAGATTTCTCATATACCCCTGCCCCCGCACATGCATAACCTTTTGCCAACATCACTCACCAGAATGGTACCTTTTTTTTTTTACCAAGGACGAACCTACATGGACTCATCATTATCATCCAAAGTCTGTAGTTTACCTTAGGGTTCACTCTTGGTGTTGTACCTTCCATGGGTTTGGGCATATATAATGACATATATCCATCATTATCATATCATACAGAGTATTTTCACTGCCCTAAAAATCCTCTGTGCTCTGCCTATTCATCTCCCCTCCCTCCCCACCCTTGCCCACTCTGGCAACTAGTAATTTTTTACTTGTCTCCATAGTTTTACCGTTTCCAGTATGTCATATAGTTGGAATCATACGGTGTGTTACTTTTCAGATTGGCTTCTTTCACTTAGTAATATGAATTTAAGTTTCATTCATGTCTTTTCATGGCTTGATAGCTCATTTCTTTTTTTTTTTAATTTTATTTATTTATTTATTTATGTTTGGCTGCGTTGGGTCTTCATTGCTGCACGTGGGCTTTCTCTAGTTGCGGTGAGCGGGGGCCACTCTCCATTGCGGTGCACGGGCTTCTCACTGCAGTGGCTTCTCTTGTTGCGGAGCATGGGCTCTATGCATGCGGGCTTCAGTAGTTGTGGCACATGGGCTCAGTAGTTGTGGCTCGTGGGCTCTAGAGTGCAGGCTCTGTAGTTGTGGTGCACGGGCTCAGCTGCTCTGCAGCATGTGGGATCTTCCCAGACCAGGGATCGAACCCGTGTCCCCTGCATTGGCAGGTGGATTCTTAACCACGGCGCCACCAGGGAAGCCCAGATAGCTCATTTCTTTTTAGCACTGAATAATATTCCATTGTCTGGTTGTACCACAGTGTATTCACCCATTCACCAACTGAAGACATCTTGGTTGCTTCCAAGTTTTTTGCAATTATGAATAAAGCTGCTATGTGCATCCATCCATGTGCAGGTTTTTGTGTGGACGTAAGTTTTCGACTCCTTTGGGTAAATACCAAGGAGTGTGATTGAAGGATCACACAGTAAGAGTATGTTTAGTTTTGTAAGAAACTGCCCAACTATCTTCCAAAGTGACTATACCATTTATATTCCCACCAGCAATGAATGAGAATTTCTGTTGCTCCACATCTTCGCCAGTGTTTGGTGTTGTCGGTGCCCCTGATTTTGGCCATTCTAATAGGTGTGTAGTGGTATGTCATTATTTTAATTTGCATTTCCCTGATGACATATGATGTGGAGCATCTTTTCATATACTTACTGGCCATATGTATATCTTCTTTGATGACCTGTCTGTTAAGGTCTTTGGCCCCTTTTTTTTTTTTTTTTTTTTTTTTTTGTGGTACGCGGGCCTCTCACTGTTGTGGCCTCCCCTGTTGCGGAGCACAGGCTTCGGACGCACAGGCTCAGTGGCCATGGCTCACGGGCCCAGCCGCTCCGCAGCATGTGGGATCTTCCCGGACCGGGGCACGAACCTGTGTCCCCTGCATAAGCAGGCAGACTCTCAACCACTGTGCCACCAGGGAAGCCCTGGCCCCATTTTTTAATTGGGCTTGTTTTCTTATTGTTAAGTATTCTTCATATATTTTGTATAATAGTCCTTTATCAGATGTGTCTTTTACAAATATTTTCTCCCAGTCTGTGGCTTGTCTTCTCATTCTTTTAACATCGTCTTTTACAGAGCAGAAGTTTTAAATTTTAATGAAGTTCAGCTTATCAATTATTTCTTTCAAGGATTGTGTCTTTGGTGCTGTATCTAAAAAGGCATGCTCATACCTAAAGTCATCTACATTTTCTCCTATGTATTTTCTAGGAGTTTTATAGTTTTGCATTTTACATTTAGGTCTGTGATCCATTTTGAGTTAATTTTTGTGAAGGGTGTTTGTGTCAATATCCATTTGTTTTTGCATGTGGATGTCCAGTTGTTCCAGCACCACTGATTGAAAAGGTTATCTTTGCTCCATTGTATTGCCTTTGCCCCTTTGTCAAAGATCAGTTGACAGTATTTATGGGGATATGTTTCTGGAATCCCTGTTTTGTTCCACTGATCTATTTTCAATTTTTTCACCAATACCACACTGTCTTGATGACTGTAGCATTATAGTAAGTTTTGAAGTTGGGTAGCATCAGTCCTCCAACTTTGTTCTCCTTCAGTACTGTGTTGGATATTCTGGGTCTTTTGCCTTTCCATATAAACTTTAGAATTGGTTTGTTGATATCAACAAAATAACTTGCTGGGATTTTGATTGGGATTGCATTGAATCTATAGCAATCTAAGTTGAGAAGAATTGACATCTTGACAATATCGTGTCTTCCTATCCACGAACATGGAATATCTCTCCATTTATTTAGTTCTTCTTTGATTTCATTCATCAGTGTTTTGTGGTTTTCCTCACATAGATCTTGTATACATTTTGTGAGATTTATACCTAAGTATTTGATTTTCTGCGGTGCTAGTGTTTTTAATGTCAAACTCCACTTGTTCATTGGTGGTCTATAGGAAAGTAACTGACTTTTATACATCAATTTTATGTATCTGCAACGTTTCTATAATTGCTTATTAGTCTTTTTCTTTTCTTTTTTTTTTTGCCAGTTTTTCTAGATTTTCTACTTAGATGATCACGTCATCTGCAAATAGAGTTTTATGTCTTCCTTTCCAAACTGTATAGTTTTTATTTCTTTTTCTTGTCTTATTGCATTAGTAAGGATGCAATACAATGTTAAAATATATGAGCAATGAGAAGGGACATCCTTGCTTTGTACCTGATCGTAATGGGAAAGTTTCGGTTTCTTATCATTAAATATGATGTAAGCTGTAGGGTTTTTGTAGATAGACTTTATCAAGTTGAGAAAGTTCCTCTACATTCCTAGTTTACTCAGTTTTTATCATGAGTTGGATTTTGTCAAATAGTTTTTCTACATCTATTAGTATGATTATGTGCTTTTTCTTTTTTACTCTGTTGATACAATGGATTACATTAAATATTGAACCAGTCTTGCATACCTGAAATAAATCACACTTGATTGAATTAAGATTCTGCTTTTTCTGATTCAAAAGCCACCCCTCCCAGCACTGAATTTCAAAAACCCCTGTGATCTCTAATGCTCATATTAGTATTTAGAGTGTACAACCTTGTAGTCACTCATACATTAGTTCAAGGAACTGTCATGTGCTAGGTACTATTCTAAATAGGGAGATTTCAAGTTGTAGAAGATGATCTTTACCAGTTACCTAAAACTTGTGAACTTCAGGTATTTTTAAAATTTGTAAATGGAAATATTGTTTACCTGAAGATTTGTTTGGGAGGATTACATGAAAAAAATGTATGTAAAGCATCTCAGAGTGTGCTTGGCATATGGTAGGTGTTCATATAAGATTCTTAGCACACTCAAACTGGTCAATTTGGGAATAATTATTTAAGGAGTTACAGACAGCATTAGAGAAAGCAATGAAGGTTAGTGCTAGACCCTAGGACTAGCAACAGAAGGGAGATTTTACTATCCTCGGGCATGAAGGGGTGAGGGGAAGGACCAGTTATGGAATTAGAAGAGAGTAGTTATATAGAGAGGGCTGCCTTTCACGAGCTGTGGCCTTCGGTAGAGAAATATCATTAACCCATAGCAACCTGACATAGAAGGAGCCAGGGGCACCAATATCCCAACTTCACTCTCCTCTCATTTTCTGATCTCCTACTAGTGGTTCCCACTGAATCCCAACTGGGAGCCAGAGCTCAAGGGAGCCAACTGATGTCCTTTATAAGGTCAGCCTCCTGGGGCACAGAGTCAGATGAAAAGTGGAGAGAGTAGATCTGGATGGGCAAATGGAGAATATCCAGCAGAATATTCCATCAATATTGAATCCAAATTCCCATGCTGAAATTGCTTACAGTCAAATAGGGAAGATGAAACTTTTACCCAGCATCCACACCACAGGGTAGAGTGGGGTGAGTCTATTACAGAAGGTTTGAGCTGGATGAGCTGCCACTTAATATTTGTCACAACCTGTAGTGGTTCTCCAGTGTCTAACAAAACCTAGACTCTAAGCAGGCATTAAAGATCTGCTATAATGGGACTTGGATCATGTCGAGTCTTTCTTTCATCTGACCTTTGACAGTCCCCTAAGTCATAGGCACTGTCATGACTCCATGCTTTGGTTGAACTGCTTCCTACAGCCCAGAAGGCCCTGGCCTCCAGCCTTCCCCCGCTTCTTTTCCAGCTCTCAGGGCACATCCCACTGCCCCCAGCCCACTCATAATCTTAGGATTGTTTTCCCTGTGCTTCTGCAGTGTGGTGCCTGCTTGTCATGATAGGATATGCTTCATTCAACAAACATTTCGTTCAACAGACACTGAATGCCTATTGAGCTCCTGACACCAGACAAAAAAAGGAGCTACACAGGGAATTAGGACTGGTTCTTGTCCCTAAGGAGCTCATATTCTTCCCGGGATTAGAACTCTCCTGTTACTTGGCCATCTTCCTTCTAGACTATCGGTGTCCAAGGACAGGGAATCTGTTTAATTATCTTTGTACTTCCAGTGCTTAGCAACTATGTGGCACAGAAGTCTTTCAGAAAATGTGAA
The DNA here is from genome assembly GCF_949774975.1 of Lagenorhynchus albirostris. Classification (NCBI taxonomy): domain Eukaryota; kingdom Metazoa; phylum Chordata; class Mammalia; order Artiodactyla; family Delphinidae; genus Lagenorhynchus; species Lagenorhynchus albirostris. Next base: position 136,567,013 of record NC_083096.1, on the reverse strand, counting down.
ACCATAGAAGAAACAAGGATGGAGAGAGGGAGGAAGGAGGGTAAAAAGAAATGAATCAATTTATTCCACAGTTATTTGCTAAGTGCCTAAAATGTGCCAGGCCCTGATATACAATGAATAGCACAGGCTACACACATGCAGGTGTGTGTGTGTGTGTGTGTGTGTGTGTGTGTGTGAGTGCACACACATACATGAAGCCTGAGGAATTGGTGATGAATGCCTGCAAAGCCCTGAGGACAAATCAGAGGACACCCTCTTGACTTCAGCTTTCTAAACTGAAGCTTTCAGAATCCAAATGAGAGAAGAGAAGGAATCTGTTTTGATGCCTGACAGTTATTGAGAGGTGGTGTGAGAGGACTCTTCAAACAGTTTCTGAAAGCAGGTGATTTTTTTGCAAATGAAGACTTGTCATATGGTATTTGGATGATATAATTTCTTTAATTGAAAGTGTTATCTTAACCAGAGAGTTTTGCAAAACCCCAAAACAAAGACATCTGTTGCTGTTTTTGTTCTTTTCCCCAGCAAATAATCTGGTGGTGAAAAATAGGAATGACTAAATGGAACGCCAGGGAAAATTGTGGATTTGAAAAACAAACCCCTACGTCTTTAAAAAGGGGCAATTAATCAAAGTACAAGGCAGGCAGTTTTGAACAGAGTCTTCTGTAACATCTTGGGTCATTATAACTCTACTTCTTTATATATCAATAATTATGAGGAAAGAACCAAGGGGACAAATTTGTGGCAAATTTAATGCATTTCTCTGTTGTCTGTGGACCTTAACTCTTAGCTCTGTGCTGCTTGTGCCTTGGCTGAATCTCCAGGCCAGACCCTTTGATCCGCTGGCCTCCTGGGTCTCCTGGACAACTCTTCCTGATGCATCTCAAACTCAGCTGATCAAAACCGACCTCATCTGTCCACTGGGACCAGCTTCTCCTCTTGAATTCTCCATTTGGGGGAACACCCTACCACCCACTCAGTACTGTACCACAGGACCTTCTCCCTCCTGGAGACTAGCACAAGCTAAAATCAGGACTCACGGCTACATCCTTGGAAAGATTCTCCACTCTGCTCCCTTTTCTTCACCCCCACTACCACTGCTTCCCTCTCTCAGATTGCTGCCATGGCCCTGCCTCTCTCCAGGTCTGTAGCTAGCCTTGACCCCTGAATCAGTTAGGCTCATGGCAGGAAGCAGAACTCATCTCACATGGTTCAAATGAAGAGTCATTAAAGAAGGGACAGAGAGGCGGGGGCAGGTTAACGTCATGAACAGGGGATGTCAAGGCACCCAGAGAGTAGCAACGGCTGGGAGCTGTTACCACCTCTAGGGCTGAGTGGACAGGGGAAGAAATAAAGATGTTGAAGCTCAGTGAGAACTAGAACCATGGAGGGAGGGCTGCCCAGTGGGAAATACCAGAAGGGCTATGTGGAAGCAGGGGAGGAGTGGGGAAGATATCACATGGTGGATGCTTCCTCTACCCACGTCCTTTCTCCTTGCTGGAGATCCCCATTGGTTGCACCCAGATTTCTCGTTCTAGGGTGCCCAGAAGGCACAGTCAGCAGGGGTCAGCCTCCTGGGGCACAGAGCTGGCAGAGAAAGGCTGAGAATAGATCTGGGAACATGGAAGAGGAGGACCAAGGATGGATAGCCTCTCCCCTCTTATCTGTTCTACACTCTGATACCCATGTGCTAGTTCTAAAACCCTGATGATACCTCTCTTTGAATTGAACCACTTTTTATTTTTTTCTAGAAAGAGTCTCTTATTTCCAGTTAGGTCCACACAGAGAGCATTCAGCATCACACTGGTGACTGGGAGCCACCTCTCTAATTCATGTAACATGTCACTCTTGGTGGTCTCTGGTCTGAGACCACTAATCTCATGCTGCACCAGGAATGAAACCATCCTGTTCTTCAAACCCTCTTATTCTCCCCTCACCCACTCCCCACCCCGACCAGGAACTGAACCACTTTCAAAACTCCCCAAAGCTCCTTAAATTGTCATTGAATCTTCCTTTGACCTCTTCTCACCTCCATAGTCCTGTCTCTCACCACTCCTGGTTTTTACTCAGTACCCCAGCTCTACTGCATTACTTCCAGACCCCTGAATACACCACGTTGTTCCACATCTCCATGCCTTAGTAAATGTTCCTTTCTTTCCCTGGAATACTCTCTTCTTCCCACCCAAACCTTCCCAACACTATCTGCCTGGTAAACTGCAAGTCTTCCAAACCTAGTTGAGATGTCACCTCCTCCAGGAAGATCTCACTAACTGTCCCCTACCTGAGTTAATCACACCTACCTCTGAGCAATCTTCATTATATGCATTTTTATTTTTGCACTATTGATACACTTTGTGAATTGTTCTTGAACGTGTCTGTGTCCCCCAGCCAGACTGGCAGCTCCTTGAAGGCAAAGATTGTGTGTTTCATGTGTCCCGGCATCCCAGCTGATTGTCATAGCTCTTGGAACATTAAATCTGTTCAGTAAACATTTAAAGAAGAAAAGAAAGTAGAGAGGAAGAAAGGAAGGAAATCATTCCAGCTGCTCAAAGCATTTTCAAGTGCCTTGCCTCATCTGACCTTCACAAGCAGTCTAAGTGCTGGACCAGTCTTTGGTCTGATGCTAGGGTCACACACTAAAGGCTCCCCTGACAAGTGGACACAAGTTTCAGACATCAATGGCAGCTCATTCCAGTGCAGCCAGCCTCTTCCATCTTTGGAAGACTGGCTGCCAGAAACTTCTTCCTTTGAGCAAAATCTATCTGTCTATAAGTTTTTCATACTGTGGTTCTAGGCTTTGGGACCACCCAGGAGATATCTATGCTCATTCCAAGGTACAAGCTCTTCTGAAATGAAGGCAACTCTGTTGTCCTCTGAATTCTTTCTCCTCTAAGCCGAGTATTTCTCATCCTTCAGAGGTTCTTCATCATAGAGTCTCTGAGGGTCTCATCAGAATGTTTCTGTCTGCCACTGGTCCTCATTCAAAACTGTGCCAAACCACTCAGTTGCTTCTCTTTAGGATATCGACACCATAGCAAGACACTGTACATCTAAAACAATAGCTCCATGTTATTGGTGGGGGGGGGCTTCTATGTCCAGATAAGATAATTGAGGTTCTGTGAAGTGCCCGCTTGCCCTGCCTCATGTAGATGGGAAATAGCAGTGCAGGGATTATACCCAGAGCCATCTGGCATCCAGAGCCCTTGTGTTTTCTACTGCCAGTGATACCTTCTCTTGCTCCAGTCAAGAGATGGAAAAAAAGAATGGAGGTGTGCACTGGTCAGTCTCCCCGACTGAACAACAGTCTCCTCAATGAGAAGATGTAATGAGGCTAGTTCCGAATCAATGGCAGTGACTTCTACATAAGAGGCACTTGAAAAATGAGACCACTGTCATCATTATTAAATGCTTTCCAAAACTTGTCAATTGATTAATATTCCAAGTCATTCTGGGATTTCCATATAATGAGGGTTTTGTAATCACATAGACTAGGGTTACTCAAAGTATGGTGTGTGTACTAGTGTCAGTCTGGTGTCAGTCTGCAAACTGTTATGGGTCCTTGACGAGATCAGTACAGAAACTGAGAGTAAGCTGAGAAATATTACAGCAATTTGACATCACCATGGCATCCAATCATGTGATTTTGTTTTTTACAAAAGATTGAGAATAAAAACGTGGTCCTTCACCATAGACACTCTGAGGAGCAGCGATGCAGACAATTTGCCCAATGAACTGGTTCTATTTCCTTTGTATCAGAATTTGAAATTCACGTGGATGGTAGAATCAGCTTAGCTCAATTTGGCACAACACCAGTCACACCTATTGTGTGCTGTGTGGTCTGCTAGGGTCTGTGGGGAATGCAGGGATGAGCAAGGCATTGGGTCTTCCCATACCCAGCACTCATCTCAACTGTGGGCACAGAATAGATGCTCAGGAAATGTTGAATTTAGGTTTAACTTGAATGTACATTTGCAATTCTGCAGGCTACCAAATGCGGGGCTATCTTCAGGACTCCTTAAACCTGGTCAAGAAACCCTGAACACGTGGCCTGCAGTTGTGTGTTGTAAGCAATGTAAGGTAGGCCTCCCTTTTGCAGATCTCCAAGTGTTTTGCGGAAAGGGAGAGGCTGACCGAGACCCCCAGTATTTAACCATGTGCTTGCTTGGGCTGTATTTTTTTCTTTTTCATCGCGGTAGTCTTATCTTGCCAATGGGGCTGTTTACTTTTGGAGAGTAGAGACCACATTTTCTCAAATTCAAAGACATACTTTTTTTTCAAATTTATTTTTTCTGAAATCAGTATGGATCTTACAGTTGATATATGCATATGATGTAATCTTTCTTTTTTCCTCTCTTCAACCTAAAAGTTATCAAATCAACAATGTTTCTTAAAATCAATTGCATCTTAGAATTTAAGAAATGCTGTAATTCCGTGGTACTCAGATCACTCTCAGAACCTTGTTGGACACATTTAGAGTGTTCCCTAGATATCCCCTGGTTGGTTTATTACCTTCAGTTTTTAGAAAAATAATCTAGACTCACCCTAGGGCAGGAATATTAGGTGGAAACTAACAGGTTTTTTGGTATCTACAGTTGAAATAAACATTTGTTTACTAATTTAACCCTAACAGCAATCCTTTCTCAACAGGTAGCTTTAGCCCTACTTTATGGATGAGGAAACTGAGGCTCAGAGGGGGAAGCTGTGGTTTGAGCAGGGCCAACAGTGGGTCATTTGCTGAACTGAGAGTCCATTCCCTTTCCACTGTGCCAAGCTGGTCATCTGTGTGCCTTGCAAAGCCCAATTCAAAAGTTACTCTTTCAGGAAGACTTCTTTGATTCCCTTCCCCAGATAATGGTGACCTTTATCTCCTCTACAACTCCCCGACACTCTTCCTGTCTCAAGCTAATGGCCTTAATGCTTTATGCCTTACATTATGGTGTTTTACCATGTCTTGGTTCCCACCGTTAGATACCAGTTCCTTGGGAGGCAACTAAGAGACCAGCCTCTGCTAGGAGACGTTGGCACCTTTCTTCAGATTTTATTTTATTTTAAATGTTAAATTTCCTTTGTAAACGTAATTTAAGACATGGCTCTGTCTACGTGGCTGTCTGTGATAGTAAGATGGGATTCTAGTCCCAAATGAGATCTTATCAGTCTACACGTTCTGGAATGATTTCCTTTTTTTTTTTTTTAAGCTTTAGAGTAACACAACTTATTCTCTGATAGTTGTGAAGGTCAAAAGTCCAAAATAAGTCTTAAGGGGTTAAAATAAAGGCGAAAGGAGGGCTGGTTCCTTCTGGAGGCCCCAGGGGATGATCCGTTCCTTGCATCTTCCATGTTCTAGAGGCAGCCAGCACTTCTTGGCTCCTGGCTGCATCATAGAGTGATTTACTTTTTTTTTTAATTTATTTTTTATTGAAGTGTAGTTGAATTACAATGTTAAAGTCACCTGCCTCAATGTGATTGTTTGTCTCCTAGAAGTAATGGGGTCATCCCACAAATTATGAGGATTGGAGGCTGTAATTATAGTGATATACATATTTTCTCTGAGTATAATGGAATAATATCACTAACAGTAATAAAAGTCAACATTTCTGTAGCATTTTATAAATTAAAAACTACTTCCCGTCTATTATATGTTGTTTCATTCTCATAATGACCTTACAGGGTAGGTAGCCTTATATCCATAAAGGAAAACTGAGGCCAAGAGTCATCCAAGGCACCCACTTAGAGCCAGTGAGTGGCAGAGCCAAAGCTAGAAAGCAATCATTCTTCTCCATATCCACACTGCTTTTAACAATACAATAAATGCTACTGTGGCTATTGTTATTTTTATAACAGTGCTCTACCTGATTTAGACTCATTATAGCAATGTACTCCCTGTTGGCCAAGTATTTGAAGGAAATAAATTGTGGAGCTAGCGTTCCTCAGGTGATATCTCAGGTAGGTTGTTATGATTAACAGGCAGGCAGCAGACACTATCAGTCATATTTGCCCTGAAGGTAAATGAACTACAAAGATGAAGAGAGTGGAAAGAACTCTGAAGTAGGAGGTCAACCACGTAGGTTGACCTGCTGATGGACAGCCCAGAACAAGTCCTGGACATGCTCAGTGCAGTTGCTATCAATGAACCATGAGAAGGCTCCTGCCCCACTGACCTAGCTGGGTGACTGTGTGAGGTCCAAAGGCTATGCACTGCATTTGTCCAATGCTTAGAAAGCACTTCTCGGGTGTGGACATCACTGGGCTCCACTGTGGTCCCCGCCTAACCCAGGCTCACTTGCAACGGAAATTCGTTTCTACAAATGGTTCTTGTGACACAAAGTTCCCATTGGTGGGTCAGATCAACTGATGAGAAGCTTCTGAGCCAGAAAAATTCCCTTGAGAAACCAGGGGAGGTTATGCCTTTTTTTGTGTCTGTTCAATTCAGCTGTGCAATGGGAAACACTCAATTTCACCCTTCAAAGCCCGCTAGGAGACTGCTTTCTCTGGGAAGCCTCCCTTGGTCCCTTTAGAGTTCAGCATTCTGTGCTACTTCTGCTCTTTGTACTCACTTGCATTGTTTCCGTTTTATTCATCTCATGGTGTGGTGGAACTTGTTTACTTGGCAGTCTTCCCCACTAAACCAGGAGCTCTTAAGCCCAGGAACTGTGAAGTCCCCAGAGCCTACCAGGGGGCCTGGTACAGAGCATGTGTTCAGATGAGCAGAAGTTCAGATAAATAAATAACAGAATGACTTAGCATCAGAAGAGCCTAGATGAGGTCACCAGCTGTATGACTTGGGCACAGCAGAACTTACTTGGGTCTGACTGTCCTTTCAGGTAAAATGGACAAAATAATGCTTCTATTATGGTCAAAAGAGGTGATGTGTGTGGAAATGCTGTGGGACAGTAAGATTATATAATGCAAAGTAATGTTTCCTATTTCAGCAGCCTATAATGAGCAAGCACTACATAACTGATATAGTTCTAGGCAATTCAATGGAGAAAGAGATAGGTCTCAAAATGGCAGCCTGAGGGTGTGTCTACGTCCTGCCTCTTAGTTTTGATGAAAATGTGAGTGTGAGGACAATGGTTATCATTGATTAATTTAGAATGAAACACTTAGGCTTTCAGTCTTGTACTTGAAGTCACTCGACAATGTTGACACCAAGCTTTCCTCCAGTCCCTGTCTCCCCGAGATGGGAAACACACCCAGGGCCGCTGCAGCCTGTGCATTCCCACGACCTCGTCTGCTTTAAGGCAATGCTGCTGCCATCTTAAAGTCTTTGTAATTTTGAACAAGGAGTCCCACATTTTCATTTTGCACTGGTTCCCACAAATTAAGTAGCAAATCTGCACATTCTTTCTGGAGGCAGCTGCATCCCCATTTGGACTAGGCTGATAGCTGTGATGCTTTTTCTATATTGAGCAGAAATCCTCCTCCCTGCTTTCCCCTTGCTCTAATTTGATCTTTGAAGCCTAAACTAGGAGAAGGACTCCTCTTTCAGCCCATGGTCCTAAGTTATTTTAAGACAGCTGTGGTTCTCCTCCCCTCCTGACCCATACCCTCTCTTCTCTTTTCCCTCCCCATTATTATACTCATTATATGATCCTTATTATTATACATTCTATTTGAATGTAAAATGGGCCTATTTCTCATGTTTATTGTATTCCATTTGTCTGCCTACTTTTTTTGTACTGGTATTATACTATTTTATTAATTATAGTCTTGTGATATGGTTTAGAATTTATCAAGAGTAGTTCTTCAACTATTATTATTATAGTCCAAATCATCTTTGTATTTGTTTATTCATCAAGAGGAACTTTAGAATCATTGCATTCCTGGGATAAACCCTGCTTAGTCATGGGAGATTATTCTTTATAATACACACTAAATTCAACCCACTACCATCTTATTTAGAATTTTCACAGATATATTAATATGTGAGATTGAACTATAATTACTCATTTTGATATCTTTCACATTTTAATATAAGGATTTATGATAGCTTTATAATATAAATGAGATAACTTTTCATATTTTCCTATGTTCTGGGAACTTCCGGTAGCATGACAATCTCTTATCTAAAAGTATAAAAGAATTCACCATATAAAGCCTGGAGGTTCTGAGACAGACTGTGAGGCCAAGGGAGAGGGTGATCCTAATGATAATTTTCTTAATTTGTTCCTTGGTTATTGATATATATATATATATATATATATATATATATACACACACACACACATATATGACATAAATTTATATGCAAATCACTATATACTTTATTTTTGCTTTCAAATTAATTAATTCTAGTCTTCATAGTTTCTTTTCTATTTCCCATCATTCTTTCTCTAGAATGGAGGGTTCATTAAGTATGTTTTGGTGAAAATGTTTATTAATTCCATTTTCTTATTTAAAAATAGTAAGTTATCTAAGTAGAACTTTAGTATTCTAATATCTAAAATCTTCTAAAATCTTCCACTTCTTTTGGTTATTTTTCAAAACTGCTGTTTTTAAATTTTAATGAGCTTATTACTGGGCTTGTCCTCACTGGGCTTGTTAATTTTATCAATAAGAAATGATTTTTGTTACCTTTTGCCATTTTAAAATTGCTTTGTCTAATTTTTAATTTTTCCTGCTTTCTCTTTGTTTATCTGACTTACACTATTGCATAATTATTATTTTAAACTTTCCATAACAGTTCATGTACCAGACTTTTATATAAAAATATCTCTAGTTTTTGTTTTAAAATCTAACCTGAGAGTTTTTATCTTTACAAGCTTATTTCTGTTTATTCATGTATGCTTTACAGCTCCCTCACCATCTTGGTTAATAGTGGGTTTATAAGAGTTTCATGTCTTTTTAAATTTCAACTTTTGTGAAATCTCATTTTATTACCCCCAAACGTCCCATCCACTCTTCCCCCCATTTCCAAATCTCTGCCAATTTCCCCAAGGAAACCAGCAAATTGGATATATAAGCAATTCAATGATAAGTGTAGTACTTCTCAGACTTATGTATCTAAGAAACTTTAAAAAAATAGTATATTGATGAGGACCTTACAAATACCATGTGCATTCGAATGAAAATAGACAGGAATAAAAAGTTTTATGGATGAATTATTAGTTGTAAGAAATGATCATATTTTGATCCATATGCTTAATGTACAATAAACATTGAATAATATCAGAAATATATGGTGCTCTTATAAGAAATGTATGTAACAGAGACCAACAATCCAGAAGGCAACATACATGAGTTGATTCAAGCTGCCTACGCATCACACTGTCGTGGAATGTTCCAGGTTTGTGAATCAGGAATTTCTCATGAGCCCACCAGGCATTCTAACGTAGGGTATGCCATTTCTCCATTTCTTCTGACCAAAGCATCATGCATCATATGCTGTATGAAAGAATACACAGACACACACACACGCACACATTTCTTAAGTATATGTATTAAATTACATTTTAGAAAAAAAAATCCCAAGAGTTTTTTAAACTTCTTATTTATTAATTTTTCAGGACAACAATTATCTCATGGATTACAAGATTTCACAGAATATTATTTGCGAAAATCTGTCTTAGGAACAACTGGGTTATAATCATTCTGGGAAAGATAAAACCACAATGTGCTGATACACTTGAAGAAGCCGTTATTCATCCATCTAGTCATTCGTTCTCACAACAGATACTTCGGAAGCACCTACTCTGGGTCAGACATTGTGCTCACCTACTACAGCTATGATGTTGAATAAGGCATACTCCCGGCCCCTGTGAAGATCTCTGTCTCCAGTGGGTGGTCATAAGAAAGTGTGATGCGTGCCATAATTGTGGGACTTACAGGGGACTAAGGAAGCATGGAAAAGGGGTGTCACCTAGCTGAGGCAAGAGGGGTCAGTCTTATAGAAAGCCTGAATGACTAGGAAAGTGTTAGGACACCAGAGCCACCACTCAAGCACGGAGAGGGAGGTCCTCTATCTGCGCATGGTTTGTGAGGACACTCCTAGCTGTACATGGACCAGAGGGCACGTGGGCTTAATGGTAGAGTTAGCATCACCGCCTCTCTGATGAACATTAGTGTCCCAGACTGATATTCACGGAGGGGTTTCACGAATTTGGGGTGTGATGGGTCCCAGGGGCCTCCGGCAGATGGTGACGTAAGGTGTTGGTGATTTCTATTCATTAAACCTCGAATACAGTTGAAAAGGACCATCCAGTGGGTAGCATGGTGCTATTGAATGGGGGTATATTTTCTCAGATCCTGGATGGGGCTTGACCCAAGTGAGGTGTGAAATCACAGCTGCCTGAGATCCTTCATACCAAGGCTAGATGACTTTTCTAAGCCCTACAGATTGAATACAAGTCATTTTTTAGCTCATAAAAATGGCCTAATGATTATGTACACACAATTCCAAGCCCCTTTAAAAGAAATTCACTTTGTGACCTTAGACAATTCATCTCTCAGGGCACCAGTTTCATCATCCATAATTTGAGATTTACAGACAGGATCAAGGATGACAAATATGTGCCCGGTGTGTTGTTACTCTGCATCCACACACCCAGGACAGATGTCCTTAACTGATCGCTGCATGCCCTCCGGCTGAATCCAAACATGGCCTCAGACTCCTTCTCAACACTGCTCCACACATTCACTGACAAAGAAAACCGTTGCGTTTTCCTTGACTTCTGATGTTACTTTTGGTTCTAACATTTCGTTTTTAAGAAAGGTAGAAAACTGTTCAGTTCATGTAGTTTGTATGTGAACAAAGAGAAGTCAAACCATCCAGGCATGTTGAAGTCTTGAAGGTAAGAACGATTTAAGCTTCTGTACATTCAACAGGAATAAGGAACAGTAGATATTTGTCTCTCTGTTTACTTGACATTGTATTGTACAACTGTGGGATGGTTTAGACACTCTTGTCCCCCAAAGTGTGCCTGGTGTTTGCTAAGAGTATCACATTTTGAAATTTAAATGTTTCAAAGTGGTGGGGTTGCTTGCCATTTAAAGGAAGTCTGTGGTGAGTCCTTTGCAAATAGGCAACTCTTCTGTATTTCAGGTAAGCACTCCGTGATTTTTCTGTGGTGTTTTTGAGGTCTATTTTTCTTAAATGGAGCACACTGAGTATTAGCTGAATTAAGTGGGTTCACCACTGAGAACAGGAAATCTTTGAGTTTTCACCGTTTGGTTTTATAACCTAATCTTAAAAAGGTTTATAATCCAGAAATATTGACCTTCGGTAGTAATGCTGGGGGCACAGCAAACTGGCATTTGTGTTTGAGGGTTCAAAGCCTCCCTTCTCCATAGAGATTGAGTTGCCCCCTGTCCTGCACAGTGATGCAAGCCCAGAACATTTTCCCAGCCATAGCAACTCCACTCAGCTGGGAGAAGTGACTGGAACCAGTCCCATAGCAAGAAACACCTGGCCTACCTGAGCCCACTTGAAATCACACACGAAGTTTTCCTTAACAAATTACTCCCAGGTTTCAGGAAGAATCCCCAAAGTGAGGGAAAACTGGAAAAAAAAAAATAGGAGTCCTTTTCCTTCACTCTTTGGCACCATCTGGCTCTTCTGGTATCAATATCCTTCTCCCGGAGCCTGACTTACTCCAACTCTCAATGGGTAACATGGCCCTGTCCACAGGGAACTTAAAATCCATTCAGGGAAGTTCAACCCTATTACGGGAAACTGTATCCTCGTTGTTCGTTCACTCAGTGTGTGTCTGCTGAAGACCTCCTGTGTTCCAGGCATAGAGGAAAGTATAGATGATGGAGATGCCCTCTCTGCTGTCAATAAGATCAGCCTAGGAGGGGAAGCAAGCAAACGAGCAGGTGGGTGCTGTGGTGGCAGAGGCCTGGGGTGCAACAGGAACGCAGGGGAGGGGGTGGCCTCGGGGTCAGGCAAGACTCCTGGGGAGGAGCAGACCATCTGAGTTTGATGGGCTAGCAGGAGCCAGCTGCTGTGGAGACAGAGAAATCAAAGTGCAGATACAGAGATTACAAATAGTAAGGTTTGTCTCTAGTCTTAAGAAGCTTGCCATCTTCTAGCGGCAGGACTAGACTCCGTCGTTGAGTTCAGATGGATCAACAAAATTTTATGGAGTTCCTGTTAAGCACAATCTTCGTGTGAAAAACTGGTAACTAAGAACACTAACTAGTGTCTGATTAGGTGCCCATTCGAGCGGTAACATTAAGTACTAAATGGAAGGAAACAGACCATGTGTGGTTGGACATTTTTTGCCCTGACAGATGCAGGTCACTCAACTGTTCAGAAGATCTAGCCAAGGCCATATGGTCTATTGAGGGACCATCCCATGTCGGAATTCCAAGCCAACTCAGATGAGCACTTTCAGGACAGCACTCCTGCGCTGAGTTCATCTCTCCCACCTGTACATGCTTCTAAGCTTCCAGGAGTCACCCTGTATGAAAAGTATTTATTCCAGCGTCCGCTTCTCCAGCAGTGAGTGCCTTGTTCTGCCTGGCACCTAGTGAAGACCAGGGCAAGTGTATCGAATAGGGAAAAGTCAGTAAGTGCAAAACATTTTACCAACACATGCCAACCCTGATTTTTATCCATTACAAAGTGTAGACTTCCTCCTTGACACAAACAATGACAATAATCACAAAAGTCAATAGCAATGGGCTTCCCTGGTGGCGCAGTGGTTGAGAGTCCGCCTGCCGATGCAGGGGACAAGGGTTCGTGCCCCGGTCTGGGAAGACCCCACATGCCGCAGAGCGGCTGGGCCCGTGAGCCATGGCCACTGAGCCTGTGCGTCCGGAGCCTGTGCTCCGCAGCGGGAGAGGCCACAACAGTGAGAGGCCCATGTACCGCAAAAAATAAAAAAAAAGTCAATAACAACAAGAAAAACGTCGACAATGACAAAGAGCAACAAAAGTAGCTCATTACCAATATTGAATTAGGTGAGCCTTTTGAAGCAACTAAGCATCTCCTTGGAGAATTGTATCAAATTGGTCCCTGTATTCCTGTATCAAGTACCTGGCATCTGGAGAGGACCAAACTGCTGGATGTCGACCAAACCATGAGTGTTGCAATCAGGGGCACAGTGACACAAGCTCTGGAAGTGCGTTGACAGTTTTGATAGACATTTATTGAGCATTTACCATGAGCTACATAATGCTATGTATTAGAGGGTTAAAAGCAGCATATGCTTTGGTCTGCAAAGAACTCATAGTTTGTCAAGGGTGCTAGCATTTATTGATGGTCTATGCTACGTGAATGCATTTCTATATCTGTTCGCTCTTATAAGGATCCTAACAACTTATGTAAGAGAAGATGGTGATGAAAGGTGAGCTCCCAGGGTATATGTAGGGGCAAAGACCTTTACTTTTGACCTTTCCTTTTTCCCACGGAGCTGAGGAAGCTTCTGGTTGCACCAACAGTAGGAGTTGGGAGTGACTGCAGAAGGAGCCTGAGAGAGGTGAAGAGCAACAGATCCTTGGGCTTTCAGAGACGCAGTCTCCCTTTGTGCTCACAGAATTCCCATCTCAGAGATGAAGACAATGAACCTCCCTGAGATTGGGAGACTTACCCAGAGTCACTTTGCTTCAAGAGCGATGCGATGCTGATCGAAGGTTGGTCTTTCTTTTGTCCTCCATCTTCTATCCTGATGGAGATTTTTGACACCCCCCAATCCAACTCCTCTCTCTGGGGAAAGCCAGGCCCTTTGCCATTACTGCCCCACCTGTTCAGGGTGCAGTGGTGGGCACCACAGTGGGAGCTCAGCACCTCTGAGTTTCTGCTCAACAGCTGTATGGCTTTAAGAAAGTCACTCACATTCTGGCTCAGAGTCGCTTCATTGTAAAGTGGGAATGATGATACCCAGATTCAAATCTTGATCCTGTCACCTGCCGGCTTTGTTTCCCTGAACTTCAGTTTCCTTGTCTGTGAAATAGGGTGAAATCATATTGGGTGGGTGACATTCACAAAGATGTATGAAAGTGTCCTGCCAAAATCCCGGCACCTAGTTGACACTCGTTAACTGTGCATTTTCCCCCTGTTTTAGGCAACCTGGCTTTCAGAGAACTCACCAGAACTTACAGGAAATGTTTGGGCTAAGGGTGTCTCTGTTTTCACCTCCCTCTCATTCTGTCCCTCCCCTAACCTCTCCACTCTGACTGTCTTTGTTTCTTATCTCCATTGTAGTCCTAAACTTGTTGATCAGGCAGGGGAGAGAGAGCAAAGCCATAAAGAGAAGTCTTAAGGTAGTTGGGCCCCTGTGAGGGAGGGGGGCAGGTCTCATTCTGTTTGTACAGGTGCATTGTAATGCTGCCTGTGGTGTGAACATTTTCCACTTCATTACTCCTGGCCTGGGCCCAGGCCCTGGCTGCTCCCCTGGCCCCTGCCTTGGTTTAATTTCAGCAGTTCCTGGCCTTTGGGAGGCAGCAGTCACAGAAAAGAAAACAAATAAGGTCGCCATAAACAATTCTGCACATTGCCCAACCTGGGCGGATGGGTGCATTCATAGAGCAGGAGCAGGGCCAGCTTGGCTGGGGCCGCAGGTACCCCCATCAAAGCACCTCAGTCCCCAAGGGCTTCTGTCTGCTGAGCCCAATCTTTCTAACTGAAGTTGGCATAGGTTTAAGGTATAAACATGGGCCATGACAAATACCCAAAGGCCCAGGACTCTGTCAGCGAAGTCTGTAAGCAATGGTTGAAATGAATAAATAATAGCTAACATTTATTGAGCGCTTACTGTGTGCTGGATGCGGTTCTAAGCACATTAGATGAATTTTAGAGTGAGGTACATCCTGTTATTATTCTAATTTCGCAGGTGAAGAAACTGAGGCACGGAGTATGATTCATAACTAGCAGAGCCAGATTTTGTCCCTGGCAGTCTGACTTCAGAATCTGCATATTTAAGTACTGTGCTAGGGTACCTCCTGATACGACACATTCTATGCGCTTATATTTTGATGAGGAGAAACCTTGAGGTATGTTATCAGTTATACAGTTACAGAATGATATAACTTGGAGCCATCGACTCCCAGGATTGGATTAGACCGTAGGTGATAAAACCTGATAATGTTGGGGTTCTCCATAGACATTGTCCACACTCCGCCTACATACCTCCACCGATGGGAAGCTCACAACTGTATGAAGCATCCCATTCCATTACGTGACTGTTTAACTCAATGGCAGTGTTGATGACTCTATGTACAACATGCAACTTTTTCCTGATCACGTTGGTCATCTATAAAAGAGCTAGTTCATGCAACTGTGCCTAGCAGAGTGTCTAGAACACTGTGGGCACTCAGTAAATCTTTATTCCTTTCCTCCTTGCTCCTTTATCTTTCACAAATTAAAAACAAAAGGAAAAAATTCTTTACTCACTATACTATCAGGAAGGTATATTTACAAAATAATATGAAGCTCCTGCCTCGTATGAAAGGTAAGAGGTCTAGTAGGGCAGGAAGGTCCAATTCTCACCTTCTTTCTTTTTTTTTTAATTTTTAAAATTAATTAATTAATTTATTTATTTTGCGGTACGCGGGCCTCTCACTGTTGTGGCCTCTCCCGTTGCGGAGCTCCGGATGCGCAGGCTCAGCGGCCATGGCTCACGGGCCCAGCCGCTCCGCGGCATGTGGGGTCTTCCCGGACCGGGGCACGAACCCGTGTCCCCTGCATCGGCAGGCGGACTCTCAACCACTGCGCCACCAGGGAAGCCCCGCCCACTTCTTCTCTGGCTTCTACTCCTGTCCGTCTCCTCCCCCCTTCTCTTTGTTCTAGCCACACTGGTCGTCTGCCTATTCCACAAACATGCCAGCGTGTTCCCACCTCAGGACCTCAAGCCTGCTTCTCCCTTCTAGCTGGATACTCTTCCACTATGGTACCCTCGTGGCTGGCTCCTCGCTTTTCTCAGGTCTCCTCGGAAAGGACTGCCCAGATGACTCTATAGAAACTGGTACTCAGCATCACTCTTTATTTCCCTCTGCTTGTTTTTTCTCAGTAGTGCTTCTCACTCTCTGACAGAGTAAGCATTTATGTGATTGTTAACAGTCTACTTTTTCCTCTGGAACTTAAGCTCTTTAACAGAAGTTTGCTTTGTTCACTGCTTTAACCCCAGTATCTAGAACAATATTGGCATGTAGTAGCTGCTCAATAAATATTTTTGGAAAGAAGAAGTTGGGAAATGAATGTTTGAATCCCAATTCTGCCTCTAATTCCCTCTGTGACCTGGGCAAATCACTTCTCTTCGTGCCTCAGCACCTCCCATCTAGAGTGGAAAAAATGTCATGGCCTTCCAAGTTCAGCTGACAGTTAAGAAAATCCAAAGAGGCATGGATTGTGAAAGCATGTTGTAATGTATAAAATCAATGAAAGATCAGTTCCTCCCCATTTTGTCCAAATTGGTAAATATATCTCAGATACGAGAATAATGTTATGAAAGTACATGGGATCTTGTTCATCTCGGGGGGCTTGGTTTGGAGTAGCCCAGGATGAAGAATGGAGGGAAAGAAAGTTTTATAGGGTGACTGGTCTCCACTGGGAACCAGGCAGGGGGCACGGGGTATGATCCAACCTACTATTTAATACAGCCCTGCCTGGTAATTTACATGAGCTCCCTGAGGGCAATGTGTGTGTGTGTGTGTGTGTGTGTGTGTGTGTGTGTGTGTGTGTGTAACTGAAGTATAATTGATTTATGGTGTTTCAGGTGTATAGCAAAGTGATTCAGTTATACATATAAATATATCTATTCTTTTTCAGATTCTTTTCCACTACAGATTATTACAAGATATTGAATACAGTTCCCTGTGCTATATAGTAGATTCTTGTTGTTTACCTATTTTATGTATACTAGTATGTATCTGTTAATCCCAAATTATCCCTTCCCCTCAATAGCTGTGTGTTTTTTGTTTGTTTTCAGTCCTTCATGCTTTGTTCTTTCTTTATTTGTTTATTTCATGACAGAATATAGTGACATTTTTTTCTCATGTTGGAAACTTTTAAGTCCTACTCTCTTAGCAACTTTCAAATATACAATAAATATTGTATATTAATACAATATTATTAACTGTAATTGCCGTGTGGTACCTACCCAGGATTTATTTATCTTAAAACTGGAAGTTTGTATCTCTTGACCCCCTTCACCCATTTCACCCACATCCCAGCTGCTGTCTCTGGCAACCACCAGTCTGCTCTCTGTGTCTCTAAGTTTGTTTGTTTTAGATTTCATGTATGATACAGTATTTGTCTTTGCATAATGCCCTCAAGGTCCATCTATGTTGCAAATGGCAGGATTTCCTCCTTTTTTTAATGGCTGAATAATATTTCATTGTAAGTGTATACCACATTTTCTTTATCCATTCATCATTGACTCATGCAGTGATAGACACTTAGGTTGTTGCCATGTCTTGAATAGCCATGTGTTTTTAATTTTGCAATTCCAGCATCTAGTTCAGAGTAGGCATCAATAAGAGTTTACTGGATTGGGAATTGGGTTTAATTTAAATTAAATTTTTTTTGCTGAGGAAGGGGCTCAGTGATTGGAAGTGACTTGCCCAAGGTTGCTCAGGTAAGTGGTATTACTGTCCAGCACCAGAACCAGAGTCAGTACAACTTGCTGCTAAGCTCTGCAGACAACAACAGGCTGCTCGATTTGGTGTCTCTTAAAAGCTGTCCTGGGCAATTGGTACAGTCTTTGCACACACAGCTTTCATTAGAGCAGGCAGTATAGGCGATGTGCAGCCAACATAATAGCTTCTCTTTAATGCCTTTTGAAAGGAGCCCGGAAAACTCTCCCGTTAGAGAGCAAGGGAAAGGTGCAGGAGAAAACCTTCTCCCAGTCAGGCCTGTCTTTGCAGCACCTCCCAAGTTTTGATGTGCAGTTTCAAGGTTTCACTATGGCCAACGCAGTTGCCGTGGAGACACAACAACAAATATTGGGAGGCCGGTGACACCTCCCCACCCCCACTCCCCCACCCAGCCTAGTAAAGAATGTTTGGGACAAGGCCTCTGCCCATCAGGCTGCTGTGTGCAGCTGAATGCAGCCTTTGTGACCAGCCTCCTGGCCTGCCACCAGGCTCCAAAGAGATGACTCGGCCCAGATCTTTCTAAATAGTGTTTGTGTTTCAGTTGTCCACAAGGAGGGGGAAAAAAGCTCTACATAACTCTAAGGAAATCATCCAGCCTGTGGCTGATTGGCAAGACAAAAATGATGCTCTCACTTTGCAAAGGCCCTTCAGGAGAGCCTTGCAGGAACAAGGCAAGTTCGCCCTCACTGGGCATGTGCAGGAAGCTCTGGTCTCACAGGGTCTTTGCAACTGCAGGGTCAGAGCAGGCTGTGTAGTCACTCCCAGCTTACCGATGAGGAAGTTCATGATCAAGGAAGGGCCACAAGTTGCTTCGGGGCATCGTGCTAGCTAGTGGTGCTGCTGAGGCTGACATGTCCCATCATTATGAATTTTATTGGTATTTTTGTCAGGTTCCCTAGATTTCTGTTGCACAAAGGCTAGCAACTTTTCAGAACTTCTGCGCTGTGTTAAGTCAATCTTGAAAGAAAAAGAATACTGTGAACTAGAGAGATTAAGCCTTAGCTGGGAGTTCATTTTATTTGTTCATGGGAACCTGATCTGCCTCCTTATCATTGCAGGCCAGGCGTTGTGTGATCTTACTGGAATGTGCGGGCCCACGGCCTACCAGCTGGCTCCAGTTCTGTTTAGGGGGAAGGAGGTGGTGAAGGAAACATGACTTAACAGCAGGTGTTACTTTGAGGGCTAGAAAGGTACCATTGTCTCCTCTGCAATAAACTGCCTGATTTTCACCTGCTGACAAGTCACAAATCCACTTACCATTCCGGGTCATTACTTCATTAATTTAATACATCTTTATTAAATGTCTACTGAGGGTCAAGCACTGGGCTTGGCTATTAGGCATAGAGAAATGAATAGTATTTGTTTAACAAGTACTGATTGAGTGTCTGCTCTGTGCTAGGTACTATGTTAGGCCCTGGGGAGACCACACTCTCCCTGTCCTCAAGGGAGTTGCTTGCGGATAAGACAAGTAAACAGATACTTGCCATGGGAAGAATTACTTCTTCCCTTGTAAGGATAGGGTGCTAGGGGAGCACCCAGAAAGGGCACGTAAATTAACCTCGACGTGTACTATCTACCTCAGTAGCCAGCAGCCACTTTAAATGTGCCTGGTCTGAACTGAGATGTTCTGTAAATGTAAAACACACACTGGATTTCAAAGTCTAAGTATGAGTAAGTGAAGTAAGTCAGATGGAGAAAGCCGAATACCATATGATATCACTTATATATGGAATCTAAAAGAAGGATACAAAGGAACTTATTTACAAAGCAGAAATAGAATCTCATAGACATAGAAAACAAGCTTATGGTTACCAAAGGGGAAAGGAGCAGGGGAGGGATAAATTGGGAATTTGGGATTAACAGATACACACTACAGTATATAAAATAGGTAACCAACAAGGTCCTACCGTATAGCACAGGGAAATATATTCAATATCTTGTAATAACCTATAAGGGAAAAGAATCTGAAAAAGAATATATGTATATTCATATGTATATGTATAACTGAATCACTTTGCTATATACCTGAAACAGTGTAAGTCAACTATACTTCAGTAAAAATAAAGAAGAAAAAAGACAAAGTCTAAGTATGAAAAGCAGAGCACAAAATATCCTGTTAGCAATTTAAATTATTACATGTTAAAATGTTAATAGCTTGGATATATTGGGTCAAATAAAATCTACTATGAAAATGAATTTCTCATGTTTCTCATGATGTTGCTGCCCAGCAACCCTATGAGGCAGATATTATTTTATTCTTCTCTCCATTTAACTGATAGAGAGTGGGCTTACAGTGGTCAAATGACTTGCCCAAGGTCATATGACTTAGGGAAGGTAATTGATTTGCCCAAGAACACACAACCAGACCTTGCCTCAGAGAAAGACCATTGATTACTTGGTTTAGAAATTGGGTCTTTGATGAGCATTTGGTTGTCTTCCCTCAGTGTGTATTAATCTCCTCTACAGAGGGCTCAAGAGTATGTCAGAAGGATGAGACATTTCCAATCATGAATCAATTTTAGAGAGCAGGGCAGACACATTCTGAAAGCAAAACACTCATACCTGTGTCCTCCTTAACAACAGAGCCCCCAGTTTTCAGCCAGGGGTGTGGCTGCTGGAAATGAAGTCGGTATTGTCTGACCTTCATTATGGCCAGTTGTTGCCGGGTAACTAAGTTCTGGTCTATGGGGTGTAAGCAGAAGTGGCATATGAGACTTCTGGGAAGTGTTCTTAATTGCAGGAGACATGCCCTCCATCCTGCTCTTTCTCCATCTTGCTGGAGAGAGTAGCCACGCTGGGCCAGAAGGTGGAAACCCTGTGTGGAGGATGGCAGAGCAACAAGATAGAAGGAGCCTGGGCTTCTGCCACCATGGAGTGCATCACCTCCCTCTGGGCTTCTTTTCTGTGTGAAAGAATTAAACCTCACGATGACCATGAATTTTTTGTCATGTGCAGCTGACCATAATCCTAACACCACATAACAAAATTTTCTCCAGATATGTCAGAAATGAAATGGTTATAGTGGAATGATCCCTGGAGTCATAAACACCCAAGTCTGAATTCTTCTCAGGATGTGTGATCTTCAAACATCTGTATAGGTCCATATTTCAAATCAACTACTTTATTTTTGAGAAAGAAACACATGAAAATGATTAAAAAATAATTCAAGGGCTTCCCTGGTGATGCAGTGGTTGAGAGTCTGCCTGCCGATGCAGGGGACACAGGTTCGTGACCCGGTCCGGGAAGATCCCACATGCCGCAGAGTGGCTAGGCCCGTGAGCCATGGCCGCTGAGCCTGCACGTCCGGAGCCTGTGCTCCGCAACGGGAGAGGCCACAGCAGTGAGAGGCCTGCGTACCGCAAAAAAAAAAAAAAAAAAAAATTCAAACACAAATTTTAGATGATGAAAAGTTATTTAACCTCTCTGCACCTCTGTTTCTTCCACTGTGTAATGGGACTAACAATACTTAAATGAATGTGTGTGTGTACGTGTGTGTATGTGTAGGTATAGCAAATAGCACAGGGCTGCGCACAGTAAGCGCTCAGTAACTCTTTATTTCTGTCTCACGGACCAATATGTGTCAGACGCTTCACAGAGACCTGAAGGTGCACAAGGAATAGTCCCCCATCTTCAGGAAAGTCACAGTAGAATTGAGTAGATAAACTCTGTAGGAAAACACAACAACCAGCAAGAGGAGTGTCCCAAAGAGGTACAAAGAACTTGCTGAATAAGAACCAAAATCACAGAGTGACCTTGGAGGCAGGTAGACTGATTTTGAAATCTCACGAGGTGTGTGTGGATGGGCAGACTAGCTCTCCTTTCTGAATCTCAGTTTCCACAGCTCTAAAAGGGGAATAATGATATTCATGACTGTGTAAGATTGTGGGAAGTATCAAATTAAAGGAAGCATGTTAAAGAACGAATCACTATGACTTGGCCAAAATAAGTGATCAATAAACATAACTAGTATTATCATTTGGGGCCAAGGAGATTAGGGAACACTTCCTAAAGGCTGTGGCTTTTAAGCTCAGATGTGAAGGATGAGTAAAACAAGGGAAGGGCCTTCCAAGGGAAAGAAAGTGTATTAGCCAGGGTGAGGAGAACAAAGTGTCAAAGGCAACTCTGAGGAATAGCAACACGTATACTGGGCTAAAGTGAGGGCTTCAGGGGAGCATAGACAGGAAGGAGCCTGGAAAGGTAGGCTGAAATGCCATCAAGAGAGCCTTGAATGCCAAGCCAGGGATTTTGACTTCATTCTCTACATACTAGGGAGATTTTAAAGATTTTTTGAACATCAGCACGACATAGTCATGATGTGTGACTATGGCAGGTTATTTAATTTCTTAGAGGAAGATCAGTAAATTGGGGGTTGGGAGCGCACTCAAGACAAGAGAGATGATGAGAGGATAAGTCAAGGCGTTTGCCCTGGGAATGGAGAAGAAGGGAGGCTTCTGAGTTACAGGCCACTGGGCACAGTGACTGGCTAGGTGTTGCCCTTCAGACACTCTTGCGAGAGAGGGGAGTGGACCCAGTGTGATATCTCTGTGCCCACCCCATCATCACCCCCCATGAGGGATTTCCTGGGCGATGTGCTTGGCTGGCCTGAGGGATCCCTGGGCACACCAGTCCAGCAGGGCAGCTCTGCTTTCTCCTCAAGTCCCAGGTTCACCTCCACCCATGACTCAGTGTGAGAGGCTGATGGATTGGCTCAGTGACCCACAGAGAAAGCAGAGTGGTGTCATCCTGCCTGAACCAGTGTCCTGTGTTGTGGAATCTAGTAGAAAGGTCATCAGAAGAGGTCTGACGATGCCTGGTTCGGACACTGATTGCCGGGCAACTTGTTGAACCCTTGTACACTGTTTTCTCTCCATCTATAAAATGGGTGTACCTCTCTGAGGGTGGGGTAATCAACTTAGATCATAAATTCTTCCATCAGTTCATTCAACCAGTGTGGACTGGCGCCTGCTCTGTGTCAATGTTCTGGGACAGGGGAATGAGGAAGACATAGTCTCTCCCTTAAGAGGATTGACTTCTAATGGGAAAATAGATAAGTAAATAGAACCACTAGCACAGAGCTAAACTTTCCAACATATAGTTTCACATTTACTAACTTACTTAAGTCATCTCATGGGAGGTAAAAACAAATTACACCCATTTGCCAGGTGAAAAAACTGAAGGCCAACCAGGCAAAGTGATTTGCCCTTCCTGGCATTCCTATGTTCCATTGGACATAATTCCATCACAGTCCTTAGCCCTCTCTGTTAGGGTTGGAGGTTCAAACATTTATTTCCCCCACCTCCCCAAACTTTAAACTCTCTATGGGCAGGGCTAGCTTCTCATGAGTCTGTTGACCATTAGCATCTAGCCCAAGCTTGGCACATAGTAATAGAGGGCTGGCAGGAAGAGGGAGTGGCAGGGGGAACACAGCTAAAAGTTATGGGGCATCAGCCAAGTGTGGGCTTAGCTTCTCACCTTACCTTTGTTACTGGTTAATCTACTATGAAACCTTGGCACTGTGGGTATTAACATATCTGTTTTATAGGAAATGTGCCAGGGGCTGAGATGAGTTGTGGGATTTGCCCAAGGTGACATTGAGAGTTATCTCAGAGATGTCAAACTGAGAGATGACACGGGAGATGGTGTGTGTGTTGGGGAGGTGTGATGCGGCTCGGGTGTCCAGCAGTCCAAACCCAGAACCAGAGCAAAGTTTCTGTAAGGCATTTGGCTGGTCCCCGGAAGTGTCTTTATCTGCCAGAGCCCGGTCCTGCCCTCAGGCTTTTACTAGCCTCTGTGTGCCTTTTGCTGCACTCCCCCCAGAGACCCTCGGGGAATACTTGCTGAATAAATGCATGAATGGGAGAGCAAAGGCGTGGTAGAAATCACCACACATGCTGAACTCTCCTTTTGTGAAGTCACTGGGGTAAAATGCTTATTTATGCTTTCTTTTTTCATCCTCTCCACATCACAGTGAAGTAAGCACCATTATGGCTCCAGGTTTACAGCGAGAAATTGAGGCTTTAAAATGTTGGGACTTGGCCTAAAGTCAGAAAGGTGCTAAGTGGCTTTGAATCCAGGCCTGTCAGGTTCCAAAGCCCGAACTGCCGAGCACTACTTTAACGTGAATACATGCATCAATGAACTGTGGCTCCCAAACACTTCTAGAAGGGAGCCGCACACAAGGCCACAGCAGCATTCACTCCCTGACCAGGGATGTTTTCCCGTCACTCACTGATCTGACGCTATGAAATAGCCCTCTGTCTGCTGCTTCCCCATCAGGGTCAGACAACTATGTCCAGTCACCCACCGGATCCAGCGATCTTTGGGGCTTTGAAGGCCTACGTTTGAGCGTGTGGATTAGCCCCTAACCTGAGACCACCCCCCACCACCCACAGAAGGAATCCCTCAGGAATCCCAGCATAATGCCAATGAGAGAGGACTTACGGAATCAGGCCAAGTAGAGGAGAAGGCAATAGACAGGACGTCAGGACGTGAGAGAGTCGCGAGTCAGCAGGGTGCGTTAGCTGCCAAAAGAAAATGTAAACTTCGGTTGTATCACTAGGAGCATAGTGTCAAATAACAAGGTGACATTGCACTTCCTCCTTGGTCAGGCTGGAGCTGGAAGGCAGGGTTAAGGTCTGGTTCCACATTTTCAGGTTATCAGAGTCAAACCGGAAGTTGTCCAAAAGCGCAGAACCAGAACATGCAAGGGAATGATGCTGTCATCCTTGTAAAGGCTGAGGGGCCTGCATTTCTTTTCCTGAGGAAGAGAAGAGGTGAGGAAGTTGGGAGAGTGGGCCCACCAGCCCCCAATTACTAAGTGCCAAGCTTGGGCTACATGCTTTTTCCCAGAGTTTTCCCTAAGACTGAGGCTATAGATTTCTTCTGCTTAATTCAAAGTTGAGGATAGGACTCAAGTGAGGATATAACAGGAAGCTAGATTTGGACTCATGCTGAATGAGTGCCTTTCTACCAGTTAAAAAGAGAGCCAAAGAAGGAAACAGTTTTGAAGAAAGAAAAACCTCAGCGAACCTCCTTTCTTTTGTGTGACCTGCACAAGTTACCCAACTTTCCTGAGCTTCAGTTTCCTGTCTGAGAGATGCAGGTGGTGTACATGAGAATCCAACAGCACACGGTCTACGGGAGCAGTGCAGTGCAATGGTTGCACACATGGCTCTGGGACTTGGAATGCTGGGATTTAAACCTCAGCTTAGTGTTACCTTGTTGACTGATTTTAACTTCTCAGTGCCTCAGTTTCCTTATCTGCAAAATGGGATTAATATGTGTAAGACTCTCAGAACTGTACCTGTCAATAAAGTTAGCCATCATCATCCTTACCCTGACTCTTTATATATGAAAGTGACTGTCACACTATCTAGGACATAATAGCCGCTTCTTTTTTCTCCTCCCCCTCCCCTCAAGGCAACTCTTTCAGGGTGTCTCTGGGGTACCAGATAACTTCTAATCTCTGGACTTCTGGAGAATGTTTCCAAATAGTACAACATCTATTTACATAGATTCAAAGGCAGATACCTACCTCCATCTGAATACCATTTTAGTGAAGAGGCAGAGCAAAAAGAAAGCCACCCCCTACTTTTAGAAGTTTCCCATTCTTATGAGTGTACTTTACAGATTGCAGTGTCTTCTATCTCCTTGACTTCATTCCCTTACCAGTATGTGACTTGGCAGGCAAGAAGAACACTGATGAGGAAACTGAGGCTCAGAGAGATTCTCTGATTTACCCAGGGCCGTTAAAACCTGAGTAGGTGAGCCAGGACTTGAATGCTAGGCTTTCTGACTCTAAACGGCAGCATTTGCATCGAGCATTAACCAGCCTCTGGCTCCTAGCCTCACACGTATTCTCGGCCTGGAGTTCTGCTCCAGGAAGCATGAGAACGTCACTCAGCCAGGCTCCAAACCTTGAAACCAAATCCCTGTAGTATTATTATTATTTTTTAATTTATTTATTTTTGGCTGCGTCGGGTCTTCATTGCCGTGCGTGGGCTTTCTCTAGTCATGGCGAGTGGAGGCTACTCCTCGTTGCGGCACGCGGGCTTCTCATTGCAGTGGCTTCCCTTGTTGCGGAGCACAGGCTCTAGGCACGCGGACTTCTGTAGTTGTAGCACGCGGGCTCGGTAGTTGTGGCTTGCAGGCTCTAGAGCACAGGCTCAGTAGTTGTGGCACACGGGCTTCGTTGCTCCGCAGCATGTGAGATCTTCCCAGACCAGAGCTTGAACCCGTGTCCCCTGCATTGGCAGGCAGACTCTTAATCAGTGCGCCACCAGGGAAGCCCCCCTGTAGTATTAGAGAGGACCAAGAAGGTGGGATGAGCCTGGAACCCCAGATGTCTTTGCCTGGAGCCTGAGCCCTTAGAGCTGGAGACCTCACCTGGGCCGCCCTCTGTTTTCAGGTGGCAAGGTGGGCAAGAACTAAGCCACCAATGTCAAGGGCCCAGTACCCTCACCAGCAATGTCCAATCCTATACCTGTGCTACCCAATACAAGAGCTACTAGCAAGCTGGGCTCTTGAGTACTTGTGGGTGAGCCATCATCACCCTCGTTTTATAAAAAGCTCGGTCAGGGAGCTTGTTGGCAAGTAGCATTGCCAGGACCTGGACCGTCTTGTGTTCCCCAAAGCCAAGCCCTTCTTTCACCACTCCACCAGCTTCTTGTCCCACTCCCCAGGGAGGGTCTGTGTACCCTTCTGAACCCAGACAGGTGATTGGGTCATGTCTGCCTGTGCAGAGGGCCCTCCCTTCCTGCCCGGCTCCACCTGGACCCAACTCCAGAAGCCACCTGTGTTGTTCTACTGATAACAGTGTTTGCCCTTCCAAAGCCAGGGCCATAAAAAGCAGTTTCAAAGTCACTGCCGCAGAAATGTCAACATGAGGGGAGGCCAGTCATGGTTTCTGAAGTGGAATATCACCTCTGGGCTGCCTCAAAGTCTGCCAGAAAGATCTTCGAAGTTTAGGAGCCAGGAATCTAGACCTGCTTCTATCCCAAACATGCTGTCCTGCCTTGGGCGTGTTGCCTACTTTCTCTGAGCCTTGTTTTTGTCATCAGTGTAAGGAGACGGTTGGACTTGAAGACCTTCACAGGCACTTCTGTCCCTAAAATGTTTAATGTCCTCTGCTCTGGATCCTACGGGTGGGCAACACCCAGACTCCCCGGGTAACGTCTGTGAGATGCTTTATGTAGCAACCTTCCGAACAAAACCACCCCCAAACCTGGACCTGGATGTTTTTCAAAACCTTCAACAATGTCGCCATTGAAGTGGTAAAGCTACTCATTAATATCTTGTAAAAAGCAATTTTGTGATTTTCTTAATGTATGAAAACAGCATCCCCCAATCCCGACACTGGGCCCAGAGCCCCAGAATATAAACCATAGACCGCTAGGATTCTACAGAGCTCAGGTGTTTGGACAAATTGCCCGCGCTTGAGAACACAAGGCAATTTTCTCAACTTTTAAAATGTTTTCTCCCACCCCCGCCACCTTTTTCTGGGGTTTTCACCCTTGCTCGTAACTTAAACCACAAATAAAGCTTTAAGCCTCTGTGTGAGGACTGGAGCAGTGGCCGCCAAGCACAGCATGGCTCACGTGGGCCCTTTCTCTGTGGCTCCGGAAAACAGCTCTGCAGAGGACAGCAGAACGTTCATTTTTCTTTTTCTTTTTTCCCTCTAATTGCATAGAATATTGCCTTCTGTGCGCGGTGGGGAAAGAGCAGATTGGTGTTGATTCGTGGTGGGCAGAGAGAGATTGGCTGTTTTAGGTGGATCAGAACCAAGCCATGGTAGCCCCAGAGATTCACCTGTTCCTCCCAGGTGAACCCCCTAAGATTGGCTTCCACTGAAGTCCTGTACTCTAGAACCTGGGACGTATAGGTATTTGCTCCATGTTTGCAGTTGAGTGAATGCACTTGGACATTTTTTTTTACTCTCAACACTGGGATAAGCGTTCACATCCTCATTTTGTAGCTGAGGAAACCAAGACCCTCAGAGGCAAGCCAACTCATTTGGGGTCATTCCCAAGGTTACCTGGTAGGGCCAGTGTGCGAACCCAGGCTGGCACCAGACTGGACTCCTAAACCCATGCTTTTTCTGTGTCCGCCTCTCAGACACACGGGCCAAAGAAACACTGTATTCTCATCTCACAGCTGAAGCCCAGGCATGATGGGCAAGGCTTGCGGAACTAGACTTCTCTTCTCCAAGCACTCTCTCCCATGGCTGCCACACTTATCCCCGTGGGGATGACGCTTATAACAGAAATGCCAACTCAACCCTCTTTCCTGCCGCCTGCTAGACGTCACTACTTGGGTTTATGCTCAGTTCTCTGGACAGAGCATGGCCCATAGTTGGTGATTATTGTTAGTTAAATAAATAAGTCAATGATGGTCTACAGATACTATCCAAACCTCAACTCACCTTATCCACTATTAAGTTCCCATTGCCCAGAAAGGGCTTGGCAAATAATTGTTCAATGAATGAATGGATGGAGGGATGGATGAATGAATGAAGGAATGCATTTTCCCTTCCTCCTGCCATCCGCCGCCCCCCCTCTTCCCCCCGCCATAGTTTATCTTCCGGACTGCCTACTTCTGCTGAAGACACAACCATCCCCCTCCAACCACTCAAGCTAAAAACCTGGGACTTCCCCTTGGATACCCCTTCTTTTACATGACTCATCCAAATTGGTTACCACTTTCTTTTAATTCTGCCTCTGACTTGTCTTTCACGCCTATCCCCTCCTCTCCAAATCTGAACTTACGAACTTCTTGCCTTTATTGATCAAAACTCTATTGGAAAAAAAAAAAAAAAAAAACTCCATTGGTTACAAGGAACAAAATCCCAACTTAAACTTGTTTAAGGAAAAAGGGGAGATTTAAAACAGAAGAATATAGCTGCCATAAAGGTGATGAAATGATGATGATGGTGATGACGATGATGATGATGTTTGATGTTGATGCTGGTGAAGATGATCTGTCCTTTGGACTTAGTACCCTCTTGAATGGTTTTCCAGGCCTGTGTGGAGAAGGCACAGGCTTTTGACTTAGGAGATCTGGGCTCAAGTCTTTGCTCTGCCAGCTGGTGACCTTGACCAAGCTGATTCCCCTTCTCCGAGATTTGTTTCTTTATTTATAAAGTAGTTCTCACACCACTGAGTTGTATGGAAGTCATGAAACAGGGGATGCTGAAGGAGGTATAAGTTCTGGAACACCATTCTCCTGGCCAAGGCCTCTATTGTCCCTGAAGTCTTCTTTGACCCCCACCGCTGAAGTGGGTTAGACACCCACAACCCTCTGTGTTTCCTTGAGGCACTGACTCATTCACAGACATTTCCTAAGTGAGCACCGGCTCTGTGCTGGGAGCAGAGCTTGGAACAAGACAAAACCCTTGCCTTCTTGGAGCTTACATTCTTGTAGGAAGACAGTCAGAGTCCAAGAAATGAAATGACAATATAACTTCAGGTTGGTAAGTGCCAGAGGACTTGGGGGTTGCAGCCCCTCCATCTTTGCCCGTTCACGTGTTGGTCTCCTCCTCCGTTGTGAGCTCCTAGAAACCAAGAGCCCCAATCACTCAGCTCTGTAGCTCAGGTACCCAGCACAGTACCTACTATACTGTCAGCTCAATCAAAGTTCATTACTCTCCCCCATGATCGAATCTAATGATCACTATAGCATCCACAATTTTCTAATCACAATTTTTTCTTCAATAAATAGTCCTTAAAGTCTTACTGTGTTTCGTGCTCTGGCCTTTCACTGCCAAAGAGAGAATTCTGTGCTGTAGTCCTGTTATCAGAGACCTCACGGAAAAGGAGAACATTCCAGCCCAGCTGGGGAAGCACTGTGGCGGAGGTTTGCAGAAGAGCTGTTAGGCATCCAGGGGGACCCACTTATTCCGGTCCTGAATCCTTCAGAGATCCTTCGAGCTGTCAGCCCCCTCAGGGTGAACAGGCTTTGGCTTTTCCCAGAGGAGGATGGAAGGTCAGGATTTTTACAAATCCAGGCTGTTGATCAAACAGCAACAGCCTAAAGTTAAGACATGTCCCCGATGAACCTCCATAATGCCCCTCGGTTCTGCTTACAAGTCACACCAGTCTTCCTGGGGCTCTGTCATTTCCCCACTGAAAACATGCCCTATGCCTTAGAACAAAACTTCCTGGCCTGGGGTTCCAGGTGCTTCTTTCTGAGCCCAATCCAAGCAACCCATACTTCTTCCCACTACCCACTCACATCAATTCAGCTCTGCCATCGACCCCCTGTGTGACTCAGGGCCCCAAACTCTCCCAGGTTTGGCTTCCTCATCTGCTGAATGGGGACTGATTTAACTGACTGGCCTTCACCACTTGCTTGCTTCCGTCCACCCATCCAACAAATATTTACTGAACGCTCATTATCTGTGGGGTGCTGTTTCAGGTGCCAGAGACACAGAAATGAATGAATAGGATAAAAGTTCCTGCCTTCATGGAGCTTAGAGTCTAGTAAGGGGAAACAGAGAATAAGTGAATTAAAAATCAGAAAGAAGTGGTGTGTCAGATGGTGATAAGTGTGACGAGGACAAAGCAGGGAAGGACAGAGCACACCTAGGGCGGTGGTTCTAGTAACTTCAAATGTGGTGTTATGAAGGGTCTCACTGAGAAGGTGACATTAGAGCAAAGACACAAAGGTGGATGGCAGCAAGCCTTACAGCCATCTGGGAGAAAGTGCCAGATAGAGGGAGGAGCGGATGCTCTTTGAAGATTGAATTTACTCCCTCCCTCCCTTTCCTTCCTTCCTTTTTGACTTTATTTATTTCTTCATTCCAAAAAAATATTTTTAGGCACATGCCAGCGGCCATGCACTGTATTAAGACTTGCAGGTAAGGAGAGGGTCTCTTGCTTTTAAGTTGACAGAGATGGACAAGATAAACCAACAGTTCCAGTGGAGGGGGTTATAGGTTTCTGCTGAAGAAAGAGTATTTCATGGCAGGAAGCCCACAGGCAGCCTGGTGAAGCCCATGGACCTCTTCTCAGAGTAACATTTTAAAATGCATAATGTAAAATGCAAATGATTGCAAAGGCAGTCAATTATTTTTTAAAAGAATTAACAAAATATTCGATTGGCCAAAAAAGTTCTTTTGGGTTTTTTCCGTAACATCTTATGGAAAAATCCAAATGAACTTTTTTGGCCAACCCAATATACAGGAAAAATCAAATTGGTATAATTTATGAGTGTCTTTATTTACACATGAAATAATCACATCTATAGGTTTATTAACTTTGAAATTTCATAATATTGATGAGCATAGACCATTTGTGAGAAAATCTTTCAGAACTCTAGAGTGATATGAAAATTTATTTGACTTCTTTGGTGATAGATCACAGGTACAGCGGATATCACTGTGATCTGAGTCTATATTTGTAACCAAAAGAAATGGTACATTTTGGTAGAGGTTAGTGAATAGAATGATGCAATTATTTTCCCCCCATGCAAGTTCACAAAGTCTCTGATTCTGACCTTAGGTTAATCTGTGCTACTATTTACAATAGTCAGGTCATGGAAGCAACCTAAATGCCCATCGACAGACGAATGGATAAAGAAGATGTGGTACATAGATACAATGGAATATTACTCGGCCATAAAAAGGAATGAAATTGGGTCATTTGTAGAGATGTGGATGGACCTAGAGTCTGTCATACAGAGTGAAGTAAGTCAGAAGGAGAAAAACAAATATCGTATATTAACTCATATATGTGGAACCTAGAAAAATGGTACAGATGAACCGGTTTGCAAGGCAGAAATAGAGACACAGATGTAGAGAGCAAACGTATGGACACCAAGGGGGGAAACCAGGTAGGGTGGAGTGGTGGTGGTGGGATGAATTGGGAGATTGGGATTGACATATAGACACTAATATGTATAAAATAGGTAACTAATAAGAACCTGCTGTATAAAAAAAATAAAATTCAAACCTAGAGTCTGTCATACAGAGTGAAGTAAGTCAGAAAGAGAAAAACAAATACTGTATGTTAACACATATATATGGAATCTAAAAAAAAAAGGTTCTGAAGAACCTAGGGGCAGGACAGGAATAAAGATGCAGACGTGGAGCATGGACTTGAGGACACGGGGAGGGGGAAGGGTAAACTGGGACGAAGTGAGAGAGTAGCATTGACACATATACACTACCAAAGGTAAAATAGATAGCTAGTGGGAAGCAGCCTCATAGCACAGGGAGATCAGCTCGGTGCTTTGTGACCACCTAGAGGGGTGGGATAGGGAGGGTGGGAGGGAGACGCAAGAGGGAGGGAATATGGGGACATATGTATACGTATAGCTGATTCACTTTGTTATACAGCAGAAACTAACACACCGTTGTAAAGCAATTATAATCCAATAAAGATGTTAAATAAATAAATAAATAAAAATAAAAAAGAGTGAAAAAATTCAAAAAAAAAGAAACTCTGTGCTAGAGGTATACACATGGTGGCTTCCAAGAGCACAAAGGAGGGTTCAGGAGAAACTTTCTAGACGGGGTGACTTGTTAGCGTGTTCTGAGGGAGGGTTAGGGGTAGCCAGGGAAATAGGGGTGGCGGGGCTCCAGGAAAGAACACCTGACAGCATGAAATATGCCTCATTGGGGGAACTGAAGTTTAGTGTGGCAGGAACTCAGGGTTTATGCAGGTTTGGGTGGGAAAGGAGGCAGGAGAGGTAGATGATGGGGTCAGACCATGGAGGGTCCTGGGTTCTAAGCTGCAGAATCGATCTGGAAGGTGGTGAGGAGCCCTTGATGGATTTAAGCAGAAGAGAGACATGTCACAATCAGATCTGCATACTAGAAAGATCATTTTGGCCACTGTGAGATGGATGGATTAGAAGGAGGGGGGGAGCTGGAGGGAAGAACAGTCAGGAAGCTGTTTAATTTTTTATTTTATTTTATTTTAACATCTTTATTAGAGTATAACTGCTTTACAATGGTGTGTTAGTTCCTGCTTTATAACAAAGTGAATCAGCTATACGTATACATATATCCCCATATCTCTTCCCTCTTGCATCTCCCTCCCTCTCACCCTCCCTATCCCACCCCTCTAGGTGGTCACAAAGGAAGCTGTTTTAGTTAGTCCAGGACGGAAAGGGCTATGAGTCCCAGGCACTGGCTAGAGAAGAGAAGAGGGGTACCAGAGACATCTAAGACCTGAACACTTGCGGAACTTGGGAGTCAATAGGGGTGGGGGTAGTGGGGGAAAGGGAGGGGTCACAGCAAAAGGGCAGCTCATCAGCAGGTAGGCAGCTGCGTGCGGGGGAGGAGCTGCCGGGCTGCCAGCCCTTCTGCTTGCCCACACCTCTCTGCCTTTGCGGAAGCTCCGTCTCCTTCCTGGGATTCCTGCTCCTTTCATGTCGCCCCTCTTTCCTGGCTCAGATCACCTTCCCAACTTCACCTCTTCATCTTGCCGGAAGGCCTCTGTAGCAGCGACAGGTCATCTCTGAGCTGCAGCCTAAACAGAAGAAGCCCTTGTCCAGCTCTGCTGAGACACCTGAGATCCCCGTCCAGGCAGAGCCCCCTTGAGCCCCTGTGGGTCCTTGATACCAGTCTCAGAGCCCGAGCAGCCAAGGTGGGACCTCAATCTGGCAGCAGGGCGAGCCCGGAAACCTGCCTGTCCATCTGCAAGCCAACAACAGTCACACTGGAATCAACAAGGGAAATGGGAAGGGAGAGACCCAGCCTCTGCGCCTGCCCTGGGCCCCATGCCAGTGTGAGCAGGGCTTTCCGGGCGAGGATTTCCCCTCTGGAATGGGAATAGCAGCTGAGGGCGGACGAAGAGGGACCAGGAACGGCCTGTGCTTTCCAGAGGGCTTCCTTCCACAGTGTCTTATTTACTTTAGCTTCATAACAGCCCTGGGGTGTGTGTGTGTGTGTGTGTGTGTGTGTGTGTACCTCCATGTACACACACACACACACACATGCACACCCTTTCTCTGATTTACAGGTGAAAGAAATCAAGCCACAGAAGCTAAAGGACTTGTCTAAGGTCACCAGCTACTAGGAAGCAGAAGGTGGGTGAGGAAGAGTGTTGAGAATGAGTGCACCCCTGGGAAATCTTCAGGTCTGCACAGTCTGCGGGGAGCTCAGAAGGAAGGACTAGGGATTGAGCAGGTTCAAGGGGACAAGGAGAACTGTCACTGTGTCCTGTGAGGTCTCCCTGCTGGTACTCTCTCCCTCCTGCAGCCCAGCCTGACATCCCCTCAAGGCGGCCCCTGATGCAGGCTTCCAGCTGTGGCTCCTGGCGTGAAGGTCCCATCCCGGGTTCCCAGCCTACCCTCCTGACCTTCACCCTTGCCAGCGCCCTCCACTCCAGCCACACCTGCCACACTTAGCCGGCTGGCACCATTACTGTTTCAGGCTTCTGTCCTGGTAAACAAGCTGTTTCTTCTGCCTGGTGGTCAGGGGAGGGGGAGATGGGCAGGGCACCTCCTGCTGTAACCACATTCTCCAAAGTGGCACCTGTCTGACAGCTAAATGACACGAGAGAAAGTGTGAATGGAGGACCTCGAGACAGTAGAGAAGGTGGTCAAAGGCGGCACCTTTTTAACATGCAACTTTCCCAGCCAGCCAGGAGGGCCACCCTGGTCCAAGCCCACCAGGCTAACTAGCCCGTGGTGTTCTCACCTGGCCACGCCTTTGAGTGTTTGGCCCAGTGCCTGGAGCATCAGAGGCCATCAGAACGTCTTTGTGGAAGGTCTCGAGAACGGGGAGGCATGAGGCCACAGAGGGAAGTCAATTCCTCTCCCCTCTGCTGGGACTTCCCCCTTAGGAAGACAGTAGACTGTCTTCCTAGACCTGACCTCCCCCTTAGGAAGACCCCATCACTTGGGTCAAAAGCACAACTGTGGAGAAGAGGAGGTGGGGGAGGGGCAGGGGGGATGAAGGAAAAGGACTGGGGAGGGGAAGGAGGAAGCAGAAGGGGGAGGGTGGGATGGAGGAGGGAGATGGAAGAAACATGGTGGGAGTTTAGCCACTTCTAGCAACAATCCCTGAGCGTCTTTTGGCCACTGGAGGAGAAGTCCAGCCTGCCCAAAGAACAGAGGAAGTTAGCACTTCCTCTGAGGAGCCTGGAGGCCTTGTCATCTCCACAGCCGCATCCCAGGGAAGCTTGGGTGAGGGCTAGGCTGCCTGGGTCCAGCTTGCCATCAGGCCTGCCAGCCTGTGGTCAGATCCTTGGAAGACTTGCTTACCTGGGTCGGGTCCAGCCACCCTGGGTCGGGATGCCCTGTCTCAAGAGCCACTGGGGATGGGGTACAAATGTGTAGCCCGCCTGGGAAGCGTCAGCACTGTGACTCAGAGAAGGGACTTCCAGTGTCTGCTGTAAGACTCCTGAACCACTGGGGGACAGGGGTGCAGGGCTGGGTGAGAAGGAGTAAACACTCAATTTTAAAAAGGGCATAGTTGGAGGGGAGGTTTATGTAGGCTTTGAGGTGAAGCCTGAGCTATAAGAATAAAGGAAAGTATCCCTCGTGGAGACCTGACTTTGTGCCAGGTGCTGTGTAAAGTGCTGGCAATATGGAATTATTATGAATGGCCCTACGTAGTGCACGCCCACTGTGTTCACTCCACTGGTGATTTAATACCACTGCCGACCCCGGAGGGGTCCTAGGAATCCTCACCTTGTCATGGAGGAGACTCAGACATTCAGCCAGTGTCTGGGGAGCCCCACTATCCAAGCCATCCTCGCTCTGTAGCTGCAGAAAGGGGGGCTGGGGCGGGGGGGGACTTGTCACAGTTCAGAGCCCCTGGCACACAGGGTAGGAGCTGGAGGCATGCTCTGTGGCGTCCTCACCCACCACACCCAACCTCTTGGCAGTGAAGGCCCAGGACGGCGAGGCTCTGAAACTATTTCAGGGGAGAAATGTCCATTTGCAAGATTTCCGGTTCATCGCCAGCTGCCAGCCCCATTTCCCCAACGGATGGCAGCTTCTTGGTTTCTCCAGTGTCAGGAGGTGTTCAGTGCCATGGGCTGCGGCTCTTCTCTGTTGTCCTCCCAGGGCAGTAATGACAGCGCACCCACGTGCTGAGAGAGCCCACGCGTGACAGAGAGCACAGGAGAGGAGCAGCCAGGAGGGAGGGAGGAAGCGCCGGAGCTGGGCTGCAGGTGGGCCCGGGAGCCAGGATTCCCCGCCCCCCGGCCCCCGTAGGCTTGAGGGACCAGCTTCCTTGCAAACAGTGCAGCCAACTCTAAAAATACCCCTGCCCTGAGCTCCTCGGGTCTCCTCCAGAGCCTTCAGGGGCCTCAGCCCCTTCCCTGCAATGTCAAGGGGATGGGAGGAAAGTTGACTCGTGAAGAGGAGAGTTTCCTTAGTGAGGAAGGTATAAGGGTATTTTCTTCCTCTGCAAAACAGAAGGAGGATGCTCCGTGGGTTTTAGCAAGAACAACAACAACCACGACATAAGGCGAGAAGCGGCTTTGCCCATTCCCTTGTTAGTGATCAGAGGCCTGAGCCCACTTCAGGTCCCAGGCCTAGACGTGCATTCACAGCCTGGGAACAGGGAGCCGGAGAAGGGCCTGGGTGGGAAGCTCCAGCCGTTCCCCTTATTAAGTGTGCGACCTGTGACTCCACCACTTGATGCCACAGTTGTAAAAGGGAATAATAATAGTGCTTACTTCACTCAGGTAGGGAGAGGATTAAATGAGATGCTATACATAAGGCTCTTAGCACACAGTGCCTGACATGTGTGACAGACTCCCAGAAAATGCTTATTATTATGATATATGGGAAGCTATAACTATGCCTGAATTCTAACTAAGACGCAGTTTAAAGGGAAATTTAATCAGAAGGCCAAGAGAGTGGTATTGGATAAAAAGAAGTGGGAAGGGTCTGAATCATAGAAAACTCAAATTTATTAATATTATTTGATAGATGGGGAAACTGAGGCCCAGGGAGCAGAAAGAAGGAGTTGCCCCAGGCCTGGCATTGTATTAACAGCTGCCTGCAGGTTTAATGTAAAATAACCGTGTGATGAGACCACTGAAAACCCTGGGTGACTGGAAGTCTGCCCCAGTAGGGGTTAGGAGAATGAGGCCTTGCATTTATACAGCATTTTAGTGTTGGAAAGCCCTTTCCAAGGGGGAGACGGACCTCAGCAGATCACTGCTTGAGGGTGAGCTCCATCAAGGTGGGTGCCTGATGGGCAAGGACAT
Source organism: Lagenorhynchus albirostris (assembly GCF_949774975.1). Classification (NCBI taxonomy): domain Eukaryota; kingdom Metazoa; phylum Chordata; class Mammalia; order Artiodactyla; family Delphinidae; genus Lagenorhynchus; species Lagenorhynchus albirostris. Next base: position 136,530,312 of record NC_083096.1, on the reverse strand, counting down.
GGCCAAACAGAACTCATCCTCAGGGCTGGTGGCTGAATTATGCATCTGTAGACGGTAACCTTGAACCCAAGGACCACGGGGCAGAGGCACAGGCAGGAAGAGCTTAGCTGAGCCTAAAGAAGAATGTTTTAACCCTGCGCTCTCCAGTTTGGGAGACACTAACTAAATGTAGCCATTGAGCCCTTGAAATGTGGCTAGTCTGGATTTTAAAGACAATTAAAAAAGAAAAAACAAGTGTAAAATATCTCATTAATCTTTTTTTATTAGTTCCATATTGAAATGATATTTTTAGATCCATTGGGTTCGATAATATATATTATTAAAATGAATTTTGCCTGTTCCGTTTTAGGTTTTTTCCTGTGGCTTCTAGAAAATTTCGAGCCACACCTGTGGCTTGCAGTACCTTTCTGTTGGGCAGTACTATTCTAACCGCTGCGTTTGTACAACAAGGGAGCAGGCTGTCTGACCAGGTGATGAGTCTCTCATCCCCGGAGATGTTTAAAAAAGCTGTTGTTCATGGAATTCTTATAGTTCGTTGGATAAACTCTGTAATCCCTTTAATTCTGCTTCAGTGTGGTTCCCAACTGTGAGTCTCTGAGGGGCAGTTGTTCCTTAGACTATAAATAGATGTTACAGGAAAAAAGAGTGATAATCAATTTAATATGGAAAATTCCTGGTTGAAAAAAAAGTTAAGTGCCTCTATTCCAGGACTTCTCAGAACCTTCTAGATTAAATGTACACCGTGGACACTGTAGGCAGCATTCCCCTTATTAAGTGAACTTTATGTTAAGTTCATTCCTTGAGCATTGCTGTCCTCCAGTTCGCCAAAGAACATGGATTCTGTTGTCAGATAGCACTGAGTACAAATTCTGGCTCAAATCCTAAGTGACCTTGGATATGTTATTTCACCTTCATCAATTGTAAAATGAGGGGAAGAATATTCATCTCTCAGTATAGCTTTGAGGATTACACTGAAAAAACATAGAAAATGCAGTGTCACGCCTGATGCGTAGTAGGTGTTCAGCAAATGGTAACTAATTAACTAAAGCCCGGAAAGGGAAGTGGCTTTGCCAAGTTCACAGAAGAAATGACACTGCCAGAACTTGAACCTCCTTCTCTGGGTCCTTCTGGTTCACCTCACCTCTCTTTACCGAACAACAGCAAATAAGAAACCCAGTTCATGAAAAGAGATAGGAAGTTTCCTCAAACCTGGTATGATTTTATAGGTCAAGTCGGTTTTAAACGGGAGACAACTATTTCTTTCTGTCCCTCCTGCCTTGTCCCCTCTGTGCCAATCCCGGCCAAGGGAAGCGGCAGCCAGGCCTGGCGGCCTCCCCATCCCTCCCCTTCTGCTCCCAGTTCCTGTACCTCTGGTTCTTGGAGCCCCCAGCAGATGGGCTGCCCTTATCACCGGCTCCAAGCCAGAGGAGGAATCCTCAGGTCACACGCGGCTCCCTGGAGGGAGGGAGACCTTGTAAGTAAACACAGCCCCAGCGGAGGAAGGGGGGAGGGTCGATGGAAAAGAATCCTTGACATTTTCGTAACTGGATCAGGATTAAAGGCCACCAGGCATAGCTCTTATTGGCCGTTTCTGGGAAGAATCGCCAATCCAGGCAGCTCCCCTGGATTCAAGGCAGCCTTTAAATAGCCCTGGGAGCTGGGGCATTCCCAGTGTGCTGCTGCCTTGATCCAGGCCTAATCCCTTGCCCAGGACTGACCTTTCACAGTTTACAGAGCACTTTATCTCCTGGCTCAGGGGAGTCTCACAGAGCTCTCCGGAGAGAAGGGAGTTTATCATCAACCCCAATTTATAAATGAGGAAACTGAGGTTTGGATTGCGAATGACTCCCTCCTGGCTACACAGCTGGTGGTGGTCGAGTCTGGGCTGAGATCCACATCCATTCTGGTGCCAAATCCAGAGGTCTGCCCATCACACCGGTGTCCTTGATTAAGGGTCTTCCTTTGTGCCCAGGATCTGTACCCCATTCCCCCCACCCCATATCAGAACCCACATTCCAGGGAGGAGTGAAGATTTGAATGGGTGAATCTCAACATAATTCAGTGAATAAAGCCAGTTCAAAAACAGTCATACTGTATCATTCCATTTATATAGAACTCTAGAAAATGCAGGCTGATCTACAGGGATAGAAAGCAGATGAGTAGTTGTTTGGAGAAGGGAGACAGGAGGAAAGAATGCAAGGGGACACGAGGACATTTTGAAGTGATGGGTATGTACACTGCCTCGGTGGTGGTGATCGTTTCCCAGGTCTGTACACAGCGAATTGTGCTCTTAAATTCAAACAGCTTATTGCACTCAGTGATACCTCCAATAAAGCTATTAAAAAAAGAGAAAGATAAGAGGGGAAAAAGAAAGAAGGAGGTCGGCAGGCATATAATTAAAGAACTCTGTGAGAAGTCTTAAATGGGGACAGAGAGTTCCCTGGGCACATGGGGGAGAAGAGAGAGAATCTTTCCCGAGTTGGAGAGATCAGGAAAGAGTTCTTGGAACAGGTGTCTGATGCGGCTCTAGGTATGGATGGAGAGGTGTGAGGTTAAGGAAGACGAAGGTAGAAGATACAGGGAGTTTGTTTGGGGAATAGAGAGTAGCGGACTCTTCCCTCCCCACTGCCCACTTTCTTCCCGATCTTTGAAGGCCTGAGGTTAAAACTAACAGCTGCAATTTTCTCTTTCCTTCAGAAATTGAGACACACGCCCTACTTGGCAGGCAGCTGGTTTTGCTAATAAGAGTCCTGCCTTTCTCCCTCCTCCTCTGTGCAGCTCATCCCTTTAGGTCTGGCTGGGCCCCTGCCCTCTCCAATTTCCTCTCTCAGCTGAACTGCCAAATGCTTGCTGGGTGAACCACTGCCAACCCCAGTGCCCAGGGCCCTGGGCACCCTCATTTCAGCCCTTTCCAAATCCCACAAAAAGGAGGAGGTTTGGGGGACTCATGTGGGCGTGTGATGGGATTCTAGGTCCAAAATGAAATACCTTTTCTTCTCTTCAATACCCTTTGGCTTAGTAATAGACATGCTGGAGAATTTTGAATAATGAGTGTATTAGAATATATTGTCAAAAAGCAGCAGGAAATTCAAGAATTGTTACAATGTCATGCACTGACTAGTTGGTTAATTTGCTCCAAAAATAATCACTGCTCTTACCTTTTGTAAAACATTAACTTCGTTTTGTACGATCCATTATTCATTCATAAGGGACTCTTCCAGCGACATGTGAAACCCACATACAAAATTGTGGGTCAATGCTTGCTTTTCAATTTCCTTGGCATGTCTGCTGATTTTAAACTGCTCCTTTTCAAAAGTTTCCTTATTAATTAAACGAGTCAGCCATATCCCCTGCTTCTAATTCAGCTCTCAAATATAAGCTTGGTTCTGGAGTCAGCTTTCTAACCTTGGCTTAAGGGACATCAGTCACCGGGAGCAAAATGTGGCATCTGAACAGCTGTTTTGAGCATTCAGAGTCCAGGGCCTACAGGTTTGGAGAAGGTCAGGTAAGGGAACACGTATTTATTTACTGAATACCTACCCTGTGCCAGGCACCTATAAAGCATAGCTCTCTTAATTCTCTGAACGGCCCATTAGTGTGTTCACACAGCTCATGAACGGTGGAGCTGGGACTAGAATGCAAACAATTTGATTCTAGAGCTTATACTATTGACCACTGTCCTATACATTCCTCGTTTAACCCTCCCAACCCCAGGACATTATTATCGACCATTATTATCAGACCTGTTTTCCAGATGAGAAACTAGAAGCTCAGAAAGGTAATTTTCCCAACATAAACTAAAGGCAGATCCATTTGAATTCTGTGGTCCTGGGCAAGTAAGTCACTTCACCTGTCCATCCATCCATCACCCATCCGTTCATTAATTCAACAGAATTAATGGCAAGTGCTTATTGTGTCCCAGGGACTACCTGGTCCCTAGAGATGAAAAGATGTATAAAATATGGCCCCTGCCCTTCAAGAACTCAAAAATCCAGTGAGGAAAGAAAACACCTAAACCACAATAAGGAAAAGGATCGTGGGATGAGAGGTGCTGTAAGAGGTATCTAAAAAGAGCTACAGGAACTTAGAGGAAAAAGCAGTGAATTGCTTGGTGAAGTAAAAGCAAGGAAGGCTCTAGAAAGGAGAGGACATTGCACCAATAACTATATGCTCCCCAGGTGGAGAAAAGGAGGGGTAGTCCAGGCAGAGAGAGCATCAAAGGCCACACATGATGCAGTGTCAGAACAGCTCAGAGGGTGAGTGCCTAACACCAGCTTTCAGTGCCGTAACCCTAACCCTAACCCTAACCCACAGCAATTCTGTGAAGCAGGTTCTATTCAGACCACTTTATAGAAGAGGAAACCCAGGCACACAGTGGTCTTGCCTATGTGCCTAGGATCACACAGTAACTTGCCCATGATCTCACAGCTAGTAAGGAATCGAGCTGGAATTAACCCTACCCAAGGCAGCATAGCTTCAGAGCCCACACTCTCAGCCACTCTGCTCTCAGTGTTTCAGGGGTGCATGGCAGTCAAGCAGACTGGCCACACAAGCAGGAATTAGATCCAAAGGGTCTCCCTTTCTTCACAAGGCCTTAGATGTTGTTGGGCCTCATGTAATCCATAAAAGTAATAATGCCATGGTGTCTTGTGTGTGTGTGTGTGTGTGTGTGTGTGTGTGTGTGTGTGTGTGTTGGAGAGGGGCATCCACCTTTCTATATAATGAGGCTGTAGAGAGATATCGTACATCAACTTTATTTGCTTTTGACTGGAACTCTACCTGCTTGCTGTAGGAATACTGGGCATCTTACACCCAGCCACATTTCCTTGGCTTCAGGGTCAGTATTCAAATCCTTTTTTTTTTCTGCATCCCTCACCAGATTAGAGAGCCCCTGAGGACCGAGCTCCTGTACCATCCCCCAGTACCCTGCACAGTGTCTGACACACAGTAGTTACTCAATAAATATTTGAATGAACAACTATTTGTTGAATGAACTCTGGGTATGTGGTTAATAATTTATGTAGAGAGTAAAATTACTTATGAGTTAACATATCTAGTTTGGTCAATAAAATCTTGCACCCTGTACAATCAATGGGGTAGGAGGGAATAACCTAAGGGTCTTTTGAAGAGGAACAATGTAGGGATTATTGGCCTGGATCAGTGGCTTGCAAAAGGAAGCAGCAAAGCTATACTCAGAAAAAGCTTGCCATCTGGGGTTTTGATTCAGGGCATCTGAGATGGTGTGCACTTCCCAGGTGATCCTGAGATGAGCAGGTCAGCATCTGGGTATGGCAAGTATGGCCCCCTTCCTGTTCTAATTTTTTTCTCTTTTTCCATCTCATTTAGCTTGTGCTTGACACTTTGAGTGATGGGAGCTTACCACCTCACAAGGCAGGCTGCCCAACCCATCGCGAGAACGGCAATACTAACGACAAAGATGCCAATACAGTCACCATATATGGAGCTTTTCTTTTGGATCAGAGGCACTGGATAGATGTTACTGATTCCAGAGGCTAAGCATTATTTATCCCCCTTTTACAGCGAAAGAAACCGAAACTCACAGGTTTAGTGGCGTACTCAGCGTCTCAGAGGTGGTGAGAGAGGGGCCGGGATTCCAGCCACCCCGAGGGAGGGGCCGGTGGACCCACGTGCTTCCCGGGCCGCAGCAAGTCCCCGGAGCAGGGGCGGGGGTGAGTCTTGGGAGGAGGGAGGGAGCCGGGCCGCCACGTCGCCGGCCCTGCGCAGGCTGCACACTCCGCTCCGCCCACAGCCCTCCCGGGCCTCCCCATAGAAGGTAATCCCGGGCAGGATCCCACGAGCGCTGGCGGGGCCTGGCGTCCTGCTGGTTTCAGTTTCTGAAGGGCCCGGCCCTGAGCAAACTGGGAGGCTGGGAGGAGGGTTCTGGAAGCCTTCCCAACAGATAGCAGATTAACTCCCTGCTGCCTGGGAGCCACCCGCGTGGGAACGAGCTGGGTTACCAGCGCGCGGCCTCCCTGGTGGGTGACAGTCCCTGCGGGCGGGCTGGGCACCCCCGGCTGCCCAGAGCCACCTGAAGGTGGCTCAAGGTTCCAGGTCCAGTCAGGCTCTGGCCAGGACAGCCAGGCTGGGAGACTAGGCGGCTGCCCCAGGCCCACCCCCCAAATATGAAACCATCTTCCTGCTTCAGCCTGGCTTGTCCCTCCCTCCCTAGGGCGTTGGTGTTACACAGTGTTAGCAAAATGCTTAGAATGTTTGTTTTCTTTCTGAGAAAGAGGCTGAGGGACATTGCCAAGACCAACATGAACTCAAACCCAGGGCATTCTCTGTCAGACATTCTTCTGGACAGACAGACCTGGGTCTGAGTACTACTTCTGCCACTTCCTAGCCAGTGACCTTTGTGTAAATTTCTGCATCTCTCTGAGAGTTGCTGTCCTCATCTATAAAATGGGGATAGTTATAGCTATCTCTAAGATATGTTCTGAGGAGTAGATCAGATAGAGATGATACATATTAAGTATTGAGTGCCCTCAATCAACATCAATTAACATTATTATTATATTGTTATTACCAATGACTAATAATGACATTCAGGATTATTACTAATGCTACTGTGAGCATAGGTGTAAAAGAATAGGCTCAATTAAAAGTTTTTTACTGAGGGAAATAGTTTTATGAGATGTAAATAAAGAAAGAGGAATAACTCTGGACTGGAAAGTATATACACATGACCTCACGTAATATTCAAACAGCTTCACAAAGCAAGTGTTATACAGGTGGGAGAGTTGAGGCTCCTGGAGGTTAAGTAACTTGCCCACGTCACACACTGAATTAGTACCTGGTGTCCTGGCCTCCCTCCTTCTGGGTGCCCTTAAACCCCAGCTAGTCCACACCTGCCAGCCTCAGCAGAGGTACCTCCATCTACAGGGAATGCCTTCTCTTCCCCCAGGCTCACCAATTTGGAGGAAAAGTGGATAAAGGTCACTTCCTCCAGGCAGCTTTCCTAATTCTCTCCCTCTTCCCCTTGTAGAACAAACCCTCCCTCTTTTGTTCTCCTGGTGCCTGTAGCAGTGACTGCACACCCTTGTGGACTGTGTCTCTTCTCCAGGGAGTGTGCTTCTCTGAGGCAGACACAGTACACTTTTTTCACGTTGGGAGGGTCAGTATGGTGTTGTAATTAAGTACAGGCTTAGAAGCCCAACTGCCCAGGCTCAAACCCTGGCTCAAATCTTGGCTTTACCACTTGCTGGCTGTAGGGCTTGAATAAGTAACTTCAGTTCTCTCTGCCTCACTTCCCTTATCATAAAATGGAAATTAACAATAAGATCAGCCTCATGGCCTTGCTGTAGGAGTGAATGAACATCTAGATCTGTGTAGATCTAAATATACCACTGCGAATCTCTTGAGTGACAGATGTCTATTGAATGAAGACGGGATTGCTGAGGTCCTGAATTTTGCTTGTTAACAGAAAGTGAACCATAAAATGAATGTCACTGAGCATGGGGTAAGTGTCGAGGGACCTAAGACCTGGTCCTGAATCTGTCTGTAACTTAATGTGTGGACTTGGGCCTGCCTGGGTCTTCCTCACTCTCTCCAACTGAAAGAGAAGTTTGGCTCCCACAGCTGGATGGTCTTTGCAAAGTAATATTCAGTGGTATTAATTCTTTGCCTGTAGGGCTTTTACTGGGGTAGTGTTCCACGTTAGAGGTCATACCCAGAAATAAATGACTGGCTCACCATTGGAAGCACAAACCTCAACCACTGGTAGGTGATTGTGTTAACCATGGTTATGGCCAGCTTTTACTGAGCACATTTTAGCGCTGGGCCTTGGGCCTTGTGCCATCATTATCCTGTTTATTTTTCTCAATAACCCTATAAAGAGGTATTACTGTGATCCTGTGTTACAGCTGAGAAAACAGAGGCTCAGAGGTTGGAAGTAGTTGGACAGGGAGTAGAGTCCTGTTTGTCAGATTCCAATTCCCTACTGCCTGCAAGAATCCTCCCTAGAGCCTGTTCAAATACCTGTGAGGACAAGGAAACTATTATCTTTCAAGCCAGTCCATTATTAGGCATCCTGAATAGCTGAGAAGGGTAAAGCTGCCATTTTTACATTTGCTTCATGACTTTGGACTTAGACTCAAGGCAGTCATGGCTTAGGTACAGGGCTAAGGGAAGGGAGATTATAAATCCCCCCCCCCCCGGAAGTCTTCAGGAGCAGTTTACTACAGAGTGGTCAGAAGACAGAAGCCCCTGTTCTCACTTTTCTGGGCCTGGCCCAGGCCTCTCATCCATAGAGTCTGACCTGGGGATAGAGCTGAGGGATGTATTTCAGTACAGCCTAGACTGGGATTGGCTGAATGCAAAGAATAAGAAATTTGTGTCTGTAATCACCAGTCAGTTGATATACATTCCCTTGGGGGTGGTATTTCAGGGAACATGTAAACGGAAAGTTTGGAGCAAGTGAGGACTGCAAAACTGAAAGGAGAATTTTTTTTTTTTTGGTTCCTTGGGGAAGCAGGGCTATTTTATTTTATTTTTTAATTTTTAATTTTTTTGGCTGCGTTGGGTCTTCGTTGCTGCGCTGCATGCGAACTTTCTCTAGTTGCGGTGAGCGGTTGCTACCCTTCATCGTGGTGCACAGGCTTCTCATTTCGGTGGCTTCTCTTGTTGCGGAGCACGGGCTCTAGGCGCGTGGGCTCAGTAGTTGTGGCTCGCAGCTCTAGAGCTCAGGCTCAGTAGTTGTGGCGCACGGGCTTTGTTGCTCTGCGGCATGTGGGATCTTCCCAGACCAGGGATCTAACCCGTGTCCCCTGCCTTGGCAGGCAGATTCTTATCCACTGCGCCACCAGGGAAGCCCTTAAAGGAGAAATTGGCTCCAGGATTACTGCCTTTGCCTGGCTTTGTTCGGTTTGTCCTTTTACCAAAAATAAATTTCCTGCTTGAATAGCTATAGAGACTCATCATTGCCAACAAGATGAAGTCCAAAGTCCATGGGGTGGCACTCAAGGCCCTTCACTACCTAGTCCCAACTCACCCTTTTCACCTCTTCCCCCATCGTATACCCAATCCTATTTCCAGCCAGAGAATCCCATACGGTTCCCTAAATACTCCATGTTTGTTCCCTCCTCCATGCCTTTGTATATGCTATTCTTTTTGCCCATGCCATGCCAACAGATGTCACATCTAGATGACACCAATCCCATTTTAAAACATGTTGTATTTCCTCTTCAATTCCCAAGACTTTTCCAAATAGTCCCTGCAAAGAGAGAATCTTGGCTGCCTTTTTAGAATTGCAACTAAACACATAAATAAACAAATCAAGGAACATCAAATGGAAACATTTAGAGTTAGGGCATTGAGTGCCCTAACCAAAAGCATTACCAAAAGCATTGTGGTAAAACACAAACTCATAAGGCTGCATATCAATGTGGTTTGGAAAATCTTGCGTTACAGTACTACGAAGCTAATTTAAGGATGTTTCAAGAATGTGCTCCTAAATTGGAACAATTCACTGTGTTATGCTAAAGTCCAACAACAGGACTGAAAAGCATTGTTAGGGGAACCTCTGTAACTTGTTCAGGAAGTTAGCCAGGGTGGGGAAGGCTTCCCTGGAGCATTTTGAACGTATCATTTTCATTACAGGTTCCAATGTGTAAAGAAGGAGATTCAGAGTCCTGTTCTTCACAATAACAAAATGTTAGCATGAAGTTAGGTGGTCATCTGATCCTGTTTGCCCAGGAAGTTCTGGTTTTCACCCAAGGTCCTGAAATAATTATCAGTAGTTCTCCTTTTATTATCAAGTACCCCAGTGTGGAAGATAAATTGTATGTCCCGCTAGCACTAGATAACCAAACAAGAGCTTGTCTAGGTGGTTGCTTTTCTAAGGCTCTGCCATCTGTTGGATGTCAGTCCACTCTTCCAGACGCAGCCTTTGTCCCTTCCTCTGTGACAGATTACTAGCTCTGCCTACACACTCTCAGGGCACTTACCTTCACACACTCTTTCTCCCACTAGGCTTTGGGCCTCCTCACCAAGCACCAGGCTGTATTCTGTGTGTCTCCTTGTGTAAGTCCCAGACACGGTGGGCTCTTAGCAAGAGGTTGTGGAGTGAATTATTTTGGAAAAAAAAAATATTCCCCAAGAAGTTTTTGTTTGGGTTTACTTTATTTGCAGTCATCAAAGCAATAAAAAAGATTTCATAAGAACGTGCCTTTATACCTAAACACTGAAAGGTAGATATGAAATGCAGAAGTCTTCAAAAGGAAAGTCAAGAAATATTTAGGAAAATGACAAGAAGTACCGCACATGATTTTTCATTGTTGTTGTTAAATGTTAAAACGTATCAAGCCTCTTTGTGAGTCCTTTAAATTCATAATTTCAATAGTGACCGCATTTGCACTAAAAAGAATCAGACTTCTTTCTACTTTTCTATATCCTTCTTAAACAAGTGTGTATCACTTTTTCTTGTACTTTTCCTTGAGCAGGTATGTTTTTTCTTTAGTAAGTATGTATTACATTTTAGCTAGAAAAGTTTTTATTAGCAAAGATACAAATGTTGAAATAAAACAAAATCAGTTTTCTAAAAGCTTTGAAAGATCATTTAGATAAACCCTTTTATTCCAAAGAGTCTGTGTGTTGGGGGGAGGGGAGAAGGCGCATGAAAACTAAGACACTGACAGAGGCCCAGAGTATTTAACCGATGCAACAGAAGCTCACGGCCAGTAAGTGGCAAAGTCAATATCTGGACCTAGTTCTCTGAATCCATGTCTCTTGATCCCTGCACAACACCCCTCTAATTCTTTTGGACTGACAAAGAGCCTTTGAGCAGGGACACTCTTATCTTGTCATACCTGGAGTTAGATGTGAGCTCCCTGCCTCAACGAGGTTTGTTACATGGATACAGTTAAACCATGCACAGCCCCTAATTCAGAGTCGAGGAGAAAAACGGTGCATGGTTTAGGGTTTGCATCATGAGCTTTGGAATCAGGCAAGCTGGGGTTCAGATCCTGATTCCCCACTTACTTGCTGAGTGACTTTGGTCAAGTTACTTAACCTCTCTGAGCCTTAGGTTACTTAATCTCTCTGAGGCTTAGTTTCCCCCTCTCAAATGGGGAGAACAGTAAGTGTCTTGTAGGATTTGGTGAGGTTTAAATGAAATAGCGTATGGAAAGCACTCACCAGTTTCTGAAAGTAGTAAACATTCAAAAATTATAGGCATTAATATAATTATATAATATTAATATATTAATATTATAAGTTAACTATTATATAATTTTATATCAGAGTTATTGTAATTATTACTACCCTACTCACCAAACTTGCCCTGAAGGAGAGCTTATCAATTGCAAATAGGGACACAGCCTACAATTCTTTCCTAACACCTATATGCCAGTCCCAAAAGCAGCTTAACCTGAGAAACCTGTTTCTGAGGAGGTGGTGACTGACATAGGAATTGTACGTAGAGAAGCCTGTGTGACTGGTTCCTTTGCCATCAGGCGTTTTCCTATGTTCCTAGAGTCCTTGATAGCACTTTTTGTTTGTTTGTTTTTTTGATTTTTGGCTTGGGCTTTGCAAAACTTCCTGCTGGGTAGTTTTAGTCATCCTTCCTAGCAGTTTGCAAGAGTAGGTTAAGAAGCTGGAGATCATAAAAAATGTCCTGATATGTCAGAAAAAGGGAAAAAGAAGGAAGACGGCGCCTCATGTTTATTCACTTGAAATATTGCTGACTAGTTCTTTCTTCTTTAATCTTTCATGGTGACTTTCTTTTCTTTCTCTTTTTTCTTTTCTTTTCTTTCCTTTCTTTCTTTCCTTCCTCCCTCCCTCCTTTCTTCCTCCCTCCCTCCCTCTCTCTCTCTCTCTCTCCCTCTTTCTTTTTTTCTTTCTTTCCCCCTACCTCTACAGACATATGTTTACCATGAAAATAAAAGTAACCCTGATACCCTGGCATCTACCAAACAAATCCATTCATTCAAGCACTAACCAGCTCATCTGCTATGTATTGCTAAATACCCGCTGCATTAGGTCCTATGCCAGGTGTAGACATGCAGGTTACATAAACTGTCTATGGAATATGAACAGACCTGGGTTCCAACCTCAGCTTTACTAGTTACTATAGATTTGATCTTGGACAGATTAGCCACTGACCCTCTGAACCAACTCCTTCTCTCAAACTCCCTGTCTCAGTCATGGCACCATCATCCTCCACTGGTCCCTGTTTAGAACCTGGGAATGATTTTATTCTCCTTGCTAACCCTCTTCCTCATGTCTAATCAGTCCCTCAGGGAAGCGGGATTTAACTCCTAACTAGCTCTTGAATGTGCCTTCACCATCATCTCCATTCCATTCAACAGATATTCCCTGACAGCCTGCTCTGTCCCAGGCTCTCTGCTGGGCATGAGGACACCTTTCCCCAAGGAGCTTCCAGACTGGTCAGATACACCCATAGACACACAATTCCCCTACAGTGAATGTGTGTGATGGTAATAAAAGCCCACTTTTATTGCACCCTTAGCACTGCAAGACTGCTGTCCTAAGTGCTTTAAATGTATTTAATCATTTAATCATCACAATAACCCAAAGAAATAGGTACTATTATTATCTTTATTTTATAGATAAGGAAACCTAGATAACAGAGTAAATAAGCAACTTGCCCGAGGTCACACAGCTAGGCAGCCACTGAGGCAGGATGCAATGGTTTAAAAAGCTTCAAAGCCAGCTAAAAAGCCATTGCTGTTAACCACCACCGAACTCTGCCTCTGCTTATGGACCTGGGAGAAGGGTTTCAGGGCACCAGAGGAGGAGCTTCCAATGAGACTGAAGGTCCATTGAGCTGCTGTCTGTGCTGAGCCTTAAGATCTGAGTAGGGGTTACTTAGCCAGAGAAATCCTCCCCATTCGCACTGCCACCGCCTAGCGTGGGCCCTATCCTTGACCAACCTCTTCATTGTTCCCACTCCATCAGTCTATTCTTCTGACCTGTGCCAGTGAGTTTTCTAATCAAATCCAATCAGACTCAGAGATATAGAGAATAAACTAGTGTTTATCAGTGGGGAGAGGGGAGGGGCAAGTTAGGAGTAGGGGATTAAGAGGTACCAACTGCTATGTACAAAATAAATAAAATACAAGGATATATTGTACAGCAGAGGGAATATAACCAATATTTGATAATAACTATAAATGGAGTATAATCTTTAGAAATTGTGAATCACTATGTTGTACACCTGAAATAGATGTATTGTAAATCAACTATACCTCAATTAAAAAAAAATCTGACCATCTCACCGCTTTTCTGCTTTCATTTTAGAATGTCTTTCCCTCATCTATAGGGGAGAGTCGAGACTACTCCACACGACCTCTGCCTCGCTCTCAGCTTTGCTCCCACCTCCCCCCGCCTGAGCCACGCCAAAGCACTTGTGGTCCTCTGAGTGCACAGGCTCACTTCTGCCTCTGTGGGTGTCAGGTGTCAGATCCCTATGGACCCTTCAGGGCTCAGCTCCTTTCAAGGACGCCTTCCTGGATCCCACAGGCAAAGTAGAGTACTGTCAACAGCATGCTCAGCACACCCCAGATGTTCTTATTTTAGCTTCTCCCCCTGAATCGGAGCCGTCGGCTTCTGAATCTGTCTCCTCCATTACACAATGAGCCCTTTGAGGAGTATTGGGCTCTCCTCACAGGGCCTGACATCTAATGAATTCTTAGAATGAATGAATGAGTGAATGAACGAATGAATGAGTATTGAGAACAAGGACAACTTTTATGTCTTTTTATCTCTTGCAGCTCATAGTATAGTGCTGAGGACATGGACATGTCCAGTTACATATTGACTTACACATCTGTGGGGTATGAGAGGGTAAATGCCTTCCACGAAGCCAGAAATATATCATGAGAAAAGCACTGGACAGGTGGTTAGGACATCTGGGCCCCATCGCCAATTAGCTCTGTTGCCTTGGGCAAGACATTAACGTTTCTGAGCCTCCATTTCCCCAGCTATGATACTGCAGTGAAAAGTGCAAGAGGGCGTGGATGCTGAAGAACTCTGTGAAGTGCTGGATCAGCCAGTGGGAGTCAAAGGCATGATTCCTCCAGCTAATCTCCAAGTATCAGTCTAAGTTGGGTTTACTCAGTGCTACTGCAGGCCATGGGGCAAGCCTTTCCCACCCTTTCTCCTCTTCTTGGTCTGAGTCCAGGAAGATTTCCATCTGTACCTTGTTCGCAAGCCAGACTCGGAACCTAGTGTTTGGAAAAACAGGCAAATTATATTCTCCCAGGTGTATCCTGTCTACATACTGAGCTGTAAGGCCAAGTTTGTTCTCAGAATAAAGTGAGTACACGCACGTGTGTGTGTGTGTGTGTGTGTGTGTGTGTGTGTGTGTGTGTGCGCGCGCTTTCATTAGCAGGGTGGAGTTCAGGATAATAAAGGCAACTGTGGGGTAGTGGTGAGAGCTCTGAACTTGGCATCAGAATATTTGGGTTTTAATTCCCACCATTGTCACTTCTGTACTGGATGACTTTGGTTATATTCTTAACCTCCTGTAGCCTCCCTCCCTCATCTCTAATATGAAGGCGATAAATTTGCCACAGGTTCATTGTAAAGATTAAGTGAAATAAGGAATGTAAGGCAGCGATCCCAGAACCTGGTGTGCGGTATGTACTATATTGATGTTTGCTTGTTGATTTTTACTTGTATTAATAATAACAGTGTCTAAAGTTTTCTAGGTGCTTTCTAAGCATTTCACATGTATTATATTTTTTAAGTCTCATCACAGTTTTAAAAGAGAGATCTTATTATCCCATCCTAAAGACTAGGAAATTGAGGCTTTAATAGGTTAAGCATCTACTCCAAGGTCACAATAGAGCTGGTAATTAAGAGAGCCAGGGCTCAGATGCATGTCTCTCTATCCTAAACTGAGGCATTTGGGACTTCCAAGGTAAATTTGTCTTAAGTCAACATTTTCCCCACTATCCTACTAAGAAATTATACTAAAGACACAATAAGAACAGGGGAAAAAAGCTGAAGATTCAAGTAATTGAAATATAAGCTTAATTACATAAGTATCTATGCAAACATGCACACTAAGAAAGATAATGTTGTTGACTGAAATTGGTTTGTTAAGAAGAAGAAGAGGAAGACAAACACACTAATTGTGTCATTGCTTAGAGTAACGAACTAATAGATACTGTCCAAAAAATAGAGAGAACTAAAGGTGTTACATAAAGATATAATTAACATGGTAACCACTAGAACAGAAATACAAACCATCCTAAATAGCAGAAAAACTATACGTAAAAATAACAAATCAAAAACCATTTATATAGTGAATGTCATAAATACATAAATAATTGTAAATAAAGGCTAACTACCTTCTGATTCCAGCCAAGATGGATAAGACGGACTGAATTTACTCTCCCACCCAGAAACAACCAAAAAGACCAGACAAAATATATCAAACAATGTTTTTCAAGACTCTTGATATCTGGAAATGAACAGTTATCTCTGAAAGACAGGAAACAAATAAGATGAGCCCTACAACTGCCCCAGTTTACTATCTTGAGAGAGTTTTCAGTTTTTGGCATAAGGAAGGAATCCAGGCAGAGCCTAGAAGACTCCCTGAGTTGAGGAGATGAAGCTAAGAGTTCAGAGAGACAAAGGCAGATAGAATTCACAGGACAGAGTACTGAGAGGAAAGACTCACAGACAGAGGACTTTGAAGAGCTGCACAGGGTTTTGGTCAGCACACACATGAGGAAGTTATCCAAGACCAGGGAAAGAACCCTCCAAAAGGATTAGCACTCTTGCATTTGTCAGTAACTTGTGGGTCAAAGATGAAATCAAAGGAAATTATAAAGTATTTGGAACTTAATGAAAATAAAAATACTTCATATTAAAACTTGTAGAATGCTGCTAAAGCAGTACCTATAGGAAAATTCATAGCACTAAATGCTTATATTAGTAAAAAAGAAAGATCTCAAATCAATGACTTCAACTTCTACCTTAAGAAGCTAGAAACAAAAGAGCAAATCAAACCCAAAATGAGCAGCAGAAAGGAAATGGTAAAGGTCAGAGCAGAAAATATGGACTAGAAAACAGAAAAGCAATGGAGAAAATCAATGACAATGGAAGCTTGTTCTTTAAGGAAGTCAATAAATCAATAAAACTTTAGTTGGGCTAATCAGGAAAAAAAATAAGACACATTTTCAATATCAAGAATAAGAAAGGCAACATCACTTCAGATATTAATAGGATTACTAGGGAATATTATGAACATTGCTATGCCAATAAATTTGAAAACTTAGATGAAATGGACAAATTCCTTGAAGAATACAAACTACTAAAGCTCATTTAAGAAATAGAAAACCTGAATTGCCCTCTGTCAGAGAAAGTGAATTTGTAGTTGGAAACTAATTCTAGGCCCAACTGGCTTCATTGGATGAATCTTACCAAACATTTAAGGAAGATTTTACACAATCTACACAGACTCTCCCAGAAAATTAAAAAGAACTAATTCTGTGGTATCAGAATTACAATGATACCAAAACTGGACAAAGAAAAAAAAAAACAAAAACAAAAAACCAGCCAATATTCCTCATGAACAGAGAGGCAAAAATTTAAACAAAATTTTAGCAAATTGAATTGAACATATATAAAAATAGTAATACTTATGACCAAATGGAGTTTATCCAAGGAATGAAAAGTTGGTTTAATGTTAAAAAATCAGCCAGTGACATTTATCATATTAGCAAAGTAAAAAAAAAAAAACACACATTATGTTTATCTCAATAGATGAAATATCCATTTCTGATAAAAACTCTTAGCAAGCTAGGAATAGAAGGGAACTTTTTCAACCTGTTAAATGGTATCTATGAAAAACCTACAGCTAACATCCTACTTAATAGTAAAAGAATGAATGCTTCCCCCTAACGCTGGAACAAAACAATGATATCAACTCTCATCACATTTTATCAACATTGCAATGGAGTTTCTCTCCAGTGCAATATGGCAAGAAGAAATAAAGGGAATCCAGATTAGAAAAGAAGAAATAAAATTCTCTTTATTCTTAGACAACATTATAGTCTACAGAAAATCTGATGGAATCCAGAACAAAGCTACTAGAACTAATGAGTTCAGCAAGGTCACAAGATACAAGATTAATATTAAAAATCAATTGTATTTCTATTTAGTAGTAATGAAAAATTGGAAATTTAAGTTGTGGAAAATAATATTTACAATAGCATTAAAAAATGTGAAATACTCAGGGATAAATCTGACAAAAGATATGCAAGACCTGTATATTAAAAACTATAAAACATTGCTGAGAGAAGTAACAGAAGACTTAAGTAAATGGAGAGATGCATCTTCTTCATGAGACCAGAGACCTAATATTGTTAAGATGTTAGTTCTACCCAAGTTAATCTATAGATTCAACACAATCTCAATCACAGCCTCAGTGGACATTTTTGTATCAATTGACAAGCTATTTCTAAAATTAATATGGAAATATAAAGAACCTTGAATAACCAAAACAACTTTGAAAAATAATAAAATTAGAGACTTAACGCTACCTGATTTCAAAATGTATTATAAAGCTGCAGGTATCAGAACAGTGTGGTATTGGTGAAAAGGCAAACAAATAATTCAATGGAACAGAATAGAGAATCAATAAGTAGAGCCATACATATATGAACAATTGATTTTTGACAAAGGTGTAAAGGCGATTTAGTGGGAAAGGATAGTCTTTTCAACAAATGGTACTAGGACAACTGGATAATCTATATCCAATTGCAAAAATATTGAACTTTGATTTATACCTTGCATCATGCAAACATTAACTCAGAATGGATCATAAACATAAATGTGAAACCCCAAACTATAATACTTCTTAAAAAAAAGCATAGAAGAAAATTTTTGACCTTGAGTTAGAAAGTCTTCTTAGATACAACATCAAAACCATGATCCATAAAAGAGCAAATTGATAAATTGGACTTCATCAAAAAGTAAGAACGTAATTTTTCTTGAAAGATACTATTAAGAGAATGAAAAGACAAGCCATCGACTGGGAGATAATGTGTGTAAAGCTTATATCTGTAAAGTGCTTGTACACAGACTATAGTTGACCCTTGAACAACCTTGTGGATTTTCAACCCTCCATATGGTTGAAAATCCATGTATAACTTTCAGCGGCCCTCCATATCCAGTTCCACATTCGTGGATTCAACCAACCACAGATAATTTAGTACATGTTTATTGGGAAAAAAATCCACATATAAGTGGACCCACACAGTTCAAACTGATGTTGATCAAAGGTTAAATGTATATAAATAACTCTCAAAACTCAGTAATGAGAAAGCAACCCAAAAGACTTAAACAGACATTTCACCAAAGGAAATATGGATGACAAATAAGCATGCAAAAAAGCTCAATATCATTAGGGAAGTGCAAATTCAGACCATAATTAAATACCACTACATGTGTATTAGAATAAGTACAGTTAGAAAGACTGACCATTTCTAGTGTAGGCTAGGGTGTGAAACAACCAGAATGCTCATGCACTGATAGTAGGACTATAAAATGGTACAACTACTTTGAAAAATAGTTTGGAAGTTTCTTATGATGTTAAACATGCACCTATCTTGTCATTCCACTTCTAGGTATTATCTAAGAGAATAACTTTTAATTTAGACAGAGAATTTTTAAAACAATATTAATATGAGTATGTATATGAATGTTTATCACAGGTTTATACGTAATAGCTAAGAACTGGGAATAACACAAATGTTCATCAACAGGAGAATGGGTCAACAAATTGTGGTATATTTATGCAATACACTACTACTCAGCAATAAAAAGGAATGAAGTATTATACATCCAGCAATAAGGATGAATCTGAAAATTATGCTGTGTGAATACAAGTCAGACAAAAAAAGAATATATATTGTATGATTCCATTGATAGAAGAATCTTAAAAAATGCAAACAAATCCATAGTGGTAGAATGCAGATCTGTGTTTGCTGGGGGTTTGAGTGGGAAGTGGACTAGGATGGGAGGGAGAGACTGCAAAAAGCTTGAGAAAAATTTGGGACATGATGAACATGTACACTATCTAGATTGTGGTGATGGTTGTATACATATATACATAGTCATATATACCCATACATATGTCAAAAGTTATCAAAGTGTACATTTTGAAGATATTCACTTTATCATATGAAAATTATACTTCAATAAAGTTGGTACAAAAAACCCATTACTTACTTTAAAAGTAAAATGTATGTAAAGTTGAGAATATAGCATACAACTAGATGACAGAAATAAGAGCCAAATATATCTCTTATATCAATAAGTATAAATGGGTATTAACTCACGAAAACACTATCAGACTGAATCACAAAGCAAAACTCAAATTAACCCAGAAAGGTTAAAAAGGTGAAAATGTGTAACAGGCAAATGCAAATTGAAAGAAAGCTGAGGTTGCCCATTCATATGAGAAAACATTGAATTCAGGTTTAAAAAAACGCTAAGCCAAACAAGGAAGATATTGTATAATGGTAAAGGGTGCAATTCACAATGAGGCTATAAGAATTTTGAAAATCAGTGAACCAAATTACACAGCAGCAATATTCATACAACAGAAATTATAAGAGATGCAAGAAGACATTAACAACAATAAAATCATGGTATTAAAAGGTAATTTACATACTTACCTGGCAGGGGAGATATCACGATCACGAAGGTGGTTTTCCCAGGGCATGGCTTATCCATTGCACAACGGTGTGCTGACCCCCGTGATTTCCCCAAATGTGGGAAACTTGACCACATAATCTGTGGTAGTAGGGGAAAAAAATTTTTTAAAAAAAAGAGGTAATTTATCCTCTTAGACTCTGATAGATCAAGCAGATGGATAAATAAATAAATAAATATAATAAATATCTAAACAACAAATATAAAGCAAATCTAATTGATATATTGTTGTCACTTAGTATCTACAGGGAATTGATTCCAGGACCCCTGCGGACACCAAAATCTGCAGATGCTCAAGTTCCTTATATAAAATGGTGTAGTGCGTGCATATAATATATGCACATTTTCCCTTACACTTTAAATTATCTCTAGGTTACTTACAATACCTAATACAAGGTAAATGCTGTGTTAAATAGTTGTTGGAGTGCAGCAAATTCAAATTTTGCTTTTAGGAACTTTCTTGTTTCTTTTTTTTTCCCCTGCGTATTTTTGATCTGCGGTTGGTTGTATCTGTGGATGTGGCATCTGTGGATATGGAGGGCCAATGTATTTCAAACTGTGTAATCTGAAAATGGAGACTACATCTTATGGTTTTACAAATCCCATTTTATACTCACAAAATTTGTCATATAATAGGTGCCCAAACTAAAATATTGTAAAATGCAGAAACGCTTATGGCAATATTCTCTTCTTACAAAGCAAGAAAAATCGAAATTAAAATAAAATTTAAAAATAAATTTAGAGATTTATGTATTTCAGTTAAAAAACCATGGGATACTGCAAAGGCAGTTTCAGAGGTAAATTTATACCTCAATATTTGTATCAATTGAAAAGTACAGGAGGTGGGCTTCCCTGGTGGTGCAGTGGTTAAGAATCTGCCTGCCGACAGAAATAGAGACACAGATGTAGAGAACAAACATATGGACACCAAGGGGGGAAAGTGGAGGGGGTGGGGGTGGTTGTGTGATGAATTGGGAGATTGGGATTGACATGTATACACCGATGTGTATAAAATGGATGACTAATAAGAACCTGCTATATAAAAAAATAAATAAAATAAAATTCAAAAAAAAAATCTGCCTGCCAATGCAGGGGACACGGGTTCAAGCCCTGGTCTGGGAAGATCCCACATGCCGTGGAGCAACTAAGCCCATGCGCCACAACTACTGAGCCTGTGCTCTAGAGCCTGTGAGCCACAGCTATGGAGCCCGTGCGCCACAACTACTGAAGCCTGTGCGCCTAGAGTCCGTGCTCTGCAACAAGAGAAGCCACCACAGTGAGAAGCCCGTGCACTGCAACCAAGAGTAGCCCCTGCTCGCCACAACTAGAGAAAGCTGGCACGCAGCAGCGAAGACCCAACACAGCCAAAAATAATAATAAAAGAAAAAGAAAGTACAGGAGGGACTTTCCTGGCGGTCCAGTGGTAAAGAATCCACCTTACAATGCAGGGGAAGTGGGTTCGATCCCTGGTCAGGGAACTAAGATCCTCTATGCTGCGGGCCAACTAAGTCAGTGTGCCACAACTACTGAGCCTGCATGCCTCAAAGAGAGAGCCCATGTGCCACAAACTACAGAGCCCATGTGCTCTGGAGACTGCACGCCACAACTAGAGAAGAGAAAACCCTCACGCCACAACTAGAGTGAAGCCCGTGCGCCTCAAAGAAAGATCTTTCTTGCCTCAACAAAAATCCTGCGTGCCTCAACTAAGACACGACACAGCCAAAAATAAATAAAAGAAATAAATAATAAATAAATCTTTTTTTTTAAAAAAAAGTACAGGAACAGATGGACCAAACGTATGTCAAAAAGTTAAAAAAAAAACAGCCAAATTGTTGGAAAGCAGAAGGAATAAAGTAATAAATAAAAAAATTTAATGTTAGAAAACAGATCAGAATGAGTGAATGAATGAATGAATGAATGAATAAATAAATAAATAAATAGACTGATTCCTTTTAAAAAGCTAATACAACACAATAGATGAAATACTAGGTCACCTAATCACTGAAAAAGCTGTGGGGAAGAGGGGTGTGGAGAAAGGGCAACTACTAAAAATTATAGAAACATGAGAGTACAATCAAGAAACAATAAATTAAATATATGATTCTCCTTTGCAAACATTTTTTTCTAAAAATCTGGATGAAACAATTTTTGAGGAAAATGCAATATAAAAAAACTGAGCCTAAAAGATATAGAAAATCTAAACAGATTGATCTGTATGGAAGAAATAGAGAAACTAGTCAATGATGTACTCCCTTTCCCAAATTTCACGCCTAAAGAATTTCACCAGAAAATCCTACAAAACCCTTAAAGCAAATAATGACAGTTGTATTTAAATTATGTCAGGTCATAAAATAAAAAGTTTCAAGTTTTCTTTCTTTTTTTTTTTAAGAAGTGAGAATTCACTACTATCAAAATCTAACAAAGATTACACAAGAGATGGCTAGCATCGATTCAAAAATCCTAAATGAAATATTAACAAACAGGATGAAGCAATCAATTAAAAGAATAATACATCAGAACAAAGTTGGGCTTAATCCAATGCAAGGACGGTTCAATATGATTCATGACATTAGTAGATATAAGAAGAAAAACAATATAATCATCTCCATAGATACTGAAGAAGCATTTCACAACATTCAACAGCTGTTTTTTTAATTTTTAAAAAACCAATGAAATAAGGACTTTTGAATATTCCACATGTGTGTCTCAATCCAAAAGCTAGCATTATACTAAATGAAGAAATTCTCATCCTGTGTTGTCCAATATGGTAATTACTACCCACAGGTAGCTATTTAAATTTAAATTAATTAAGACTAATAAAATTCCTCAGTCTCAATAACCACATGTCAAGAGTCCTAGAGCCCCACAAGGCTAGATGTACTCTTTAGAAGTGGTCTAAGAATGCCCACTATTACCACTACATTATACTAGAGGCAGAAATATTAATACATAACTGGAGGCATAAATATTAGAAAAGAAGATTAAACTGTCTCAGTTTGCATACAATATAGTCGTATACCTGGTAATACAGAGAATCAACTAAAAGCCACCATAAATAAATAGATCATTCAGTAAGGAAGTGGCATACAAAATTAATGTACAGAAATCAATAGTCTTCACATATGCAAATCACAATTAGAATAGTAAGCATAACAGAAAAAAATCCATTTATATCGTTAGCCAAAATATGAAAGTGTAGACTTTATAAGAAATATGCAACTAAATATGAAGACAACTTTAAAACGTTCCTGAACATCACAAAACAAAACTTAAATGAGAAAGTACATTGTATTTTTATACAAGAAGCTGCACTATCATAAATATATCAATTTTCCTTATGTTATTTTGTAAGTTCATCACAAGCTCAATAAAAATGCAGCATGTCCTTTTTTTTTTAATAAACTAGACAAGCCGATTCTAAAACTCCTGTGAACAAATAAATGATAATATCCAGGGCTTCCCTGGTGGCGCAGTGGTCCCCGATGCAGGGGACACGGGTTCGTGCCCCGGTCCGGGAAGATCCCACATGCCGCGAAGCGACTAGGCCCGTGAGCCATGGCCGCTGAGCCTGCGCGTCCGGAGCCTGTGCTCCGCAGCAGGAGAGGCCACAGCAGTGAGAGGCCCGCGTACCGCAAAAAAAAAAAAAAAAAGATAATATCCAGGCAAACTAGGAAACAGAATATCAGTATTGGAGGGTGGCTACCTTTACTATATAGTAACACATATAATAAAACATCAATGACTTAAACAACTTGGTATCCTTTTTTTAATTGATATGGTCCAATAGAACAAAATAAGACTAACAGGAGGCCTGTACTCTATGAGGATTTAATTCACGATGAAAGTGATGTCTCGTATCTGTAGGGAAAAAATAAACTATTCAATAAACGATGTTGGAAAAAAATGACTAGAGTTATTATGACTGCAAAACAAACTGCCCCAAAACTTAGTGACCTAAAACTATGACGTTTATAGTGTTCACAGATTCTGAGGGTCAGGATGTCTGAAAAGGCTCAGCTGGGGAGGTCTGACGTGGGATGTCTTATGAAATTGTAATCAGATATTAGCTGGGGCTGTCGTTATCTGAAGGCTTGACCAGGGCCAGAGAATCCACTTCTGAGGTGGCTGGCTCACATGACTGGCAAATTGGTGCTGGATATTTTCTGATACCTTTAGTTCCTCTTCACGTAAGGGTCCTCATAGCACGGTGGCTTATTTCCCTCAGAGTGAGGAATTAGAGGATTCCAGGGTGCAAGATGCAATGCTAACTTTTATGACCTAGTCTCAGAAGGCACAGGCTGTCGTGAGCACCGTATTCTCTTGGTCAGTTACAAAA